>NW_024349804.1:4017045-4198838 GCF_902729225.1 Pteropus medius | reverse complement strand
AATGTCTGCTGTAAGCAGCCACAACACGTGATTGAGTAATGATACAGCGATGGAGCTTTTCATCAGTGCCCGGAACGATGCTGAGTCCTGTGGGTGTTACAGGGCTCTAGAGGAGTAAAAAGTGCTTCTGACTGAGTATATAGGAAGACAACACAGATTCATTTTAAGAGGATCTCTGTAGTTTCCAAAAGCATGGCAGAGGGGAAAAAAAGGTGTTTATATAAAGAGAATGACATTAGTTGAAATAGTTAAAAGATATGTTTATTGACTAAGAAAAATTTCATACATTTGTGGTATGGAATTAAGTAGAGAACTGTAAATTGAAATCATGTTAAAGGATCTGAAATGCTAGGCTAAGAATTTCATTCAGACTTTATCTGGCAGGCAGCAGTCATCTGGTTAAGATAATTCTCTGGGAAGGTTGTGACTGTAAGTCAAAGTAAAGAGAGACTTGAAGACTAGAGACTAGTCACAAAATATTGCCATGGTCCAAAGTCCTAATTTGGAGTGATACTGTTAGAAAAAAGAGAAGGACATATAAAGAGGACATATAAAAAAGGATATATAAAGACATATTTGAAATGAAATTTCATAGCTGTTGTATAGCATGATGGCTTTAGGTAGAGAATAAGATTTAAACATTTTGAACAAAGCTTTTATAAACCAAAAGAAGGCCAATTTCCTGAACCTTTTGATTAATTGAGGCACTAATGGTTGTTAAGTAAGGTTAACCCTATAGTAGCGTGAAATAGAATCGTGGAGGCAAAAGCACTACTGTTGTTTCAGGGTTTAGAATCATTTCTGGCTTTTTTTCCTTATGCATACATCTTACTCTTTTGTATGAAGAACGAGAGGCACAGATGTATTAATGACTTTCATTTTTCATATTAGAGCGAAAGGATGATGTCCATGCTGGAAAGGACCTCAGACACTTAGATGAGAAAAGAGGTGCCAGAGATGTCATGTGAGCTGCCCCAGGTTATTCAGCCTGTAGACGGGGAGCCTCCATGGTGGCTTATGGGTCCAGGCTCCCCAGGTGAAGGTCCTTCTGTGACTCTGTGCTGCCTGGTCTACACCTGTTTCAGGAATCCAGATCCTTTTTCTTTTTTTTTTCTTACAATTTGATATTGTTCGCATTTGTTATTTAAATGCACTTCCCTGAATTTCACAGAAATGTACATGATGCTTATCATCATCATCATCATCATCATCATCATCATCATCATCATCATTTTTTTGGCTTTAGAAAGCACCCATATGCTGGGCTCTGTATAAAGCCAGGTAAATATACAAAAGCCTTATCCTCCACTGTTTTGTTTCATACATTTGAGCTTTATGTCCTGAGGCCATTGAAGTAAATGTTTGGCTATCAATTTTGCCCATAAATTCTCCATTCTCACTTACAGAATATTTTTGTTTGGTTTTGATTTTAATTTTGTTTCAGTTTTGATTCTAAGGAAGAGGGAAAGGAAATTCCCATGTTATTTATCCTTTGCAAAGAGGTGTGTGTGGATTTTTAACTTACACATGCAGCATTTTTTCAAGAAGGAGGTATTTTATATATAGTTTATATGTGTGTATATATATATAATACATATAATATATATTAGTTTACAGGTGAGAAAGCTGAAGGTTGAGTTGCCTAGCTAGTAAAAGGTAAAGCCATGATTGCTATTCATATCTTCTCAGATCCGTGAAATAGGCTATATCATATTAAAAAGTGACATCATAATATTGACATTGGCAAACTGAAAGGCATTCAGAGAAAAATTGAGGTATTAAAAGGCCTCAACCCTGTATCATATGAGAATCAATTGAAGAAATGAGATATTTAGAAGAAAGTTATCTAAGTGCTACTTAATAAACAATTTTAAAACATCTGAGGTGGTTATCCTCCCAAAGAGGAATCAAACGTTAAATAGCTCAGAAAGGCCAAAGTAATTTGGCATTAGGATAAATAGTTGCTGTTTTTCCCCAAAAGACCCTTGCAGAAGGCTTGGAGCCAGATATCTGGTGTTACTCTAATGTTGGGACATTGCACAAGAACCATTAAATGTTTCTAATTTTAATATTTCTGTCACTGACTCATTTCACAGTGAATCTGATACAAAATGACAACATATAACATAGATTAACCAGAATTTCTCTGAGGCAAGGCGGCTAAGGACCCCTTTTTCCCGGAAAACTCCCCAAGGACCCTCTCTGAGCACTCTGTATGCAAAAATCTTAATTTGATGACCTCTGGGGTAAATAATTTTTCATTTCCATGTCAATGGAAATATATTAATTTAACTTAGGCAAGGTCACGGTGTGGGATCAGCTCTCGATTTGTGCATGACTTTCGGGGGAAACCTTCACGCGGGTTGGTACATGGCAGAAGACACAACAGCTGATCTTAATAACGGCGAGTCCAACTCAGCGTATTTTCAGTGCCCACCCCCATTCTATAGATCCGTGGTTTTACTTCCCTCGGTTTCAGTTGCCTGTGGCCAGCCATGGTCTGAAAATGTTAAATGAAAATTCACAGAAATAAATAGTGCACGAGTTTTAAATTGCATGCCATTCTGAGTGCATGATGAAATCTTGGGCCATCCAGCTCTGTCCCATTTGGGACATGAATCATTCCTTTGTCCAGTGTCTCCATGCTGTATATGCTCCTCACATCCCTACCCATCAGTCACTTAGTAGCAGTCTTGCTTATCAGGCTGATTTTCCTGTTATCACAGTGCTTGTGTTCACATATTTTACTTAATAATAGCCCCAAAGCACAAGATAGTGATAGTGGCAATTCAGATATGTCAAGAGAAGCTGTAAAGTGCTTCCTTTAAGGGAAAAGATATGTACATAAGTATAGGAACAAAACATGGTCAATATTGGGTTTAGTACTAACTGCAGTTTTCAGTATCCACTTGGGGTCTTGGAATATACCCCTCATAGATAAAGGGGGGCTACTCTATTGCCAATTCAATCCAGTCCTCACCCCACTTGCCTCGAAAGTTACTTGAGTTGCCTGAGAAGCTATTTAATCCAATAAACTGAAATAGAACAAAATGAAAATCTTAAATTATTTTCAAGATTTTAAGGAAATAACTTGAAAGATCCTTTCTGTGTATCCTTTTTCTTCTAAAACTCTGAAATCTATGTTCAGTTGAGGAGACGAAGTTATAAGTAACTCTAATTAAATTTACAGGCTTGGTTTTTCTTAACAGACCACTGTAGAAAGGAAAGAACAGACTAGGGAAAGCAACTGAGACCAAGGAACGTAAAACCATGGATAAGAGGGGTGGGCATGAAAATAAGTTGAGTTGGATTCATTGGCTATTAAGATAGCTCATGTGTCTTCTGCCCACATACAAACCTGAGATATTATTAAATAAAGTGTTAGCAGAGTTACATGCTCAGATTAGCATGTTCTTTGATGCAGAATGCTCTAGAGAAGACTACATTTTCACTTTGTTTGCATGAGAGTCCATGTCATACCTGAAATCTATTCAATCCAAGAAAATGTCTAGGAAATGGTAATACGTTCAAACTTGTTTTCTACTGATTGTTGTTCACTGACCTTTTATATACTATAGATATTCTAGAGATATTAGGAAACCAAATGAATGTCCATTAATTACCTCTTGTTATGCTTAAGAATAAACTGGTAATACAGTTCATATTATCTCACTTTGAACATAGAGATATTAGTTAACTTATTGCTTCTTTTATAATAATGAAAAATGTTTAAGATGTGGAGAGTAGAACGTTGCATTAAACAAAGAGAATAAAACCAAAAGTAAACCAATGACCTGAACTGGGAACAAGTTTAAAAAATGTAATTTTTCAGTTGCACAAAAGTTACCATGGCACTACCTTTTCTTTTGTGTCTGCTGGTGATTTAATTTAGTAGTTGTAGAAAAAGTGTCTTTTGCTGTTTAAAAATTCTATTTACAGTGATTGATAAAGAAGTTTCCGAGTACAAGGGGTATTTGTAGAGAACCTGTGAAACCGACAAGTGATTGACATGTAAACAACCCCACTGCGCCCTTGTATTCCACTCCGTGATGCTAGACTATAGATACTAAGTAAGCCTCAGGAAGTTACCGTTATCCAATTTTTATTAAATGCTCGGCTTTGTGGATGTAAACAATATTGTGCACTAGCTGCCTAAATGCAAAGCTTTCTTTTGTGCTGTCACACCAGTCTTCCTCAGTGTGATAGAATATCTGTGAACTGAACAAACGGGAACTTTCTTTTGATATGTTTAACTGAATTTAAACTCTGAAAAAGGAAGCAAATTGCAGATTTCATCTAACTGATTTAAACTATCTGAAAGTGAATGAAGGGAAGAGCATTTCTAAACTCGAAATTTTCTGTTTATGACTTCTAGGTGTCAGTGTGAAATTGTCCTTTCTTCTCTGCTAATGCAAAAACGGCAGCTCAGCAGTGTGTACACACAGCATTGTTATGTGTAATCAGAAGCTCTTGTAATTGTCCTTGAAAGTGGTTTACTATTAATATATCTTGATTTTCAGAATGCCACATTTTTTTTCTCTCTTGGATCAAGGCTTTCTTTTCCCACCTTTTTATAAGTAGGTTTCTTTTTGCCATTTTTAGTTTAAAATCTGTTTTGTCTGGTATAAGTATAGCTACCTCTGCTTTGTGTGTGTGTGTGTGTGGTTACCATTTAAAGCACAAGTGAGTCTCTTATAGGTGGCATATTGTTAATCTTTTCTTTTTTTAATCCATTCCACCATTCTGTGTCTTTTAATTGGAGACTTTAATCCATTTATATTTAAAGTAATTATTGAAAGGTAGACACTTAGAATTGACATTTTGCTAATTGTTTTCTGGTTGTTTTGTAGATCCATTATTCCTTGGTCCTTATCTTTGTCTTTGTGTGTGTGTGTTTTAATGTCTTATTATCAGTATGCCTTCTTCATCATATTCTTTTGTGCAGATTTTCTCTTGTAGTTACCATGTGGCTTATGTAATCTTAAATTTATAACACACTATTTTCAACTGATAACAACTTAACTTCAATAAAATTTGTGTACTTTGCACTTACTTCTTCCCTCCTCTCACATTTTAGGTTATTGCTATTACAATTTACATGCTTTTTATATTGTGTAACCGATAACATATTATTCTATTTGGGGTTATTTTGCTATTCATTTTTTTTAACTTTTAAATTAGAGTTGTAAGTGGATTATGCACCACTATTACCGTATTGAAGAATCTAATAATGACTATATATTTATCATTAGTGGTGAGATTAATGCTACTTTTTTGTTTTTTATAATGTTTATTAATGTTCTTTTACTCAATGAACTGCCGTTAGCATTTCTTATAAGGCAGGTCTGATGTTAATGAATTCTCTTAGCCTTTGTTTGTTTCAGAAAGTCTTTATCCCTTCATTTCTGAAAGACAGCTTCTCTAGGCATAGAATACTTGGTTGATAGATATCTTCTTTCAATATTTTGAATGCGTCATAGCATTCTCTCCTGACCTGAAAAGTTTCTGGGATTCCCTTATATTTAACTTCTTTCTTTTCTCTTGCTGCTTTTAAAATTCTTTGTCTTTGACATTTGACAATTTAATTATGTTTCGGTGCAGCCCTGTTTGGGTTGTTTATTCATATCCTTTTGGCCTCATGGATCTGGAAGTCCATTTCTCTCCCCAGAATTGGAACGTTTTCGGCCATTACTGCTTTAAACATACTCTCTGTCCCTTTCTCTTTCTCTTCTTCTAAAATCCCGCAGTGCAAATGGTTTCTTTTCATTGTGTTCCATAATTCCCATAGGCTTTCATCACTCATTTCCATTCTTTTTTCTTTTTTGCTCTTCTGACGAGGTAATTTCCAATTTCCTATCCTCCTGGTTGCTGATTCTTCCTTCTGCACAGTCAAATCAGCTTTCGAAACTCTATGGCATTCTTCAGTTCATTTTTTTTTTTTTTAATGATTGTATTTCCTTGTCAAACTTCTTATTTTGTTCCATGTTGTTTTCCTAATTTTAGTTGTCTGTTTTATTGTTGTTCACAAAACTTTCTTAAGAGGATTATTCTGAATTATTTGTCTGCTACTTCATAGATCCTCATTTCTATAGGGTCATTCATTAGAGATTTGTCAGTTTTTTTGATGGTATAGTACTTACCTGACATTTTTTTTTGGATACATGATTTCTTCTGTTGGTACCTGCACATTTGAATGATGGGGATCCTCTTCCTGATTTTATAGCTTTACTTTGCCAGAGACAGTTTGTCACCAGTCAGCTCTGTTTGGGTTTCTGAGTGTGTATACTGATAATGTGTTTGGACAGGTGGGGCCTGCTAATATGGTCCATTTTGGGTGAGGCAGCTGTTCCAGCTCTGAGGACAAGGATGGGAGGATTTGCCGTTGGCTGAGAACAGTTGCATAAGACTGCTGGCTTGGTTACCTACCCAAGTGAGGCTATAGGATGGACTCTGCTGTTGCCTGGATTCTCTGGTCAGGCTTACTAAATGTCGGGACTTGGTACTATACTCAGTATTAGATGGGGTTACAAATTAGCTTCTCTGCCCTGGCAGGGGCATCAGGCCAGGGCTCAGGGCCTGAACAGCTTATTGTTTGGGGACTCAAGTGAGGCCTGAATGTGCATTGAATTCTTGGTCAAGTGAGGCCATTGGTTTTGCTCTGCAGATGGGGTAAGCCATGGGCTATTTTCTCTCTTCAAGTACCACAATATGTTGAATGGTCTACACAGCTTCTTCTGTGCTCTGGTTAGGTTCCTGGTCAGACAGGCTGAAGGCCGTATTTAGTGACGAGCAGAGCTACAAATTAGAGTCCCTGTCTGGGCACTGAGGGAGAGGCAGCTCTAAAACTGCTAAAACTCTGTTTGTTGTCTTAACTCAAGCTGACCCACAATCCAAGTTCCCTGACCAAACAGGGCCACTGGCTTTGCTCCGGGGTCTATCAGCCCTGCCCACTCACCTTTTGGCTCAAGTGCTGTGAGACCACACAGCTTCCAGAAGTTGTCACCAGCTCTTCTGGTCGGATGGAGCAAGAAGGCAACCTCCACAGTGGGTGGGGCTATGAATCAGCACCTTGGTCTGGCATGGGCACCCCAGGCTGTAGGGCTGGCGAAACCCCTCTGCGGATCTGAATCAGGCAGGTCTGCACCCCACCAAATTCCGTGGTCATAGTGCATCCCTAACTTGATTCTGAAGATGAGCAAAGCTGCTGGTTGGGATCAATACTTGGGCACTGCAGAGAGGAACTTGGCCTGACAAGATCTGTGTACCAGCCCTGAGGGTTGTGGCCAGTCCTCCCTTCTTCTCTATCACACTCAGATTTCCAGCATGGGGCCCTGCAGATTCCACTGCAGTCCCCGTGGTGTGAGATCAGAGTACGGGCTCCTGTAAAGCAACCCACAGTGCTGGGGGAGACTGGCTTCCCCCGCCTGGTTCTCTTTTCCCACTGGAGGAACCAGAGGCTCAGGAGAGACCTCTCTGTGTGGTGAGGTGCTGTCCTGGGAAGAGGCAGTTCAGTCAATGTATAGTTGCTCCTCTGACCCTCCTAATCTGGTCTGTCTTGGTCCCTGAGGAGCAGGGGGTGCTTCAGCCTCACCCCCACGTTCTAGGATTCCGTTAGTGTTTTCTTGTTCTTGAATAGATGTTAGTTGTTGTTCTTATGAAGTGAAGCAATGTCAGAGATGAGCTATGTTTCCATCTTGGTGACATCAGTCCAGACGTAGTTTTCTTTGTCACGTGCATTTCTTACTGCACTTCTTAGTTCTCATTTCTTTTTTAAAAAATCTTTATTACAGCCTGCTTTGATAAAATATTTTAAATAGTTAATAAAAATAGATGAGCAGTATCATAAATTATGACTCTTTAAAAATGGTTCACATTTTTAGCAATAAGTTCAAAATTAAAGGATGTATCTGAAGTATAACTTTATGTTTTCTGATTTTTAAAGTTTGGAAGGAATTATCCTGTTTATAATCATTTTATATTTCTAAAATGTTCTAATGATTGCCTCAGAGTTTAGAGGCAAAATGTTCTTAATTTTTTTTTCTTTCGACTTGAATGCTAAGAACTTGGATGCTTTAAATGAGCTATTTGCCAGCAGATGACAATTCATTCCAGATAAAAGAGAAACCAAGTACAGTAAAATCTGTGTTTGCCAACCAGCAAAATCTGGAAAATCGCATTTGTGAGATTCCCCAGGGAAAATTGTCAATTTAATAAATAAAGCTAACCGAACTAGGGTCTGAGAGAATCAGATTAAGGTTGCTAGAGATTCATTATGTATGTTTGTTGCTAATTTTAAAAACCGCATAGGGTGTTTACAACCATGAACTATATACCTATGCAAACGTTGCCTTCCCATTCCTTTGCCAGACAGTGAAGGAGAAATGAGGGGTTAAAAAAAAAAAAATAGGTCGATGTGAATTGACTCCAAGTCAACTGTAATCTACATCCTGTCTCATGATATATCTCATAGCAAAAATTTTTACATCAGTATATTCCAAACGTTTGTAAATTATTTAGGACTCGGGACATGGTTTTCCATAGAAACAATGTTGTAAACATTGGTTCATTTCCCAGGCCAGTGCATACCGCCTGTTTAGTCCATATGTGTCTAAGATACGATACCAGTGTTTGCTTGAGAGCTGGGTTCTAAAAGCGTTTGTGCCGGAACGAGCACAGTGATGGGTATTTTCTCTTTGTTTTCTGGAAAGAAAATGGTTCCATAGGAATTTTCAGAGGAAACTATTTTCGGTTTTTGTTCTTTTCTTTCGTGTGTCTCATTCGGGGGTCCCAGAACCCTCCTGTGACGCCGCAGCGAAGGCAGGCTGCACACGTTTCCATCCGCGTGTCCTGTCGAAGGGAAGCAGTCAGCTTTAACAGCCGCTGTCGGTTATGACATTTTGACCCCTTTCTTGCTCTGGACGTTTTGATAAGGCTTATTAACTTCAACTTTCTAAATGACCAAAATTTAAGGAAAGTAACAAAATAATAACACTAAAAAGATATTTACGAACTATGAAAAAAAGACAAGATATGAAAACATGAAAAAACATCTCTTGATATGTTGCTGGATGTTTAAGATCTTAGGGCTTAGTTGTGTTTTGTTTTGTTTTGTTTTGTTTTAATTTCTGTTTTGTTCCCTTCAAAATTCCTGATTTCTATTAAAACTTTTAGTGTTTTTATAGTAGCCCTTACAGTGATGGCGGCAGAGCCTTTGCTGAGGTGAGGCAGCTTCAGGGAGTGTGATAAATTCTTTATTTGCAAATTAAGGATTGCAATTTAATGCGTTATTTTTCAATAATGTAAAACAGCTATTATTCATAGTTATAATTTTATATTTATTTCAGTTTGTGTAATGTTTCCCCATTCTCCTACATTCATAAGTGAGTAGGAACTGTGTTGTTTTCTTTGCTGTGTATTAATTTCCACTCTTGCCATACTAGTTGTTTTCAGACCTGCTGGGGCAAGCAGGTTGAAGACAGCTCATCCAATGGCTGAATCATAACAGCCATTCTTAAGATATATATAGCCATTTCTTATGAGAATTAAACTTCTGCATTGCTCTGAGCAATAAGATCGTGCACACTTAAAGAAAAAAGTTATTTCTAAAATATTTATGTATCAACAGTGGTATTTCCAGGACATTATCTCAAACCATACTTTTAGTATGGCTGTAACTATTTCATTTTCTTGCTTAGTGTTTAGTTCAAAGGGTAACATGTTTCTTAGAAGACCAAAGAAGATAGCATATAAGAGATTATATATCTTATTTGAACATTTCAATTATTTCGCTACATTAAAAATTCCTATTTTCCTCAGTAACTATATGATGATTTGCATGATTACTTTTTATCTAGAAAAACATATAATATAAAAAATAAAATCTATAAAAAAACATAAATTTCCAATGTGTTTGCAGGTCGTTAACTTCGTGTCCATTGTTCATATTACTTTTTTATTTTTTTTTTTAAGATCCATTATGTGCTGGTCAAAATGTGGGCTTTTCAGACCCAATAGGGGGAGCCAATTCCATATTCTATGGAGGTTTCTTGGCATATTGCTGTTGCCCATTCGTCAAAGACAAACTACTTTCTCAGCCTTGGCTGTCTACCAGGCCCCGTATCAGAAAATCTTCATTAAAAATGATGCAGTATTTTGTACTAATTATCTTTTAGTCTATCATACTAAATTTATTAATCTTTAATTAATGGCCATGCCTAGATATATCTGAAATAAAAGTCACTATTTTCCAATGTATATTTTTATTCAGAGTAAAGGTAATTTTATAATCTTTCACAATAAAAGTCAATGTAGAAAATACAGAATATTTTAATGTTCACAAAAATCCTACATACATAATATGTTAAGATTAGGTTAATAAAGATGGGAAATATTTTTTTCTGCTTTATAGACTAATCAAATTTATAAAAAATTAAAATCACATGACTCTATATATGGATTTTTAAAAACCACATGTCTTGCTTTTTTTAAAATAAAGATTTTCAACTAAGTTCAAGGACTACCATAATGAATCATTTAGTGTGGTATTGAATTTCCATAATTGTTTGGTTCTGTGTTCTATTCTCAAGGTAGAAAGTGGAATGGTTTTACTTATTTGAATTACTATAGAGTATGTTGTGTCATAGACATTCTCAGAGATTATAAAAATTTTCAGTCTGATATTTTACATTTGTCTTGACAAAATACATGGATTATACAAGAACACTATTCACAATTTGGAATACATATTATTTCATAGTTTTCAGTGTAATTATGGATTTAAAATCTTAATTTGCTAGCCAGCTACATATCTACATATCCTAAGTTACAATATATGATTACTGTATTTGGGTTGTCTCATATTTAGACACACACACACATCTTTATTGTTCTCAATTACAATAAAACTTTGGTCTTTATTTCCTGTATATTTAGTGACTAATAGTGATAGATGTGTATTATGTGCTAAATACATGATTAATGATTGATTGCTTATTTTAAATTTCAAGTGTAATAAATATTCAGCTTTTTTTAATTTTAGCAAGAGGAAATTTACATATATTTTCCTCTATGAAACTCTTCTTTTTTTAAAAAAAACTTAGCCTAGAACTTCATCGGAATATAATTATGCTGCTAGAAGCCTAAAATACAGTTGTACTTACTAAAACTACAGTTTAAAAAAATTAGATTTTCTAATTAAGAGATTAATCTCATTAGCCTTTATATTCCTTCAGCATATAGTACAGTGTTTGCCACATAGTAGATACTTTGCAAAAGATGGATCAATGAATGAATGAATGAGCAGGTGAACTTTTACTTGCTATGGGACCTGGAGGAGTATATATACCTCTTTTCTCATATATGAAGTTAGGTGCTCACTGCCCTGTTTGCTCAGAGGTTATTGGGAGAATCCGATGAGTTATGCAAGAGCTTTAAAAATTATAATGATTTTATAATTGTGAACTTATGAATAGTGATAACACTACACTTTTATCATTTGAAATATTGACTTTTTTGGCTATATCGTCACAGTAATCTCAAGAAAGAGATAAGCACACTGTCGCCTTTTTGAAAGTTTGAATATCTCCTTTTTGCAGTCTTGCAGCGAAGCATGCTTGTGGCTAAGTAGATTCATGTCTGCTGAAAGGAGATCCCTGTTATATCCAATGACCCTTTTGTTCTTCATGCCTCAGAATGTCATTTTGCCCCAGTGGCCCGCATTAATGGGGCATGCTAACTCTGTCGTGCCTGCTACTTATGTAACATTAGTTCCAGACTCCGTGCTTTTAGTTTAAGTGCTACAGAGTTAAATACTCATGTTGTGAATTCTAATTCCCTAGTAGAGCTAAGGAAGAGAACTTCATTAAAACCTTTCACAAATAAGATTTCTTTCAAATTGATGAGAGTATTCCAATTAATGAGATATTAGTAAGGATGATGCATTTCCATTTGTAAATAAGAACTGAGATTTTTTTAAAAAAATCGTTAAAGAAGACTATTTTAGAATAATCTTATCCCTCATGAGAAAAGTTGTCTTGACAACAGTACCATTTATAATTAGAAATGATGAATATTTTATTTCTCAAAGGAAAATTCACTCTAAGTATGCTACACAGTGATTGGGCTAAATGTTCATCAGGCTCAATCATTTCTCATGCAAAAATACACTGAATATCAACTTTTTGCCTCAATAATAATAAGGTTTTACATTTTAGCTAAAGGAAAGGATTTTCATATGCATTTTTATATTAATATTCTGCGAAGTAAGAAAATGATATATTACTGACCTCATTTTACAGAAAGATTTCATATCTAATAAGTGGCAAAAAATAGAATTAGAGAAATGCAGATTAGTTTTTTTTCTTTTCATCATTTTGCCAAAGGGTGCAGAAGCATATGACACATTTCAGAATTGTGCTCTTGCTTATCTTGTAATCTATTTTTTTCATAACCTAGAATTTGTATCTTTTTAATTCGTAGTATTTTATTTTAAGCTATGTGAATGAAGACTTAGATAAAATTAAAATACCTACTACAAATGTCATTTTTTAATTGAGTGTTCATGATTCAAGTAGATGACTATTCCAGTGAAAAGACAGGACTCGAACTTCATTTTGTTCAGTTATTTGTTATGTCAGTCAATAAACATTTATCGTGTGTCTTCTACCTGCCAAGCAATGTGGAAGGTTCATGTTAAATAGAACACAGACCCTAGGCGAAGGATGGAGGGGCACATCGATACAAAGCAGTGGCCAGACTTCAGCGTATTGAAATTGCCATGCGATGTCAAGGATAGCGCATTAGCTTCCGGACAGAGGGTTTATGAAGGCTGTGTGGAGGCGGTGACACTGGAGGTGAGCCATGAAAAGGGGGTTGTATTTGTGGAGGGAGGTTAAGATGGGGGTGTAATATCCATTCAAGGAAATGACATACATGATCCAATGTGGCGAGGTGGCAAGCGATTGGGGGCTAAAATGGAAAGTCAAATGGGGCCTGACTCTAGAAGGCCTGTATTTCTAAAGCAAACATTTATCACCCGATAAAGTCTGTTACCGTGAATTCAGTGCTTATTGAATTACACAATTGTTTGTATCTGATTACATGTGATATGGAGCTTACATGATATAAATTCACATCCTGCCATCATCTGTATGACTGTGTTAAAAATCTGTTCACTTACTGAAATCTTATCACTATATTACAATTAAAGTTTAATGTGAGATATATTGTTATTAATTCCAATATTATACTTTCAAAAACTTCAAGGACATATCCTTGTGGTAAATTTAAAATGAAAGTAGTGTTATATGGAATACGTTAGTTTTATACTGTGCAAGACTTACCTTTAATACATGTTTGCTGTTTAATTTCTATTTATAAAAATGTGGAATTTAATTCAAAGATTTTCAGTGGCCGAATTTAAAGAGCACACCCTTATTTTATCCGCACCCTTGAAAGTCAGCCATTTTGCTTATTCCAAGGCATCAAAACAAAGATCAAACTCAAGTGTAGTGGCTCTTTATATTAACATTTCATTTCTTTATTTATGTTTTGCCGAAGAGGAATTTCTTTATTAGCATTTCTCATTAGAGCACATTTCATCTTGGAGAAGCTCTAAGGTCTTAAATTCGATATGTAATTATAACTGTGATAGATTTATTTCGAAGATAGTGCATGAAAGGCAGCACATTTCATAGAAATGAAAGAAATTATATGAGATGCCTCTTTCTCTCTTTTCCTCCTCCATACCACGCTGTGCTGGTTAGTAGAAAATGCCAACTTGTGTAGCCATGAACATGGTGCCCTCAAGGAGTCCATAGCCCACTGAACGGATAAGTGTGCAAAAAGTGGAACAGCGTTAATACTAAGTTAGAGGTCGGGCTGCAGGCTGTGTAGGCATATGTGTGTGACCCATTCTTTCTGTCTCTGTGGAAGCCTTATAGAAAAGTACCATAGCGTGGCTCTAAAGAGATAATCACATGCTCCCGAAGCTGAGGATTGAGAAAGAACATTCCAGCTAGATGGGGTGGTGGGAACACAGACACTGACCTACAAAAGAGAAAGAGAGGTAAGTCGAGGAGACTGGTTCTAGTGGCCTTAAGTGAGGTGCTACAGAGTTTGGATCCCCTCTCGTTGGCTGGGAAGAACACGGTAAATGTTTAACCAAGGTCGAGGCATATTGACACCTGTAAGCTAGAAAAATAATTAAAGTTAGTAGGGTGGGGGCATATGTTATTTCCCCCTGCACTTTTAGCTATGAGAGCAGAGGAGGTGTCTTGTTCAACTTCCTGTTCCTATGACATGCAGTAGGAATGTGCATTTCCTAGTACAGTGTATTACTTGTTAATACTCACTACATGTTTATTCATTGAATCAATGCCACTGTTCTTCACCCTACTTTTAAAAGTCCAGCTAGATTTTTACAAAAACAAACAAACAAACAAAAAAAACAAAAACCACACACACTCACAAAGGAGAGAGAGAAAAAATAAAAGTAAGGTGAGAGAGCTAAAGGTTAAACTAAGTGACAGTGGGTGATACTGTAGAATGTACTTGAGGGATATTGCAAAGAAGAATGCAAAGGTACTTGTTTGTGAAGGAAGAAGAGGAATTACGGCAGACTGTAATGTGCACCTCCCAGTATTCATGGCTTTGTGTCGTCCCTTTGGTTGAATCTGAGTTTGGTCATGTGACTGGCATTGGTTAAAGAGATATAGCAAGTGAGATGCAAGGAGAAGCCTGATAAAACGTTGCTTGTGTATTTGGGGTTGTTCCCTTGGAATGTTTGCAGTTAGAACCCTCTTGGAACAGCTACTGTGCCATGAGGCAACTCAAGAAGTGATGTAGAAAAGTCCACATGGAGGAAAACTGAGATTCCCAAACAACAGCCCTGTCTTTGCTCCCGGCTAGTCCCAGCTGTCAGGCCATTTTGTAACTGCCAGCTATCCCAATACACCAAAATCTGCCGTCTCAAACCACAAAATGTAAAGAGATAATGATTGGTTATCATTTTTAAGTCTCTTAATTTTTCAAGTGCTTTGTTACATAGCAATGTATAACTCAACAGGATTTGAGAACAGTTTTAACGTATCTGAGCTGGATTAGTTGGTGGGTTGCGACACCTTCATTTAGCCAAGATCAGGAATATAAGAGGAGTAGCTCCTTTGCTAGTAGATTAGACTGAACTTCTGAAAAAAGGAATATATATTTTTACTACATTTTAGCTCATAGCAGGTACTCGAAACTGTTTGCTGAATGCAGTATTGAAAGAAAGCCATACTTCGGATAATGATGTGCCATTTGATCACCGTTAGCCTAAGAACTTTCCAGGCGGCTTCTTTTTTATTCTGGCTTTTGGTTATCGTAGATTCCACTAACAAGAGGTATAAGCACCATCACCTCCTGCCCCTCATGTTTAAAAGGAAGACAAAATATTTGTTAAATTGGAACTGGTTAGGTCACAACACGTGGAAAAACAAATCAGGATCTATAGCACATGTTAAACTGCAGTTGATGAACACATTTCACGAACATAGCATAAGCCAGTCTTATCCTTTATATTACATTTAATCTAATGTATAGAATATCTTATATGAGAAACCTCCAATTATATATACAGATTGTATACTTCGGTTAGAAAGTTTGGGATACGATCTGAACAAGAGGCAGAGGATGTGTTTGGAATTACTACTTTCCGAAGAAAATGTATAACTGAGAAGTCCTAAATAAGTATGATGCCCACATAGGATTACTGAAGTATGCTAGATTTTCAAGGCTGTAATTTCCTCCTTCTGAGTTTTGTATAACTCTTATGCCTTCATTGCTGCCAAAATTTCCTTTGGCTAAGAAACAAGTCCTAGATCTTCAACCAGGAAGAAAAGAAAGAAAAAAAGTAAAATGATGGAGTCAGTTGTATCAGTAAAAGATGATGAAAGGATTTTTTTTTTTAAGCTTTTGAAACAAAGCAGCAGGGGGCAGTAGAACATTTTGAGTACAGGACAGAGGAAAGAGAGGACTGGTCAGTGAAGGACATGGGCATCTTTCAGGAAGTGTTTTTGATTTTTGTCTTGCTTTAGTTTTAATGCGTAGTCTCTTTGGTCATACTCATTTTTCCTGTTCTCACTCACAACTCTGCCAGCTGGGGTTGAGTAGTCTAGTCATATATAGTCAACATTATTAGGAAATGAAAACCACCCGTCAGTAAATAGATTTTGCTTCCATTCAGCATATAATACTGACTTGTTTTTTAACTTCCTTTTTTTCTCTGGTATAGAACTTTGAAAATTTCGATAAGCTGGATACAAGGGCTCAAAGGAGGAAGCATGGGAATTACAAGTCCAATAATGAATTGACTGTTTAATTTTGCGATAGGTATGCAAGTTTCTTTTCTCTGCAGTAGAAGGTCTTTATTCCACTGGACTTTCTCATGCTTCTTTGCTCTAGCATGTCAGAGCCAACCACTCATTAACTCCAGAGAAATGTCTCCTGCCTCCATGCCCTGGCTTATTCCGCATGTTTTACGTAGCATTCCCTTTCTTGTATATCTATGACTCCAACTTATAATCAGTTCTTCAAAACTTATTTCAGATTCCAGATTATTGGTCACCAACTTCTGATATTTCCCCCAAAGCAACTGCACCTTTCAATGTGTTCTCCATAACAGTATCCATGCATTTAGTCTATAGTACTCAGGTTTCTACTTTATTTTGAAAAATCATCATTTGAATAAAATTTACACTTTCCTCATAGGATTGTCTACTCCTTCAGTGCAGAAATATATGTCTCTGACACATAGGCAGGACCTCTTACAGCTTTTTATTCTGTTTTGCACATTTGAGTAATATTTGTTCAATTGATAAATATACTTATCCTTGTTGAATTTACCTGTTCTACATTCCAGAATTCAAGACGTTGGAGGTGAAAGGACAGGAAACTACCATTTATTAAGTACTTAATTGCATACTAAGGACTCTTAACTTTTTGTGTAAGGTCTCTTTAAATCCTCATAGCAACTCTTTAAGAGAGGTGGTATTCTGTCCCTATAGATGAGGACATGGAGCTCACGGCCGTGACCTGCCCCAGCTCACAGCGATGGTGTGAGGCAGAACTGGGATTTGAGATCCCCTCACTGTCTCCAAAATTCACATCGTTTTCACTACAAAGCCATCGGTTATTTATTATCTACCGTGTGCCACATACCGCTTTATGAACTATTGATTCTACAATGAATAAAATACTATCCCTGTCTTCGAAAGACTCACATTCCAGCAGGGGACTGATTAAAGTAATTATTATGATTCTGAGCGACAAGTATTGAAATGTGTCCTGTGGGTCCATGGTGAGGGGACCATTAGCTCTGCCTGAGGAGGGACGCACCTCTTGGACAGCCGTAGATCAGATTTGAGAAGCGACAGGCCTTGGAAGATCAGCATTCACCAAGCAAAGGTAGAAAGGTTTCGTGGGCAGAGGAAGGAGAGTAAGTAAGATCAAGAAACTGGAGGGCAGAGTCCAAATACCTTGGTTCAATGGGTGGGAGTGGATTTTGGAGTTGGCGAAGTATGTGGAAGATGCAGTCATGTCATTTTAGGGCCTCTGGAGTGCTCCAAGGTGCCAATAGGTAACCCGATGCGTTAAATTGCATGAGTTGCAGAGGTTCATAGCCTGTGGATTCAGTATGAAAGAAGTGGTTTATACTGAATCTGTAAGGTCAGGCAGGAGATATGAGAGGAAATGATGTGGTGAAGGAAGCAGGGGCTTTGAAGTCAAATAGAAGAAAGTTTACATCCCAACCTAACACTTTTTAGCTAAGTGATACTGACCCATAACCCAGCTTCTTTGAGTTTTAGTTATTTCTTCTGTAAAATGGGGAGATGCCCTCCCTCAAAGACTAGTGACGGGGATTAGAAAATGAATGCAACCCCTAATCGACAGTGGTGTTTAGCGAACACAAGTTTATCTGTAGGTTTCACTTTTCTGCATATCAGTGCACTTATAAAAATGTTGGTAAAGCCCTGTTAAGTTTCTAAGATGATAGATTTTTATATACTAATATATGAAGTAGTGTTAAGACTCTTATTAAATATGCATACATACATATACACATAAATATAAGCATATTTATCTTTATATAATTTAGTGAAATTCTGAGGCCGTATGGGCAAGTTCACATGCTTTTCTTTTTTTTTTTTACATTTACTAGCATGAAATAAAAATGATTTTTCATTCTTCATTGAGTCAGTTTGGGGAGTTTTGAGAATAAGTCCAATTGTGTGCCATTCTTAAAGACATTTTCAGCTTCTAATATCAGATTCATCATTATTATCATTATTAATTCAAAATTATACATGATAAGATTCTTCTGGTTTAAAAGCCATTACCTTGGTTTTTAGGTAAGGACAGTTAACGATAGCACTGTGCCTATAACTGACATAATGTTTGCCAAAAGTCTCATTCTAGATATTTTTAAGTTAAAAGAACATATATTCTTATTATAATGAAGTTATTCTGAGGTATTTCGAAAACAATAATGAGAAGGTTTACTATGAACACTAAGGAAAGGCGTGAAGGTCTTCGTGTTGCAATTCCCTGGGCTAGAAACTTCTTGACACACTCACAACCCTACTTTCAGTTTCTGAATAATCAGTGAACCCTCTTTCTGTTTATAATAACCTTTTTATTTTTTTCTTGATCTCCTCTGGTTTCTTTTTTCATGAATTATTTTCATTTTTTTCTGTATTTTTAACTTACTACTTTATATTCACTTTTTTCCTCTGCCTGTAAATATGGTCAAGACTCTCCTGTCCTTAAAACGGAAAAAAAAAAGAAGCAAAATAAAAATCTCCTTTTGTTCAATGCTTCCCTACTTGTTAGAACCCCATAGCTTTCCTCTCCACAGCTAGACATTTTGGTATCAATATTTATTTGCTTTACCTACTTCCTAATTTCTTATACCATTGCGATAACCTCTGCCCTTTGCCATACCGCTGAGCTCCACTTACTAAAATAATTGATAACCTTTCTAATTTCTTCTTATCAAACCTGGTGATCCAGTCTTAGTCTTCATCTGCTACGTTCTATAGAATTTATCACCATGTTATCTTCATATGTCAATATCTCCTCAAATTTCTTTCTTGCTCTATTTTTTTCTTCTCATTCTATACATACTTCTGGACAAGCTCAGCAGTTTTCAAGTTTTCAACCACCGCCACCAACTGACAACCCTAAAATCTAGCTCTCCAGCCCAGAATTTCAGATTCATGCATGGAAATACTTGCTATCCGTACAAACTTGGATGAAAAATTAGCGGCTCAAACGTAACTAGCACAAAAAGTGATCTTTCTCTCCCTGTGCTTGTTTTCCTCTTTTATCCCCATCAAGAATTTCTTCCATTCCCTCTATTTTCTTTTGCAGGCCCCAGCACTGCCATTCGCAATCACCTAGGGCACAAACCTGGCTGTCAGACTCAGACTTGTCTCTCATCTCTGCATCCTTCAACCTTAATCCCCGACAGTTTGACTCCTTAGTATTTCTTAAATCTTTCCCTTTTTTCCCTATCCTGTTGACCACTGCCCTAGATTTTTACGTTGGTTCAAAATGGTCTTGCTGCCTAAAGACACACTTCTCATCAGTGAATTTGCCCCCAACTGCTACAAACCTGAGTCATTATACCGAATGCTCTTTCATGCTACTTGGCCTTATTCTCTAATTTAATTTCAGGTTAATTTCCACTTATAAACCTTCTAGCGAAAGGAATGTATTTATTATTATCTATATTCTCAGAATCTATCACAGTATAGGTAGCCCAAAAATCCCTGTGAAAAGAATCCAGTATTTTATACTAAAATAATTTTGATTAAAAAAATGAATGTACAGGAAAAGTTGAGAAATTAGAAAACATTTTTGAGCTTTAAAACCATGCCGTTATAACAAGATTTTTCCTCGGATATTTATGTTTACAGATAAATATTTATAACAATAACTTTTTAAAATATGAAATAGTGTTACATATCTTCACCTATTTAGATGGCAGTGTTATAAATTAAAAATAAGGTATTAATCTTAACATGGGACTTGGTGCATTGTAGATGGATATTCTAATTGTATTTTAAATATGAGTTACTTTGGAAACATAAAATTTAAAAACTTTTACTAAATTTTTCTCAAAGTTATATTACATACTGTTACAGGCTGCGAATAGTACTAGATTGGATGGTTTTCTTTGTTGTTTTTTACTATTATAATTCAAAATAGACTTCTTAATACAATATTTAGTAAATTATACAGAATATTGAGGCTTGATTGCTTGCAAAAATTAATGCGATTTTGTTTAAAATACACTCTATGAAGTCATTATTAATGTGTATCCAATAAGTTATTCGACTTAATATTCAGATGAAAACATACTGAGTTTCTCAGGGTCTTCAATATCAGTTTCATTTCTGTGAGCATTTTAGCTTTCTAATACAAGGAATGCAATTTGAATTGTTTTCTGCCGTAAGCCACTGGTTATTTTCAAGCATACTGGAATAATGCTGTTTAGCCACAATGTGGTATTCTCTAAAAGCACATGAAATATTTCATGACCAAGATTAGCCAAAGAATTTAGTCTCCTTTTATGACCATGACAGTTAAGGTGTGCAACATGAGAAGTTTGTATTTTCAGAATTGTTTCTCAGAGTGTTATTTTAAAGAAAATGAAACTCTTTCTTACAGGATCAGATATTAGGTTTCCACTAACTGTGTTAAATATGTGGTTTTAAGTTACAGTATGGAAAATTTAGGTTACTCACTTATTTAGGCATTTTCATGTGAACCAAGGAGAATTTAATAATTATAATTAAGAACTGTCATTTGTATATGATGGTGTGATTTTACTCTTTAGAGAATTTATACTAAGGGTTTTATAATTTCATCTTCCTCAGAATGTCTTGGGGACGTTCCTTCTTGCCATCCTCTCTTTTTCCGCCCCCACCACCCACAGTTTGCTCTATGGGTAGCTTGGTCACAAGGTTGGAGGAGGGATGACAGGAGGAGAGACAGTTCTGAGATGGCTGCATCAGAGGTGACACTGGAACATTCTGTCCTCTCCTGAGGCAGCAGGACTGCAGCAGCTTCTTTCACTCAAAAAGAAAACTAAGTCCAGAGAAGCAAAGTTTGATGTTTCCTATCATGTTTCAGATATGTCAAGGTTGGCTCCATTTAAATTCTTGTAAAATAAATGTGTCCTCATGGCGAAGATCTTTAAAAAGCACAGAGAAAGAAACAGAGTACTTGTATAAAAACATTCTTAAGACTCCTAGAGACATCTTCTGGGAAAGAATGTTGCTATTTTATTGGTTTATTGAATTGACATTACTTTATAGAAATTCAATGGATGTCATTGTGATGAAATATTAGAATGAGTTTATGAGAAATAATATTTATATTACCAGATAAGCAGTTCTTTTTATGATTAAATCATATTGAGTTCATCAGGTGAAAGGTAAATTTCCTTTTATTTGTCTCATACAGACTTCATAACTTTATATTGAAAAGTTATAAAACTTTTGTCGATATATGTTATATACTTTGAAAATAGAAATGTGTATATCTCAGAGAGGTACAAATTGTTTTAGATGATCATTTTTAATTAACGTTCTCCAAACATTTCAATGAGTAATTTCCATTCTTAAATTCTTATAATATTCTGAGTTATAATTTTAGATAAAATTAATATGCATGTTAAAAAACAAAATGTTACTTAGAGTAGAACATAATAATTTTATCTCTTCGAGTGAGAAATTTACAACAGATTTTCCTTGTTTTAATAATTAAGGCTATTATTCTAGTAATTTTCATCATTTTTTTTTCTATAAGAAATTGATGATGATTTTTGATGCTGCAATTTCAATAGGGGCATTATCATTCTTCAGCTATTTAAAATGTTTTTGGTCAATGTTAACTTTTAATCCAAGCTTTCTAGTCCTACGAGAATGTTTTCTCACATAGAAGATTGACAGAAAAGATAAGAACTCTAACCCTAACCCTAACTCTATGGCTTTTGGGTAGGAAGGATTTTCTTTTAACAGTGGTGTTAGTCAAGCGATTCCATCGCCATAATGCATTCTAACAGTAACTGTAACCGCCAGCTCTCAAGCATGATAACCATTGGTATTTCTTCGTAAAGCTCATTTTTTTTTGTCTCTGCTCACCTTCATCTAATTCTTAGCTGAGAGATTTGCACTTTGTTCTAACTTTACAGTGAAAACAGACTATGATTAATATGACTGTAAAAAAATAATCCGCCAGTGTCATCTGTGGGAATTTTTTTAATCTGTTAAATATAAACACACAGGTGAATTTGTGATAGCCGATCACTAATAACTTATGATAATTGTTATGAGAAATGATACTTAAAATAGGAAAGAAAAAATTTAATGATTCCACTGTATTAATAAGATTATTCTGGAGTTATAGAAGAGTCCATCCCATCAATGATAATCAAATTTTATTCAGTAGAAATTAAATTATGCCACTTAACAGTTTGGAGATAAATATATATTATATATAAAACTGATACTTAATTACATACACATGTGCACAAGCATACATGAACACACACACACATGCACATTTGATTAATGAAATTTATATCTTTCTTATTTCAAGTTATAATTAAATTTAATTTGTAGCCTGAAAGCTTTCATGTTAAACATATATCTTAGTCTCTATATGATTGTGTTAGAATTTGACATGATTAAGAGATTTTTTAGTTCTATGACTGGGATAGCATTTCTAAACTAGTTGCAGGATTCTTTTCCAAAACCGTATTGATTTAGTTAATCACATTTTCCTGTAGTTTCTTGGCACAATATTTGGCTTTTTGTAAAAAGTAGTCTTCTGATTGCTTTCTGCCTCCAATTTTTTTTCCCCTCTTTAAATTTATCCACATCACTGATTGTCTTAGAGCCCATGTTTTTACAGCTATTTTTATGGTGACAAAAATAAATATTTTATGTATTCTGACTGCAAATAGTGTGCTATTCTTGGTTTGTAGATTTCAGATTGTTTCTCTGTTCTAGGACAATTAAAAGTGAAAATTAGATGTTAAGCATACTTTTGCCAACCCCAGGTCAGATATACATGTTGATAGGCAGGATGACACGGTGAAAAATATCTGTCTCTAGTGTCAGAATAACCCGGGTTTATATCCCAGCTCTTTATTTATTGGCTGTATTATCTTGGACAATTTATGAGTCTTGATATTTTTCTTCTGTAAAACAGAAATAACAGTACTCTCTCTCTTAAAATTAAATGAGATGTTAAAATGTGTTAAGGATTAGAAACACTAAATGATGGCAAAGTACAAACGACCTTCCTTCCCACTTGGGAAATAAATATTTTGCAGTTTTAGAGGTTAATATAAATATGTACACACATTTACTCAACAAATGTCTGTTCGAATAAATGTGTAAGTAGACATCTACTGAGTTCCTACTATTTGCCAAGCTCTGTTCTAGATGTTGAGATACATGATTTAACAAAACAAAGACCCCCATTCTGTGGAGCTTAATATTTTATAAAGTGAATATTGCAAACTTTTCTTTAATGTCACTGAAGTTTTTTTCTTTTTTTTCTTTTTTAAACAAATCCAGCAGTCTTGGCTCTCTATCATGTTGGCTTGCACTCTATATTCCCATGAATGGAAAGAAGAAAAAGTAGAACAGGATAAGAGCGTTTTTACTTCTTACATAAAAAGATGTTTATGAATTGATTTAAAAAGACACTATAAAGGAAATTGAGTAAATTATATTACCAGGTATTTCACAAAAGAAGAACTGCAGATGGCTGATAAATTCATGGAAAGCTGCCCAACTTCACTAGTAACATGGGGAATGTAAATCAAAGGATATCCGGTATTTTCCTCATAGAATTAGCAAAAGGGAAAATGTTGATATTATCCAGTGTTGGTGAAGGTATGGGGGAAAAAGCACATTTCAACATAGGGGTATGGATTGTAACTTTTTCGGAAAGTGCTCTATATTGGCTAGTAAAATTACAATTAAAAATAAAGCGATTATGCCCCTGATTTAGCTGTTTCACTTTAGTAAACTATCTTCTAGAAATGAAAGTACCAATATGTACAACTTTGTATTCAATGCTGTGCTATACTACTATGTGTAATAACAAAAAATGGGGGAAAAAACTTCAAGTCCCTCAATAAAGGGACATTTCAACAGCGATGCTCTAATACATGAAATATGTTCCCTAGCCTATGATTCATTAATGTTTGTAAGAGAAAAAAATAGAAAAATCATAAATTTTCATTAATAATGGAGTAGTTCCACAAATTATGGTGAAGCCAAAGTATGTAGCATTATATAAATACTAAAAATGATGATTTAGAGCTATCAGCATTGACCTAAATGGACATATATGATTGATTGTTCAGTGAAAAAAGCAAATAGGTTTGTGATAAACTTATTATGATGACATTTTTGTCTTAATAATTCTATATGCATGGTTATTTCAAATTGGATGATGTTTTATTAACATAGAGAAAGGAAAAGAAGAATGTACGTGAAACTGTTGTTTGTTACTTCAGGTTGGGGGTTGTTGATGGGAGACGGGAAGTCACAGCACTTGACCTTCTTTCTGATTTGTGTGAGTGGTTATAATTATCACATATAATGTAATAAAGAAATGGTCTATTTAGAGTTTCATTAACATGGTCTATTTAGAGTTTCATTAGTACGCTCTTTTTCAGTGTGGAGTTCAAGACAGAATCTACTGTAATGATTTCATTATAGTAGGTGTTTAGTAATTGTATATATAATACTTTGAGAGCTATTCTCTGCAAAGTACCTTTGTCTAGAAATGATTTTCCATCTTAGTTTGGACTTCTATTTTCTTGGTAATAGGAGTGAGCCAAGTAAGGATAGTAACAGAGCCCTCTGGCTCCAAAAATATAAACCAGACAAGGCATAATGAACTATATGCATTCATTCACTCAGATATTCTAGTTTATTGCTTGGTAAGCCTTGTGGGGCAAGCAAAGATTTATTCATGGGTCTTTTACCTACAAGGAGTTTACAGTTCTGCAGGTTATAAACATGTCATCAATTTCATGCCACTTAATTTTTTCTCTTCAGTATAGGTTAAGATTTCATTATGTACTTATGATCAACTTTCACACAAAAATCGAAACCCCTGTAATCCTTAAATGCATAGTTAGTAAAGGAGATGAAGCAAGGGCGGGATCTCGCTGAGGGACTAGCAGAAGATGTGTAAGTGAATAATAACTAAGATGAAGAAGCCAATTTACATTTATTATAAAAATGGCTATCATGGGCCTTACACTTGTTGGAGCCCAGTATATTTGGGCTTCATATTCTAGTTTAAGCTTCATGTAGAATCATTTGCTAAAAAAATTTCCATCTAATAAAACTTCTATTCTTTAAGCCCAGAATTCTAAGCAGAAAAATGTATCAAAGCAGACATCTATTTCCAGAATTCTCATTGTGAACATATTGGCTTTTGTTACATGTATATTTTTATACAGTCATCCTTAAATATAGAATAATCAAAAATATAAAATTATATATTTTATATAAAATGTGTTTAATATAATATTTAATATAATTATTTAATATAAAATATGTTATTTCTATATATTTCTATTTCTATCTTATTATATATTCCTTTTGAATAAATTTACTGGTGCCAGGATGACTGCTATAATTTTATTTTACCCATACATTGGTATAGGTATTTTACCTATACCTTTTGGGTGGCATTATTCTCATATTTCTGGCAAGACTTGGTCTTTTTCATTATTTTTAAGAATTCTTCCTATTTTCTAATTCATTGTTTTTAGTTTATTGTGAGCTGGGAAAGCACATAACAAGTTTGCTAAATTATGTTCAAAGTAAGTATTAATAGACCCAGAAGGAGGGCCTGCAGTTATCTCTTACGTGTAAAATGTGTGGCCTTCGTGAACAAAATGTTTGGAGTATTTTGACTGCAGGGGCCTTGTTATTTATTGTTCGTTTGTTTTCCTTACTAGATCTCAGCCATATTCTGAAGAATTAAAGGTGTTGATGATCTGCCATGAATACGTGATGTAGGAGAGTTTAATATATTCTCGAGTTTAGTAAGGTGCTACAGTTTGTGAGGTTTACACATATTCATCACACAATATTAATGATGACACAGTAGGTCTAACTAACATACGCTGACAAAATGCTTCGTCATTGAACTCAGTTTTGTAAAGCAAAAATTTTGTCTGAGAGCCTTTAAGGTCATGTAAAATTCTGCATGCAACTTATGAACTTTTCTTGTTCATCACAAAGCACTGTGGGAGCCCAAGGTACGTGAGCTATCATTCCAGTCAGACCTGAGTCTGAATCGTTGTTTCTTTATGAGGTGATTTACAGTGAGTTATTTAACCATTCAGGACCTCAGTTTCCACATCTGAAATATGGGATGTCAATACTGCACTTCCTAGTTTGTTGTGGAAAATAAACCGAGTACATCCAGCCTCAGGCCAGGCCCTGTTTTTGTCAACAGTGGGTGGTTTAGCATTCAGTTACATGCCAACATTGTTCGTAATGAATTACTGATGCAAAGGGTAAACCGTGATGCTGGCTGCAGAAACCTATTTTTCAAAATCATTCTTTTTCTTCTCATCAGAAGATAAAAAAACAAATGTGAGACAATCCTAAAGAATGTACATTTCCATGTTGTGACTGATTTTTAACAAAGGGACAGAGACATTTGAATAAAGGATTTCTGTTGAATTTCTAGCTATAGAAATGAAACA
The DNA here is from genome assembly GCF_902729225.1 of Pteropus medius. Lineage (NCBI taxonomy): Eukaryota > Metazoa > Chordata > Mammalia > Chiroptera > Pteropodidae > Pteropus > Pteropus medius. The sequence goes on along the minus strand of NW_024349804.1, from coordinate 4,172,041 downwards.
CTTTCCAAAATGCCGATACGTTATAATTTCATAATGTGTTCTCGGGGGAGATGGTGCATTTTTGCACATTCATCATAGCTCTAAAAGTGAGTAAGGATGAAAAGCATGTAGTGCTTGCCTTGTTCTTACATCAGAAGAATTTTTCCTTTTGTCCATTTTATGCTTGCTTCCAAAGACTTAAAATGAAAGCTTTGTTTCTGCAATAATGGCTTAGTGTAGGCTTACACTGTTGATCTCCTCAGTAGATGCAATGTAATCCACTTTGGTAATGTGAATTTTTAAACAATCATGGGCCTTTGCCATTAACCCTTCTCCACTAATGATAATGCTCTAGGAAAACTACAAAGGAACTCAGGGCCCAGCTTAACAGTAGACTTGGAGCTCACTTAGCTGAATTTGCATTTCTTATTTTAGTAGCAGTGAATTGCTGAGCATATGTTGAACTTCATCAATACCGAATGTAGAATAGGTGATTGTGAAACTACCGTTCAAGTGCAAGCATTCAAATACAAACATGGAAAACTAGAAGAAAATAATGATGTAGTGAAGCAAAAGTGCTTTCGAATCCAAAATTTCCCTTGAAGGGGCTTTGGCTGCTGTTGCTTTTTTTTGTAATATTTTTTAACTTGACCTGTTGCTTTGTTTAGTTCATTGTAGTGCAAATGTCTCAAATAAAGCTGTACATGAGTCATTTTTCCCCCCTCCTCAGTTCAGGCTACTCGGATAATAGCGTACTTTGAGCACAAGCATGGGAACCTTCTGAATGTTTCCTGCACGTAAAGCCTTCAGAGCTTTGCTCAGCTGCTCCACACGTTTCTTTAGGAGAGAGAAATGGTAAATTAACTAAGAGCAGTTTTATTCCGTGACATATTTCCAAACTAACTTTGAAAACACATTTCCACTTAGTGTTTGCATTCCACTTTGGAGACTTAGAAAAGGTTTCCTGCATTCGGTTAAGTAATATAGAGGGTGGATGGCTAAATTTAAGATGTTCTTTAGAGATTTGTAGATATTTAAAGTTTTGCTTAAAGTAGAGAGGACTTTACAGCCATTCGTGTTGTAGCTGAAGTGCTGTATGCCTCCAGGGCTGTGGTTTTAATAAACAAAAGATCTGTCATTGAGCTTGGTGCACAGTAGGGAGTAGATGTAATTATATACTTTAAAGGGGAAAAGACTGTTGTTATTATTTTACATTTATTGAGTGCCAACATTTTGCAATGCACTATACCTAACATAGAATTAGACACAGTCCTTGCCCAATGGACTATCTATTTAAATTAGACACAATCTAAATATTGCTCCTAAGTAGTTCCTGTGTTTTCCAATGTGTTACACAATGCATTGTGTAAGTACAGAAATATTATTGTATGTGCAAATGTTATTTAAAACTATGATGGCTTTCAAAGACAGGTGGCGAAATGAAATGTGATTGTTAGACTATAAAATTACTTATGTTTTTTAGGTCTTTTCCTTTATTATTTTAGATCTAATTTGAAATGGGAAGCAGGAGAGGTATAAAATTTAGAAAATGATGGATACATCTTTTTGATTTTTACTTTGCAAAAAATTTCAGTTGAACAATAATATTGGCATTTACTTAACTAGGTTTGGAATTATATTTATTTGTGTGTGTGATTTTTAAATTAATTTCAGGCTGAAATTCCATGAGGGCTGGAATCACATTGTCTAACACAGTACATTGCACATATTAGGCACTCACTAAAAATTGTTGAAGGGATGAATTAAATGGGTTTGCGAATGGATTTCTGTATCAGTCATCATTTTCTCAGGACCTCTTTTCTTATTCTGGAGCCTGAGGGGGCAATACTGTATTGGCTTTGAGTCAGTACTAAAAACAAAAACAAAAACAAAACTCCAAGACCGTTCCGGGAATACCTTTAAAAAGTCCTTGTTTGGAAAGTCTTATTTTTGATAAAGATGTTTCTTCTCTCTCAGCAAGGCTTAGAGGTGATGCTTGGGCAGATCTTCAAGGGCTGTCAGAGTCCTCAGGGGTATTACGATCTCCACCAGTGATCAAAAGGCCCTTTCACACCCGATGCCCGGTTTCGAGGGAGGTGGTTACCATATACAGCAGTCAGCTAATTGATCTGTTGTGTAGACACACGCAGTTTCTTTCACTTCCATCGTAAGTCACACTGGTGCTAGGGAAAATGTGTAGGTATACACGGAGAAAAATACGTAAGTTTCCCTACGTATGTAGGTGTGCTGTATGTTGAGACCGTCTCACACCAACCACTGTACTGGCCGCAGCATGTTCATTCCATTCCCTCTTGGTCCCACACCGTGCACATCAGTTCTTAGTCGTCAGGCTGCAGCTGTTCTCTCGATAAGCACACGCGAGGATCCTCCATATCACAGTGGAGTCATCCAGCCCTGAGTTCGCATCTCTGGCCTGCCGTTTACTCTCCGTATCATCTAAATCAAGTTACTTAGCTTTTCTCTAAGTCCCGCGCTCCTTAAATGTTTAATGGGGATACTAATATCACTGAACTCTTAGATTCCATGTGAAAATTAATCTAAGCGAAGTAAAGTACTTTGAACATAACTACTTTATTATTATGTTACGATTATTATCGTTATTATAGATAATTATCTTAGTGTCACGGTCAAGCACAAATATCAGAAAATCTGTTGGATATGTACTTAGTCTTTTAATTCACAATGCAAAATATTGATATTGCAAAGCAGTTTTGTAAGCAGTTAGCGTTCTGATCTGCCAGCGACGTAAACGTAAAGCTGAGGAAAGAGGGAGAAGCGCGTTTTACCGCCGCATCCACGCCGCCCTCTTCCTCGTGCCGGCTCATCCCGCCCTTTATGCTGTGAGGACCCCGTGCCTTCCTCTTCTAGTCCCCTCCTGCCCCGAGTTGCCTTCTGACCCAGCCGAACCCTAATATTTTCCATCCGAGCCTTGACTTACTCTCAAGAATGGACTCACTTCCTACTTCAGTGAACATCTGACCTAATTTTTTGAAATATTCATTTTCCTCAAAATTTCTTCTATTTCCTCTAGCCCCCCCTTTTTTCCCCCACCTCCTGTTTCAGAACACAACGGATTTCTAAAATATTCGAATGCAGTAATTACATCTTACCTTTGTATTTACACCTGTCAGTTGCTCCTGGCACATCCTGTTTTTCTCCTCCCTTTTTTCTCTTATTTTCTCCTTTTGCCCTCAAGATTCCCTTGTCTTCCATTCGCTTGTTACACGCTCACTCTTCTTCCTCCCTCCGGGCTGAGATTGTGTTCCAGAGGCTCGCCTGTCATGCCATCGGCAAATCTGATGGTCTCTTCAGTCACCTTCTTCACCCTCCCTGCTCCCTGTTCCTCATCTCTGTTTTTGTTTCATTCTTTCCTTTTCCTTCATTAATGCGTAGGCCTTACATGTCAAATATTACATTTAGGTGCATGACATACAGATCTGCATATCCCACTCCAACGTGGATTTCCAGCCCCAAGCCTCTAATCTATAACTGTGTGCTAGACACACCCATCTCTCTGTTTTTGAGGCAACTCCACTCACCCATCTAAGCACCAAACTTTCACATTTCCTCCAAACTAGTTTCTCCTCATGGCTTTCCTGTTGCCGTTAATGATCTCCAAGTTCTCCTGAGAAGCGCAGGCTATAAACCACTGAGTCATTTGATAATCGATTAATTACCAAAATTCTGCTGAGTTTTCCTCCACATTGTCCTTTGTATCTGCTACTTCCTTCGCTTTTTCTGTGCCTGGCCCACGCTACTTCTTGCCTCTGCCAAGAGCCAGACATTCCTCCCTGGCCACACCATTTCTCATCTCTGTAGTAAATGAGGAGCCATAAAGTCCATACGCTTTTACCAGCCATTCAAGGCACCAACTCCCAGCGATGAGCTTCCGATCCAGTTACCAAGAGACCTAAACACGGGAAGATGATTCCCTGACTCTAGGGTCTAATTAGGCTACAAAGATGAGATACTTTTTCTGAGAGAATCCATGAGAAATACTGTGTAACGCATTGTTGCCCATTCACTGGATTTGTGTCATAATGGGACGATTCACAGAGTGTGAATACAGGAGCATCCTCCTCAGCCCAGGCCAACTGGATTCCAGGCTTCCTTTCTGCTTTCCTCTCTCCCCAAAACCTCTTCTTCACGATGCGGACCTTGGTGAATGCAAGGTCCTCTGTGCCTATCATGTTGTCCATTTTCCTTTCTGTTTGTTTCATCCAACCACTTCTTCATAGTCTAGGTTTATGTCTCACTTCCATAAAACCCTTCTGAAATAAAATCTGATAGTATTTTTTCAATAGTGATACTTTTTCTTTAAGAATGATCATGCATTATTTTCCTTAGTTATTATGTTTTATGTCTTATGCCACCCCTCAAAAAAAATTCTAGTAAAAGAAAGTCAATGTTGGTGCCCCATTTCAATTCCCTTAGTGTCTAGCACAGAACTTCTTGATTGTCTTTGATGATGAATTTTCAGGGCTTTGCAGACTAATGGTATTGAACATTCTGGTCCCTTTATTACCCCTTGTCAATGTGGCATCACCTTCTAACCACCAGCTCTCACTGTGTTCGTAAGAAGGATCTTCTGTGTCGGTGGATTAGGTGGATAAGCACCATTTTAAAGATGCTTCAGAGTTTGCAAAGTACTTTCCTAGGAATATGTCATTAGATCCTCATAAAAATCCTGTGATGTAAGTACTTTTATTATCTCCATTTTGCAGATAAAAAATAACTAAATCTCTTTATGTTTAAAAGTGCTATTCTCTTTGTGAAAGTGGAAAGACTATGGAGATTAGAGCAGGAATCTTCTACATGGACAAAGATGTTAACAATTTAATTTTCCCAATAGATTTCAGCTGAAAAAAAATATTGTGAACTTGGATTCCCAGAGTATTTCGAGATTCTGATATCTTGCTTTCCAGGCAAAAATAACCTAGACTTTTCAGTTCAGTGTAAGTGAAGAGAGAAATACAGGTGGAGAAGAGAGTGGATTCTGTCTTTGGATCAAGACGTTAACATTTAAGGGATTAGAAAGAATTGTTGGAATGAATGCTTATATGTACACACTTTCACATTTAAAATCAATAGAAAATGAGAGCTTTAGCTTTAGTTATAAAAATCGAATAAACAAGATTCAAAGACTTTTTTTCTTATATTATGGCATATACACACAGATGTCAGTCTCAATTTTAGTTTTTATTCTGAGTTTTTCTGCAAAAGAAGCAGAGGAGGGAAAGAACACAGTATATATGCAGATACAGTACAAGAGTTCAGCCAAAATGGAATATGCCCTTAACATTCTACTGAAAAAAGAATATTCCATTTCAGTTCAGTCAGCCGTAGACCTTAGTTAGATATAGAAGAACATCTGGTTAGACAGAGTCAGGATTATAAAGGAAAAACAGCAAAACAGAAAATTTAGAGGTTAAATTAAGTTGCTATGTCACTTCAAGTATTACCATAAGATAGTGTGTTGTTGATCTTTCCTCTTTAAGTCTTCTCATGTGTCTTGCACATTATATTGCATGTAGCACGTGTTCAATATGTACTTATGAAATCATTTACTTTATCCTTAAAACAACATTTTTAATTTGTAAGTTCATAACATGATCCTTAAGGCACTTTGGAGAACTTTTGATTAATGACAACTACAAGTTTGCAAGGCAGAAGCATTAAACACTTAAAGAGGGGAAGAAGCAATAAGATTGCGAGCTGTGGTAGGGAAAAATGAAAAGAAAGTCAAGAACATCAGGGTCGTGAAGTGGAGCTTTCTAAAAACAGTCTAAAGTTGGCCTATCACCATGGCACACGCAGACCAGTCCGAGGACCCAATTATGTGGCATTTGAGACTCCTGGAGTAGAAGCCCTGGAGTCACTTGGCTGGGCAGGACAGCGCTCGTTTTGCTATCTGCAGTGTCCCCAGTGCATTGGACAATTTATGTGAGGTAGCGGTAGCACTTATCGGTGAGGCGCTGCTCATGGCGATTCCCTGCTCTCCTTCTGTTGGCGTTGAAGCAGGGCCAGTGATGGTGGGATGTTCTGTTAACAAGCTCTTTGAAAATGGCGGAAAGATGGACCAAAGAGGGAAAAGATGCAAGTATCCACTCCACCATTCATTCTTCAAATTATTACATCGATTTGCTAAAATGTAGCTTACCTACATCGGTTGCCTTTGTATGAGTCTAGTCACATATTTCGTCCTCAGCTTGATCCAGGTTTGTTATAAGTCTTAAGTAGAACGTTTGCAGTTCTTTTTTGTGATTTTGCTATAAAGAATATCACTCTTTCTTTCCAGTTTTTCTGTCAGATTAGTAAAATGGAGCATACCTGCATTATTTATTTTAAGCCATTGCCTTTACATAATATTTACAAATATTTTGCCCTAAATTTTATTAAAGTTTATTTTAAGAAATAATTCTAAATAGAACATTTGCTGTTTTTGTAACTTTGACATAAAAGACACCGTTCCTTACGCTGACGAGCATCTCTCATTTAAATATCAAAATGATAAATTCCTCTTTGAACTAGGTAACCAGCTCTTGGTTAACTAAGTCTTTTTTCTTATATTTGACCATAATTTTGTGCGTGCTATGCGATCACTAAATATTTGCTTCATGGTGGAACAAATAAAGAAAGGAAAGAGTTCGCCTTACTTAGTTTTTGCTTTGGCTCGGTTTGTGTGAAATGGCAGTGGCTTTTCTTAGATAAATGTACCTGTTATCTTCTTGCTCATCCTCATTTACTATGTTAATGTCCTTTTATGATTTTACTCTATCCGTGCTCTTCAAAAAATCTGCTTTGGAAGTAGCTGGAGTATAAATAGCATCAAAAATAAACTGCATATTCTGACATTTACAGTTGTAAGGATAACTCTGTGTTAAAGATGACTCAGCCTGCAAGTAAAGTTAATAGATAGATATCTGTCTAAATATATTTTAGAATAATTTTGGTCATCAAACATCTCTTCTAAAACACTAGTGTTTCTTATTTTGTTGCTGTTTTCCTTCCCATAAAAACAGTTAAAAACGCAGAATGACCCGGTTTGGCTAATTTTATCACACCAACGTTTTGAAGGGCACTTAAGTTTCTCGAATTGTCACAGGCCCCCAATTTTTTTAATTGCACCAAACCCAGTATAGATTTTTATACCTCAGAACGCAGAGCTACCCATCTTGCTTATTTCCATCTTTGAGCTTTTATCCTTCCTGTATCTCTTGGCATTTGCATTCTTTTTTTTTTTTTCTTTTCAACCATTTTACTTGTCTTGTCTTTCAAAACCTGGCTTAGGTTTAACCTCTTTTGGTAAGACTTAATGAACTCTAAGTGACTCTTATTCCAAGTCTCCTTGGAATTATCTACTCAGTTTTGACTCTATTAATTTGCCCTTATTTGTATGACATGTTGAAAGCATTCTGAAGACTTTTTTTTTTCTTTGTAAGTACAAGAATGAGTTCTGGCTTTTTAGTTAGAAAATTTGCTAATTGTTTCTTACTCTGTGTTTTTCTTTCCCTTTTTATATTATCCTCAAACTACACAGTTCAATGTTCTATGAGATTAATTCTATGCTCATTAAATGATGTTGCCACCTAGATGCTCAGGTTAATACATGCAATATTGATTACGTTTATTTTCACAAATATTTTATTAAGGAATGACCATGAGAATTGTTTCCAGAAAGTTTAAATTTAAACTTAGAGAGCTGCAGCATAATTGTTGATAATGTTAATACATTCAGCCATTTCAAACAACAGATTTCTAAGGTAGTTTTTTGTTTCTCCTTCCATTATTCATATTCTTCCCTGATTGATGGAGGCATATGGCTTTAATTATCAAGTATATGCTGAGGACATGCAGAACGACAGCTTTTTCCTGACTTTTCTAATGAAGCTAGTTCCTAATAGCAACATTTGCCAGATTATTTTATTGTATTATGACGTTAAACATGGACCAGCAGAGGTCTGGCTAATTGGGAACGATACATTTTCCCCTCTAACTGCTTATTTATTTTCCAGGAAACTAATTTAGTTTGGTTCTAAAATGAAACCTCAGAATTCAGTACAAGCGAGTTTAATCATATAATATTGATAGCTAGGCTGAGAGAAATACAGTGAGTAAATAATCAAAAATGCTGAAAAATTTTTAAATGAATAAATGAAGTTTTATTGCTTTTATTTAGTACCTTTAAGACTAGAACTAACATTGAATACTTGTTTTTCTTTTTCTAATGAATTGACAAGCATTATTTATAATTAGTGGGTTTTTTTATAAGCTAAAGTGCTTTAAAATTAATAGAAGTTTATTTTAGTTCACTGGAAAATAAACAAAACTCACTCTTATTATGCTAAGTGATAAAAATAAAAACTTATAATTCAAATTTAAACAATAAATATTTTAAATATAATTCATACTTGTGTATCAAAACTTAAAATTACAAAAACCATACAGCACTTGTCATGAACTTTCCTCCTAGTTAGCATCATCTATCTTATTTGAATTATGGCACTCTGATTTCTGTCAAAGCAGTTCCTCTGTTGCCTGTTTCATAGACATTGAATTTTTTTTTTTTTTTAGATGTTGAAATTTTTCAATGAGTGATATCAGCCCGAAACTTGTTTACAAATTTGGACCTTTAAATTTTAATCTTATGGCCACATATTAATGTTGCAAACAATCTCAGTGACTGTATGGAACACCATGCACTTGGCTTGTAGAGCGTTTTTTACGTCACAGTGTTGTAGAATACAAGATCCATCAGGATTCCATAGAGAGTGGTGGTCATCAAAGTGTGTTCCAGGGAACCTAAGGGTTCCTTGGTACTGTCCCAGTGACTTCCAGAGACAGGAAGGATGGCGATGTTCAAGTTGAAAGGCCTACTTCAATTGTTTGAAAATTTTAAATGGAAATACAGGACTCATCTGATAAATTTTGAGCACTACTGGGAATCCAGACTTATTTTGTAGTGAGGAACTGTCCAGACAACTGGAATGATTTGGTGAATGGCACACAACAATATTTTGCTAATCTTCGAATTTGAACCCAGTTCTGTGAACTCTTAGATGATTTTTCTTTCAGTGCATGTAGACTAAGACCCTTTAGGTAAAAAAATATATATATATCTGTTTTTAATATTTTTAATATGAAACAAATAATTAGTTTTCGAATTTAAAAAAGTAGAAAAATACTAAACTTCTCAAATCTGCTATAAGGTTCAAAACATTTAGTTGATAAACTGCTTTTTCTGTTTGCAGTTTATCTATTTTTTTATCTTTATCCAGCTCTAATTGCCAGTTTTTGCCACAATAATTAAGATGGAATAAGGGGTACACAGTTATATTTGAAAAATTTAATTTGGAATATGCAAAATTTTAAGGAAAAATTTAAAGAAAAGTTATTAGGTATCAGTTATGTACGAGGCACTCTACTGGGCTCTATTGATTCAAAGCAAAGATCATTTTAAGGACTCTAAATGAAAAGAATTCACAGTTCAACAGGAAAGCCAACTTAAAAATGGACTGTGACAGAGTGATGATAATGCTTTAATGGATAAAGACTTTGAGCGAGGTCTTGAACGGAAAGAAAATAAAGAGTGTTCCAGAAAGAAGAGTGTGTGTGGGTAGGGAGGAGGGAGAAAAGAAAGACATAAGGAAGACAGAGACACAGAGAAATATTGTTTGGTTGATTCCTGATGATATTGCTAAACCAAATTATAGAAGCTAGAGAATAGGGCAGACTATGGGAATTAGGACGTGCTCAGTTCCAGATTATCTGCACCTGGACATATCCAATAGACAGAAAATAGCTTAGCATTCGGGTGAGAGATTAAGGCTGGAGATACTCACTCATTTATTCCTTCATTCGTTCAGTGAATATTGGGTGTTAACTGTGCTCAGGCAATATAATAGTCATTATGTTAGGGGAGGGAATACATAGATGAAAAGACATGGACTGTTTAGTCAAGAAATGTAGTCTATTACAGGGACTGATATGTAAATAAATTGTAATTTAATTATTAATAGAATGATAGTGAACACACGTGAAATAAGAGATATAATTATGATGCGAAATCATGATAAAATCACTATACTTTATAATTGTACATAATAAAATCATACTGCATTCTAATTCAATAAAGAGAATTGCTTTAATGGGGATATTTGCTAAATGTGTTTATTGCATTGAAGAAAGAGCAGCTTATACTGTCTGAAAGGCTTCACAATGGATGAAGTATTTATGCTCAGATTGATAGATTATATAAGAAGTCACTTCTAGCATACTAGTAAAACCATGGGAGTAGATTTGATCTAAATAGACCAATGAAGCATAGATTTGGACTGAAAAATGGATTTTGCTCATGCCTCTCAAAGTTAGACTTTGAACCCTTCATTGAAAATGCCTTTTTGCTTCCTAAAGTGATCTGAGCTGACGGTGGTACTTGGGCAGTGAAGATAACCAGACGTATGAATTATTTGCCTGTGAAAGTGTGGTTTTGTCAATTTCTGTAGCCATTCTAATTTTATCGATTTTGTTTCTTCTTCACATCTCTCTTTTCCTTTTACCACTTAGGTTTTTGTTTTTTTCCCATTTAAACCTTACACTCAGCAGTACTCTACAAACTTTCTGATTTTACACCTCTGTAACCACAACTTTAGCAATATTGGCTCTGCAAATCTAGTTAAATGGTCAGTTTATTTTGTGTGTGTGTTTTTTTCTCCACATCAACTGGTATATTGATTTTTCTTTTTAACTAGTTTAGAATAAGTCGATATTCCAAGAGATAGCACAGCTCAATCAGATGAGTCTACCAAACTCCTCTCCTCATAGAATCCGATAGTGGTTTGAGGTCTCCAGATGCCACTGAAGTCTTAAATATAATCATGCAAAACATGAATAAAAATAATATATTGGTGATAATGATGTGGTTGATGTTAGATTAGCACTGTTATGAATTATTCCTCATTTATAATGTAGCGACAGTTGGGATTTTGAGAAACCAGTTATTCTTTTCATTTGAGTCTTATCCTGGAAGTCAGGGAGAGTAATAACTTGCTGATTCACAGCGTGTTTGGAAGGAAAAAATAATTAATAGCTTTAAAGCATTTGGAAAGCATGAAGTGTTATATACATAATAATTATATAATCCCCCAAGATAGTTATTAATGTTTGTTAGCATATACTCATTAACCGTAATTTCTCACACTCAGTTTGGAGGCTACTTTGATTTGGGAAGAATATTTTCTTTTTTTCTCCAAAAAAATGACAGTGTGCAAGGAACACATATGGTATTGAAGATTAATTTGTACTAAAAAATAATCTTTCAGATGTTAAGATGTCAAATCATGACCTATGGAGTTAGAATTGTGCAGATCACATAGTCCAATTTTTGGCAAGGAAACAGAAGTCATTAAAGTATAGGTAAATTAATAAAGTCACAGAGTCAGAACTGGTTTCCCTTTCCAGTTGCAACTGTCTTTATAGTAAGAAAGTAAGCAAAAACAAGTACATAAAACTTGCTGTGCACAATTAAACTATGTGTAAGAAAATTCAGCTTTTTATGGGGGATGGATGTATGACACCATGTTGTAAGTTGGTTCTGCATTTTCTCAAAAGACTGTTAGAGGCAGTGGTTGTTTAGTTGTTACTCAGTGTCTTTTGTGACACCAGGCATGTTATTCAATGTCTAATTTTTGTTAGAATTTCATATTGATTTCTACATATTCACATAAGATAGGATATTATAGAGAAGGGAAATTATGATGACAGGAAAAAAAACAGCGCTGCTCGGAGACAAAAAGAATATGTCAGAAGACAGCACTTTCTAAATATAAAGTTAATGAAGTACATTTTAAAGCTATTGGTATGAAATGATATTTATTTACAAAAGCATTATTATGGATTTGCAAGAGTAAATTAGTCAAGCAGTGGGTAGGAATATCGCATTCATTGAAAAAGAGAAATTAAATGTTCCGTAACAAATTATAATTTACAAATCAATTATGATAAATACATTTATATTTTCAAATAGTAATTATAGCTAATTATAGCTAACATTCCTTGAATACTATGATGCCTGTCACTGTACCATGGATTTTTCATGGTTTGCTCATTAATTCTTTTCTCGTATGAATCTTTGGCACTAGACTTCTTTTCATGAGAGCTTGGTTGAAGTATAATTCATATACCATATAATTCAACTTTTAGCGTGTGTAATTTAGTGTTTTAATGTATTCATAAAGTTGAGCAATCATCACCACTATCTAATTGCAGAACTTTTCATCATCCCAAAAGAGAAACCCAGGACCATTAGCAGCCGTCTCTCAACTCCATATCTCTGGGCTCCTGCACATCACTTTCAGTCTCCGTGTATCTGTGACTCTGGACATTTCTTATTCATGGAATCACATGATATGTGGCCTTTTTTGACTGGCTTCCTTTGCTTAGCATATGTTTTCAAAGTTTTTTCATGGCTTATCATTATCAATATGTTATTAAATTTTACTGCAAAGTAATATTTCATTGTCTAGATACACCACATTTTTTATTTGTTTATTCATCAGTTAATGGACATTTTAGTTGTTTCTACTTTTTGGTTTTTATGAATAATGCTGCAGTGAACGTTCATGTGCAAGTTTTGTGTAGACCATTGTTTTCAGTTCTCTCTTGTATGTACCTAGGAATACAGTTGCTGGGTCATGTGATAACTCTATGTTTAACATTTTGAGGACCTGCCAAACAGTTTTACAAATTATACCATGTTACAATCTAACGAGCAATGTATGAGGGTTCCAGTTTATCCACATTCTTGTCAACACTTACTGCCATCCCTTTTTTGTTAGCTGTCCTACTTATTGTGAAGTGGTATGTCACTGTGGTTTTGACTTGCATTTCCCTACCGACTAAAGAATGACATTGAGGATTTTTTACGTAATTATTGGTTATTTGGACACTTTTTGGAGAAATGTCTATGCAAATCTTTTTCCATTTTTCAATTGAGTTATGTGCCTTTTTATTATTGAGTTATAAGTGTTGTTTCTTTATTACAGATACACGTCCGTTATCAGATATATAATTTACAAATATTTTCTCCCATTTTGTGTGTTACCCTTTCATATTGATGATATATTTTGTAGGACATGTGTGGTTAATTTAGTTATAGTCTGATTTGTCTTTTTTTATTGTTGCTTGTATTTTTATTGTCATGTCTAAGAAACCATTATCTAATCCCAGGTCAAAAGATTTACTTCTATGTAGCTGTTAAAATTTATACTTTTAGCTGTTACATATGAGTCTATGATCCATTAAGAGTTAATTTTGTTTATGGTGGGAGATAGGAGTCCAGCTTCATTTCCCTGGGATGGATAGCAAGTTATCCTAGCACTATTTGTTAAAAGGTTATATTTCACAACTTAATTGGCCTTGTGTCCTTGTTTAAATCAATTGCCCTAAAAATGTAAGGGTTTATTTCTGGACTTTCAATTCTGTACAGTTGATATAAATGTCTATCCTAATGGCGATTCCACATTGTCTTGCTTTCTGTAGCTTTGTAGTCAGCTTGAAATCATAAAGTGTAAATCTTCCAACTTTATTCTTTTTTACCCCAAGATTATTTTAGATATTCTTGGTTCATGGTGTATCTACATGAATTTTAGGATCAGCTTGTCAGTTTCCTCAAAAATGCATCTGGGGTTTTGATCAGGATTGTGTTGAATCTGTAAGATCAATTAGTAGAATATTACCATCTTAATAACATTAAGTCTTCTGATCCGCAGGCATGGAATGTCTCTTCTTTTACTTAGTTCTTTAGTTTCTTTTAGTGGCTGTTTCATTATTTTCAGTGCACAAACCTTGCATTTCTATCATTAAATTTATTTCTCAGCATTTTGTTCTTTGTAATGCTACTGCAAATCAATTGTTTTCTGAATTTCATTTCACATTGTTTATTGCTAGTGTATAGCATTACAGTCGATTTTTGTATATTGATCTTATACCTGCAACCTTGCTAAATTAATTTATTAGTTCTAATTGTGTGTGTGTATTTTGTAGCATTTGCTATATATAAGATAATTTCATCTGTAACTAGAAGCAGCTTCACTTCTTTTCTCTCCAATCTGGATTTTTAAATGTCATCTTTCATGCCTAGTTGCCCTGTCAAACACCTTCAATACAATGTTCCAGAGAACTGTCCAGAGCAGACATTTTTGTCTTGTTCCTGATCATTGGGGCTGCTGTTTTTAAGAACTCTCATGCTTGTGAAGCTGCAAGTTCTCAACATGATGCTGGGGAGAGGGAGCTAGGAATAGACAAGTTAAAATGCTACAAATCTTGCTACTTTTATTAAAATTTTAGCTGTCTTTTCTTAAGTTTGTTCTTCTTGGGTTGTTGCAAGCCTTTGGTTAATTTACAGAGTTCTCCAAAAGTTAAATCTGATCATTTTCTCCATGACTTTTCTTTCTTTTATTTTCAGAGGTTCTGACTCTACCATTCTAGAAGTGGCATGAAGCTTTTTCATGGGATGTCCTTAAGATAGGGAAGGAAAATCAGTATAAAGCGAGGTCTTATATAAGAATTCTTTCCTATTTTTAAAAGATAGGAAAAATATTTTCCCCCAGAAATATTTCTTAAAATATAGTGGCTTTTAATTTTTTGAAATGTCAATTTAAAGATTATCTGTAAGTTTCGAGTTACAAAATGACAAGGACTTTTTATTCACAACAAAAAAGCAGAGGAGACTGTCCGTATTCATATTGATTGAAAATGAAAGCTGTTAAACTTTATAGTGTGCTGTTAAATTCTTCTGGGGAAAAAAAAGAAACTTTCAGTGTATTGATAATTGACTGAGACACTTTTTATGTTTTATTTTGTGAGCTGAGAGCTGAGAAGTTGGATGTGTGTTAACCTTCTGGTTGTCAGCACACTCTATTTTTAAACAATCAGTTTCTTTGGGTGGAGTAAACCTGAAGATATAATTCTGTTTCTTTCTTCTGATCCAGAGTATGCCCCTGATTCATTCTTTAAGCACTTGTTCTTAAACGATTACGTGTTTTTCACCTCCCTTTCTTCCCTGAGAACAGATTGACTTTGGAACGCTCTGCAGTTTGCTTTGCCAGTCTCATTCCAGCAGCTGAAGAACTTACTTTGTTCTGCATGAATCTGAACCAAGAGTATGGTCTGTTCTCAAAATGTGTTCGCTGACAGATGTTTCTCTATAGTCCTCTGTTGCCGCATAGGACAAAGAGAAAAGATGCTTCGGCCGACTGAAGTTGCCAAGAAATTGATTTTTCAATACTTGTTTCAAGCTTTGAGCCACAGAGAGTTCTTTTGTTGATTTGTCTTGAAAAAGAATACAGGTCCAGTACATAGTGTTGTATTGTTTTCATTTCATGTGTATAGGGAGTGATCATTCAGGAGAAGACATTATGGAAAATGGATTCGGAAGAGAACTTGATGAGGAACTAGTTAAAAATATTTTGTCAATTGCATTTACTTTGGGCTGTTGCTTAATAGATAGCAAGAAATGGGTACTTGCTCCAAAGATTGGTGCCAGTTGACCTAATAGTCTATAATTTTGAAATATTATTCAGCTCTTTTTTCCAAGTTCATTGTGATTGGCTTGATAAAAGAATGAGAGAATTCAGAAATTTATATATTGTATATGGAGGAAATAGTATTATGAAGCCATTAATTTGCTTGGGTGTTGCAATGAAATGACTCATAAGGATGAGCTTAAGGCTACTTACTATATTTCAGGGACTACTTATATTTAGGGAAGGAAAAACCAGAGAAATCTCCATTGAGGGAGAAAAACAGAGTAGATCCAGGAGCAGTGTGTTCCAGAAAACAGGTAGAGAGGAATGTAAACACACAATCTTGGAGTAAGGAAGTTGATGGATATGTCTGTCCATCAACTTTGGATACTGTCACCTTTGGATACTGTGTTCTTCCTGACTTCTCGAGCCTCATTTTCCTTTCTGCAGTCCTGTGAGTTATTAGCTTCCTTCCCTCCCAGTTCACTCATCTCACTTGTAGTGTCAGATCTCAGTTGTCAACTTGACACCCCTGCAATCACTGATCCATCGTGGACTATGCCATCCTGTAACTGATACCCTAGATTGAATTTATAACCTTGAGAAACTCTGTCGCTTATGATTATCATTTAGGCATTCATTCATTAATCACAATATTGACTCATCTTCCATTCTGTGTTAGGGACCGACGTGCTGGGCACATTAGCTACAGAGTGTGCCAAACAGACAACTTCCTGCTATCGTGTAGAGGGTCAGACTGTAAAAAATAAACAAATGTCATGCAACGTCAAGGAGTGGTACGTA
Source organism: Pteropus medius (assembly GCF_902729225.1). NCBI lineage: Eukaryota > Metazoa > Chordata > Mammalia > Chiroptera > Pteropodidae > Pteropus > Pteropus medius. The sequence goes on along the minus strand of NW_024349804.1, from coordinate 4,155,713 downwards.
CTTTGAAGAAAATGAAAACAGAAGACAAAAATGATTGGCGATGTTGGAGACAGGAGTGGCCTTCGGAAGAAGTGACATTTGAGGGGAGAAAGTATGTGACTATCAGGAACGGAGTATTGGGGGCAGGGTGAACAGAAAGTGCAAAGGCTCTGCTTCATGTAGGACTTCATTTCTCTTCTCAGATCCCTCAAGGTAGGGGCAGCTCTGTTCTACATGGACAGCATGGTCTTCATAACTGGCAGATGTAGAAGGAGATAGAAAACTGAATTTGGCTAGACATGTCCTTTGTGATATGTCTAGGATTGCGATTATCGTGTCGAAAATTCATCCAGTTATATTCCCGCCGGATGGGGCGATGGCATGTAACTTCTCATCCAATAGTGACGTTTATGAACATTGAAGTTTGCACGTAGCTCAAGTATGTTCGTCAGCATGATGCGGTTTTTGCGTTGCCTCTCTACCCACACTTTCCTCTTCTAATGAGCTGAAATTTGTTTCTCCTTTAAAAGGTGAAGACGTGGGTGAATATATAGAAGCCGTAAACACAACCGGGGAATAGTTTTCACATGTTCAAAGTGTGAAAAGGACTGCCTGCATCCCATTAACTTTCAACTCCTTACCTCTAGTCCCTCCATTACCATGGTCATTTGACCAACACCCACAGCCTCTTTAATTCAAAAGTGTTGATACCTTGTAGGACTTCCACATTATTTTCCTCTGAACATGTTTAGTGCCTTATAAATTTTTGTTTGATGTCAGCTTCCGATAAAGCAGTTAAGAATTTTGCATACATTTTCTCAGGGGTCTAATTGTTTCCGTATTTCTCTCATAAGAGTGTTCAAAGTGTTTTATTAGGATTCTTTCAATAAACTACTGCAATAGGATGTATAGTTATTAGTATTGCTTTTAAACACTGGGCAGGTTAACTAGCATAGAGTTTAAATAGTAGTCACTAGATTAACTGGGAAGTTACTTGTAGAGTCAGGACTGAAACTGATGATTTGACTTTTAATTTAGTTGTCTCTCTAGAGCTCAGCTAAAACATGATAATGATACTTCTGCATAAATCAAGCCAGAATTGGAATACGAAATATTTTTAGGCTAATGTGTACCTGAGCGGGTAAGAAGCAAAGACGCTGATCTCTACAGGCTGCAAATGACTTCCTCATGCTTTCATCAGCTGATCAAACTTTGGCCTTTTCTTCTTTGCTTCTCCTGGGTTAAAATAAACCAAAGAAATTGTAGAGGTACCAGTTGATTTATATTTTAAAAGCCAAAAAAAAAAAAACAATGCCAGTTTTTTCTGTGATCAAAAGCCCTATGTTCAGAACAATTGCTTGAAAATTGCTTAATAAATTAGTTTTAAATCCAAGGGAAAAGCAAGAAAACCTGGCAAATGTCACTCATCTGAATAGAGATGCTCGTTTTGGATGAATTATTAGGTAGTTTTTCAAGGATATCACTCACAAGTAAGGCCTTTGTGTGTGTGTGTGTGTGTGTATGTATTTAAATGATTTATTTTCAGTCTCTCCTTTCAGTCTCTCAAAAAATTTTCTCCTTCACATTGTCACAGCTCGACAGGGTTGCTCATATGGATTTTTCTTCCTTTCTGTTAAAGTTACAGAGGATGAAAGTATTTTTAAATATCTGTCAAAGAGGTTTCATGCTCTTCAGCCTACAATGGTCAATTTTACTCCATCAATATGTCGTTGGTCACTGTGACTCCCTTTCTGATGGCAAAAATTACTTCTACAATATTAGAGTGAATTAAGCTTGGTGCTGCAATCTGTCCCTAAAAGATTCAGAACACGATCTTTCGATGTTAGCTCTGGGGCAGGATATTCCCAGCATCCCATTTAGTCAGAAATGGGGAGGGTGTATATGAACATGATTTACATATCGCACTCCTGCGGAGTCTCCTGGTAAATAATTCAAGTGAGCAAGCAGCCCTGCCTGCATCAAGACAAATTCGCATTATTTCCTGACACACACAGTGAAGTTTATTTTGGGATAATGGCTACATATGTTCAGGAAAATTGGGCTCATGAGCCCATTCTGAATCTTTTCCAGAAAAAAAAGGAGTGTATTGTTCAAAGACACCAGGGAGGGGTTCTTTTGTTATTTATATAACTCCTTTTTTTATGAGAACAAATACCAACAATCTATTGTTCCCCTCGATGAATAAATGGACCGTTGTGGTTAATGAAATATTTTGACAAAATGACGTACAGTATACATTTCATATGGTTTGCAAGTGTCTCCAGTATTGAAAAGATAACCCACTCTTTAACATGATAATGCAACTGAACCTGATTTAATTTGGGGGAGTAATGAGAGAAGAAGGGGTGTTCCTGAAAGGTGGTTCAGGATTTTGCAATTTCTCAGGAGTCTTCTCGCTCACTTATTCAAGAAGTATTTGTTAAAAGCCGTTGTATGCCAAAAGGAATCTTAGTGCCAGGGCTGTAAACAGTAATTGAAAACAGTCTCTGCTTTCCAGCAGCTCAGAGTTTAATAGCAACACAGGCACACAAACAAGGATTTCGGGAAAAAACGGAGATCTTCCTAATGCGCTTGGGCTGTTCGGTGGACTCTTCGGAGGAAATGTTTAAAAGGAGTCTTAGCAAGTGAATTTGTATGTAGTTTTCTTATGGACTCTGGGGCAAAGGGCATTTTAAGAAAGGGGCGATACGTGCAAAATTAAAGAGGCACGAATGGCATTACCTTTTTTAGATATCCTGAGGGATTGGGTATGGCTGGAACATAGCTTGTTTTGAAGGCAGTGACGAGATCTGAACCTCCAGTCCAAAGACTGGCCAGGCTGTTATCCTGAAATAGCTTGTATATCTGCCAGGGTCTTAGATTTTTATCATTAAAAACGGGAATCAGTGGAAAAAAATCTAACTGAGGTTCAGAAACACCTTTCTGGTTCTTAGTGTGTTGTGTGTTGTCATTGTATGTCTTTCTAGGGCCCCGTTGTATGTCTCTCTATGGTTTCAGTGGTGCCAAACCCATTGTCAAATCTCAGATTATTGTAATTATCCTTTAGTATGAATTGTTTGTACATAGCTCATTGCTAATCCCCTCTACCTGTATTCTGAATAAATTGTCCACCAGTCCGGCCTTTTCCCAAACCTTGTTTTCTCTTTTATTCTTCCTCTTCCTTTTTTTGTCCCCCTCTTGCTACCTTCTTTCTTTCATATTCCTCCAGTCTTGGGAGGAGAGGAGAAAATGAAAACCACAAAACCAAAAAAAAAAAAAAAAAAATCCCTCGACACATTCAGTTGTGTGTTATAGTTAGTTATTCATCTATTATCATCTCTTTAAAACTAAGGGACTATCTGTATCTTGTTCATCAAATAGTTATTTAAAATCTTCTCGTGTTGCTTCTCTTCTGAGTGCTTCGGATATAATAATGAAGAAAAAGCTGCCTGACCTCATGGCGCTGAATATCTGGCCAGAGAAGAGAGACAATAAACAATAACATAGTTAGTAAGTAATTGTATGATATCTTAGAACGTAGTAACTTGAATGGGAAACAAAGAAAAAGCAAAGAGGGTTGAGAACGTTGGTTTCAATTTTAAACAGTCCCACTGAGAAGGCGAGATAAGGAAAAACTACTTCAAGGTGGGGAGGGAGGTTGTGATCCAGATACCTGGGGATGGACAGAGAAGACAGCCAGGTCTTGGGGACAGTCAGCAATAGTACCCCAAATAGTGAGGGTCTCACACTTTGTAGATGTGTTTTCAAAGCATTTGGAAATAAAGAGTAAGGGGTGGCCCTGTCCTTCTGCTCAGAGGCATGGAGTTTGGCAAAGAGAAAGTAACGGGATTGCTTTCCCTTTGGGTCCCCACGGAGAATGTGTCCTCTGCTGGCTTAGAGAACTGGATGAGATGCGGTACTTAGTGTCTGGACCTCCACAACTTCTTTTCCTTCAAGCAGACAGTTAACTTGCTGCTAAAGCTGCTTACACAGCTCCACCTATTGTTTCGTTTACTGTAACTTTGGGTGTTTCATGAACACATTTTCCTGTGCATGTTAATTGACTTGTTTTCTAATAGAGTGAAAGGAAATTTCCTGGAGGCATTTGTCATTCTGTATTCAACACGGACCCGGAGCAGGGCAGGAGGGAGTGCATACATCCATCTGAAAGTTAATCTAGTGGAACACACCTCTGAGAGTGGTCATTTGACAGCAGTAATTATAGCAAGAGGAGGGGTCCAGGCCTCCACTTTACAGTAACCATCCTGCCCTTCTAAAACTGAGGGAGTTTGAAAAACAGCATCAACGAAAAATTCGCTCCTGTAAATAATTCCCTCTTTATTGATAGATATACTTTCTAAAGAGGATTAATTACTATTAATTATATTGCTTGCCCACACTAAATATTTGAAATCATTGTAGCTTCTTTTGGTGTAAGGTAGATTCCATAATTTGTGCCTTTTACTCTTGATTTTTTTTTTTTTATCGTTTATGAATGTACTGATTTTAGATACTGTTTATTTGTCAAATGGGATGTTGTAACTTTTTTTGTATAAAATTGCATTTTTGTCCAGATGATTTACTTCGTAGAATTTGTTCTTGTTGCTGGGGGTCATAATCAAAGATAAATTTATTAGTAATGTTATTAGGTTAGAAAGATTATAGAACATAGTTTATGTACAGTGGGTTACATTCAGTTTCTGGATTTCTTTGTATAAATGGGCAGATGGGGCCATGATTTTTAGAAGTGTGTACAATTTATGATTAGTAATGATTAATCACATTTCTAGGAAATTAGCATTTTCCCTTAAGTTTTCATCCCACTGTGCCTTTAAATTATATGAACATCTGTTTAACGCTGTGTGCCAAAATCTATGGTTAATAACGTAGATTGCATGAGCACCTTTTTCTGATTAATAGAAATAATAAGAAATAATAAAATTAATAAAAAGTATTACTTATTAAAATAATAAAAATAATGGAAATGAAGGTACATTTTATAATATTTCATAATAACTCAGTGCTCACATGACAATATAAAGAATTAATGTTGTTTATTTCAGTCCTGATATCAGGAAACGTCAAGACCCATCACGTATGTTAACAGTTTCTTCCACGTCATTTTTCCTTCTTAGATTCTCCACATAGCTTTAGATTTTAGAAAGGGTGAGAATGAAATTTGACTCCTGCTAGATATAAATCTGAGCCGTATTTCAGCGTAAAGTTTTACTGAGGTTAGAACATTTAGCTCAAGCCTAATTTTAAGACCAAACTCTAAATTTGAATATGCTGCTTTAAAATAAAAATATTGATTTAATTTATCTATTTGTTCCTTTCTTAACCTTTAAAAATAGGTATCTTACAGTTATTTGAGTTGAGCCTGCCATTTATTCATTCAGTCATTCACCAAATCTTTATCAAGCACCTACATGTTCTAGCTGCTGGTGCAGATGCTGGCTAAACAGGCATGATCAACAGCATAGCTGTGGATAGACAGCTTAATGATTAGAGGTTGAAATGTTTATGTTAGGAAACCAGTCGACTCTCTATGTCTGATAATGGCTTTCATCATCAGAACCATAATGCTTTTTCTACAATTTTGCACTGACATTCAGTCAGTAATCTTTTTTTTTTTTTTATGACCTAGTCCATGCAAAGTATCTTTTTAAAATATAGTCAAAACCACAAAGATAGAAATGTAAGGTCTTGTGCCATCGTAGCTCACTGTCTAGCAGCCCAGGGTAGACAGAAGTATGGAGACGCATCTCTAATAAAAGTAACAATGACATAAGTGCTAAAAAGAAGAAATAACCTGCTATTAAGGAATTGGTGGGAGAGAGAATTCATTCTGCTTAGGGCAATCTGGGAGGAATTCTTTGAGAAGTTTTCTTAGATATTACCTACCGTTTTGTGGTCTTCAATATGTTGATGATATTCCCCCCCTACCCTCCCCCCGCTACCCACTCTTTCATTGAAACACTACTAGCAAAAGTTCTGACATTGCCCGGGCATGCAAAGATTTAAATCTGTAGAATAGCCATCTGTTGCCATCTGACTGAGGCAGCGAGAGAGGAGACGTGGTCGGTATTTCCTTTTTCCTTTTCTGATGCTGCCAGACTGCTCCTGCATGGTTTGTGTCCTTTGCCCGCTCCATCCTTGACACCGAGGGTGAGGGGGATTTTTACTCCATCCACTCTGGTAAACTATTTTCTGAATGATTGCCCTTGACCTCCATCTAGCCAAATACAGGAACCTTTAATCATGCTCAATCTGCTTCACCTCTGTGGGTTAAGAGGTACGATTTGTAACCCTTGGCTTCCTTTAATTCTGTTCCCTCTTAGATTTTTTCGTTTCGCTTTGTTTTGTTTATATGCAAAAGCTAGTTTTCTTGTCCACATGATACGTTTTTGGAAGTCAAGGAGCCATGGGTAATTTTATTTCCTGTAATGCTTACTTTGCCAAAAATATAATAGATGCTCTATAAAAACATGCAGATTCATTTTAGGAGGGGTCGTATTAGTGGCACCCACCATTAGTTATTGCTTTAGAATGCATATGCGATGTGGATTGAATTTCACTAATTTTTATAAGAAATATCACTATGTTTTAAATAAAATAAATTTTACATCCACATCCCACAAGGCAGGTGTGGGAAGTTAAATGTCAACCCCCAGGATCCTCCAAGAATTGAGGGTATTATATAGTACTCAGGAAAAAAATGGCAGAGCCTCTACGCTTTAGTTCATCCTGGTCGGTGCTGATGTATTTTTTCTCCCAAATCCCCATGGATCCTTCAAAACCCGTAACTCTTTGGCTCTGTGCCTCAGTTATAGCACAGGAATTTTTGCCAAGGCTAAACACTTCAGTGTCCAGGGCCACCGTCCTCTTGCACACTTGGACCTTTTCCCTGTAGGGTTCCTGCACTGCCTGGGGTGCTTTAAGGACCTCTGGCCCTTTCCTCATCCAGAGTAAACTCCTCTTCCTATGCGACTGCTCTCGATCCTGTTTGTCCTAGCTTCATGGAGCCAGCTACCTGGAAAAAGACATGTAGGAGTCAAGACGCCTCTAGACAAATTCTGCGTTTGCCCTATAACCCAGAATTTCTCAACCTCGGTGCTATTGACATTTGGGCCAGAGAATTCTTTGTTGTGAGGGGTGGTCCTGTTTCTTAGGGGCTTTAGCAGCATCCCTGGCCTCTACAAATAGATGCCAGGAGCATCTCCCTAATTCTGACAATCAAAATTATCTCCAGCCATTGCCAAATATCCTCTGGAGGAACAAAATCACCCCCGGTTATGAATCACTGTTATAATTAAAACCGACTGAGATATGAGAGGCTCTCAATAAATTTTACTGCAGCAAATATATAGTCAGGAAATATTAATTCTCCTTTAGGAAAAATTTTAGAAAATTAGTAGGAATAGTAGCCAAATAGGGGGATGGTAATGAAAAGGAAGGGAGATGGCACTATGTGTCAGTAAAACGTGATTCATATTTTACAGAACAATGGGAGACTGTATTCTATCCTAGAGCTGCTTATTAGGCAGATGAAGCAAAGTCTGAAGGCCACATGCGTCCAACCTAAGAATCCAAGTATGCTTTTCACAATACTGTATACTGTTTAAGCTACACAGTTCACTTTGCCAAATATTTTCATGCACACCTAAAAAGACTGCATTGTTTGCCTTAATTTTTAATATTACATTTGTGGTGGGCACTACAAATAAAACTTCTTCACTAAAGATAAGTTGAAATGTGAAATGCCCATCCGTTCATTCAAATTTGTACAGCAGGTACGTCAGGAAATCTACAGGGCTATGACTTCTGTAGACTCTCTGCATAAGGAACAACAGGCTTAGCTCCAAGGCCATGCCATTTCCTGTTTGGCTAGACTCTTTTTGGACAAGAATGTGAGAGGGTAGAGTGAGCAAAGGTGGGAATGCGGATGACTTAGAAAGAATGGCGTAGAGAGACGAAGCAGGGTCTGATGACTACGACTTGGGCGATGCGGCAGATGCAGCAAATGCAGAGGACGGAGTGAAGGGAAATGAATCTGGAGAGTCAGGGTTTGGCTCTGGGGTCTTTATATGCTGTGCTAATGAGCTTAGACTTTATTCTCTAAGTCACTGGGGAGCAATTGAAGGATATTAAGCAATAACATTTTATGAACAGATCTATATTTTAGGAGGAAAAAAAAAACCAAACTAATACTGTTATAATTTGAACATTGGATTTGAGCAAGCATAAGTCTCTAAAGTTGCTGTTGATGTAATCCAATCAAGGAAATTGAGGTCCTACACTCAAATTATGACAGTGGTGACGTTTTAAACAAATAAATTGATTAATGAATTAATTTTTGTTGTTTTTTTTTTCTAATTCACAACTTCACAAACTTTAGTGTGCATCCAAAACATCTGTTAAAATGCAGATTTCGATACAGTAGGCTTGGATGATGCCCCAGGTTCTGCATTTCTTACAAGCTTCCAGATTATTCCACTGTTTCTAGTTCATGGACAGTATTGTGCGTGGCCAGGTTCTAAATGACATCCACTATTCTGAGTACTGGTAGAATATGGTAATTGCATGTAGGGTTGAAGATTCAGTTCCAGGTGACTAAACTACAGGTGCTTGGACGCTGTTGTTGGGAGTTGGTGTGTCTCCCTCTCCAACCTTGACCTTTCTAGTTGGTTTCACTGTCTGGCTCCACACAATGACCTTCTGAGTCTCTGGTAGCTCATCCTCCCGGGTTCACATTAGGTGGAAATAAATTACTTGCCTATTTCCTAACAGTCCCAGTGAAAAGTCTCATAGCATTGCATTGGCTCCAATTAAGTCATATATCTGCTTCTAAATAAATCACTGTGACAGGAAGACTATGTTGTTCCAGTTAGCCTGGCCCGAGTTTGCCCATTTGTAGAATCAGAATTAGAGTCGATTACACCTGAAGAGCTTGAATTGATAATGAGGAAGCGTGCCATTCCCAGAGGGAAAATCAGGACGCTGAACCCAAAGTATGATTAGATTTTTACTATGTACAGTGATTGGATGTGTACCAGAAGTTTCCAAATGTTCTTGATTTCTTAAGAATTTTTCATGGTGACGCAGCCCAAAAGAAATACCCAACAGTTAATTTATTTGGTAGTTAGATCCAACAACTTAATAAGGATTTATGTTCTAACAACTTACTAGAAGTCTGTTTATTAAGTAGTTAAGTGCAAACAACTTAATATGATTTATGTCCTAACCATTAAGTAGCTGTTTGATAAAATAATACATATAACTTGAAAGAAAAATACTATTTTGTCTCCTAAGGGCATGTGTACACCTTTTGGGTTCTACACTACTTCTCGGCCTCAGCTTAAGATTGGATTTTGCCACCCTCATTTCCAGTTCTACATTGATTTTTCTGTAGTAATTCCCCATTTTTCCTAACAGCAACCTCTAAATCCCAGCTTTACAAAGATATGACGTCATCGAAATGAGTGTAGTATGACAATGATATTTCTTGGAACTGTGAATATCTTAAGCTAATTTGGGTGTAGTCTCCAACAGATGTTCAGTATCACTGTGTTTCTCTAGAAATTTTACAGTATCATGAGACCCCTCTGTGAATTCCTTAAGTTGCCTCAGGGCGTAGTTTGAGAACCATGGTCTTAGAAATTTTATATTTGAACTTCCAGTTGAGCATCTGTATAGAAATGCAGAGTCAGATGTTGGCTCTATGAGTTGAGTTTAGGTGAGAGGCCATCCCAGCATAGAGACCTCTAGGATGGTCTTTCCCTTCTCCTCAAGGGAAGAATGACATATGTCTACTCGGCTATCACACAGCTTCACAGTATACTGTTTTACTCTTTGATCTTATGAGTCCTGAACCCGTCTAACCAATGTCCTCCGTGGAGTAGCTCATCTCAGTGTTTCCATTTTATGTTTGTATTTGTATATAAAACAAAAATAGTAATTTTATTTTTGTCTTCTAAACTCCGGATTGTTCAGGTTATGAATCTTGTGAAGTTTTAGACTTTGTTTCTTTAAACTTAACCATGTGTAACATAGCTTAATAAATAAGGACTGAGTAGAGCAAGCTTTTATCTGGAAGTGATTATTTTTTTTTACCTTCAAGTAGTTGACAAAGTATTGTCTCATCGATTATGCTTTTCTCCTTGCATGCTTGTTGTTTTAGTGGTGTACTATCAATATCCTCTAACCTGACTTTTTTAATAACTTAAATGTTGTCTGGAACCAGCAGATTTCCCAAAGCATGTGCAGGTTTCATTTTACTAGAGCCAATAACGTTTATATCTCCCCAGTTCGAGGTGTCATGGGCCATTATTATACCACTGTAGTTGATCTCTTACCATAACATTGCTCATCATCTCTTGAAGCTGTCACTTCTACTGATTGTGCAGTCACCTCTGTTACACATTCTTCCCGTAGTCCAGAAAATAAAATGTATTGAAAATATTAAGTACACTACTATCATGTGAATATTTAATTTGTTTAGTTAAAAAGTGAAAGATATGAAGTTATTCACTCACTGCAGAGATACTATGTTGTTTTTCTCTTTGAATATCCAAATCATTTCAACTTCATTTATAAAAGCAACATAATTTTAGACTGCTTATTTTCTGTCAGGTTCTCTCTCTAGTATCTTTTAATAATGAAAATCAAATATTTGAGAGTATTAGCACAACATTAACAATTGTTTACAGTAGACTTTGAATCACAAGTTCATTGTGCATGTTTATTTTTGAGGTTTGGTGTACTTTGTTTCTTAAATGGCATAACCGTAACTTGGCTATGACATGTAGTTTCGACACTCAGATATTTTAGGACATGTGTTAATAATGAGTGTCTATGAGTACTTACCACGTCACATAAACAATGTTGCCTTAACGAGGTGTTGAAAAATGCTCCTGTCTAGGCAGTTGAGTTTGTTTGTGATTACAAATGTCAACAGAATTCCATCAATGATGATGCAGTTTGTGTTTTGATGATTGTCTTCCTGATTGGGGGGGGCGGGTCTTGATATCTTTTCTTAGTTCTTGTCTCAGCATTTATTCATGATTGACATGTGATGGCCATATTCCTGAGTTCAATTTGTGTTTTTTATTGTGCAGATATTTGAATTTCTTTTATGGAACAAGAATAACATTATATCTGTTGCTCGTTGAGTAGACTCTCGTTTTATGCTGGCGAAATGTCAGTGCTTGTATGCCTTTGTGGATGTGATTTTTCCCTTTGTACAGTCATTTTTCTCTTAGTATTCCGGTGATTGATTGAATGACTGTGTGATAGCAGTACTTAACGTGGCACTTACTGAACTTAAAATCATCACCAAAGCTCATCACACAACGCTGCTCACCACCTGCTGGCCCCGTCACGCCTGCAGATTTTGCAGATAGAAGCCACTTCTCACCTCTAATTTTTTTCTTAACATAACAGCTATAGTTCATATATTTTATGTCCATGTGTTAACTGACATTTTGTTATCATTTCTCTGGTGTTTATTATTAGGAATTAAGATATTTTTTCTCTCAGTTTAACAGAAGCTAAAAAGTAGAGCAGGTTGTTAATGAATGTTTAATATTTATCATCAAACCTAGAAACTTAGGACATATAAATATTCCAAATTGGGTAAACAGTACATAATATTTTGGCTTTTAGAAAGGGACAATTAACTTGGACCTTCAAATTTACTAGTTCTCACAGCATATTAATTTCATGGCAGATTTTGAATGTTTAAAAATACATTAAAATATTTGATTCAGTCAAAAAATTTACAACAATGCAGAAAAAAATATTTTGTACTAATACCTTTATACAATCTGCTGTCGTACAATCAGGAAATTCCATTGAATGTGGCAGTGCAACAGGGAGAAGTATCAAAAGGGTCCTCAGAGCATATCACATCTTGTCTTATGGGGTCTGGGTCATGGACCAGTACTGGTCCTTGGCTTGTTAGGAACCAGGCCGCAAAGCAGGAGGTGAGCAGCGGGTGAGTGAACGAAGCTTTATCTGTATTTGCAGCCGCTCCCTAGTGCTAACATCACTGCCTCAGCTCCACCTCAGATCATCAGGCATTAGATTCTCACAGGAGCACCGGTCTCTGGTGCCAAAACGGTTGTGGATCGCTGTTCTAGATTAGATCCTGTTTTTTTATTTATTTTTTATTTTTAGCTAGAAATGTTATAATAGGAAATATAGGTTCGTATTAATTTGTATTAATTCAGCTTTGGGGTACATTTGTAACAGATGTAGATATATATGTTTCCTAACAGAGTATTAATACTTGTCATAGGTAAAAGATTAGGCCTTCATGAAAATTAAGGTTTTACATGTATAGAAAAAAAAAAACCTTTACTTTAAAGCATGATAAAATTGAATAAAATTGTAAGATTAATGCATTACTCAGTTATTTCATTCTGAACTTAAAGAAATACTTTCAAATGGCATCCTTAAAAAGGAAGTATAATGGCAATAGTCTGAAGCTTCTTTGTGATATAATAAAGCTTTTTACTATATGCAGACATGTTATCAAAATATTCCTTAAAATTATATAACCACAAAGGCAGAATCCAATGCAAACAATGAAGAACATTTAATAATTTAAAAGAAGCAGTGTTTTTGCTTAGAGCAGGCACATGCAGTCATTTAATACATTGTATACAAAGTATTTTACAGCCCTATTATCTACAGTGTTTCTTGCACTTGGAGAGCACAGGTGAGGCCATCAGAACCTTATGGGTCCTGAATGCAGCTGTAATGTCCCTTAAAAGAGACAGTGCAGCTGGTTTCCTAGTCTTTTTTATGCCAGACAAGGAAGTGACTTTGCTTGGAGAAGAGGATTACAGTCATATCCTTAAATAAGGAAACTGGAACCAGATTTCTTTTTAGAACTTGCAGTGGGGATTCTGAAGAAACGCTGCACTGAACTTTGGCTTATTCTAAACTCGAGTTACTAAGATTTTGGTAACACTGCACAGTCAACGTTGGAAATAGGTGGGAGCACAGAATAATGTGTACTTTTTAAAAATACTCTTGCTCCCTGTATAGGATAAAATGGTTAGTTATTCTAAAGCCGGAACACAATGCAAAGAAAAGTGAGCACTGCATTAGCGGTTACTCAGATATCCTCTTGAATATTTCTTTAATTTTGTAATGATTTTTTTATTTGCTCTCAAATTAAATACCAGGCAGGCATTATTCTCTCATTCGTGAATATTGCATAAAAGTGTTTAATGCTAAATTAAGATGGAAAGGTAGTTTTACCTTCCCCTTCTAGGGGGAAAAAAAAATCAAATATTTATTAACTGCTTTCTATTGTTGTCCTTCCTCTTTAGAAAGTAATTTGTGGTCAGTGGAGCCCAGCGGGGAATCTCCTTTTCCTCCAGATGGCTGTGACATTTGAGAAAACCTTGGAGGATTAAAGGCACTCTAGTGAGCACTCATTGCAAAGTCCTGACACAGTCTGACAGTCCTAATCTGGGTCCTGAACTGATTGGATGACCAAGGGCACAAAATTCTCATCCGACTGTGCAATCACCGTGCACATTTTTAAGGGCACTAAAATGTTTCGAAGTTTTTGTGACTGTTTTATACAAAAATACGTAATCCTTTGCTTCATGGCATGTGCTTGGAAGCGCTCATGAAGGTACCTTGTATGGCTTTAAAAAAAAAAAGACTACCAATGTTTTTGCATGAATGAACACAGCATGCTATAAATGTCTTTACTCTTTATTAAGTAGGGTTTGCAAACAATCTAAATGGTTAAATTGTAGAGGAAACTATAGAAATTGATCTCAGTGAGCAAAGCCTACCAAATCTAATTACATATTGTCACCATCTGCTAAAATATGATAACAGAATTAATACAATTACTGTCAGAATTTCAGATAAAAAAATCTGAAAATAACTGCATGTGTAGCATGTCTCTGTGTGTGTGTTAAAGAGGGAGAGAGAAAATATAGCAAGAGCAAGAAAGAATAGCATCTTATACGTTCTTTTTTACTTTTCCTCATTTTGTCAATTATTGTTTAAAGTCATCAAAAAGATTTTGTCCTAATTTTTGAATTGATTAAAGTTATCCAGTTTTGGTCAGGTGATTTTATTGGTTTGGATTTTTAATTATATTCACTCCAGCTTCCAAAATTACCATGGCAACAGGTGTGTAATTATCAACATTGCACATAGCTCCAATGTGTAATGCATTTCTTCTGGTTGAATGAATATTAAATCATACTGCTTAGCACCTACTCTGCTTGTAAACAGATAATGCTTTGACCAAGGTCTGTAAATTGATCCTGCTTCTATAGATTTCTTTGGCTTTCTACAAAGCCATTGAATAAGGGTAATTTGTGCCTTTGAGGGTTTCCTGAATTTATTAGAGCTTGACAGAAAGCTAGTTTTATTTCATTTAATGAAAAAGAAAGTGATGTGTCTAATTACTGCTCACATTTCCTTCTGTAGAATTCTCTCCAAGAGAATATACTGCCATTGTTTTTGGCGGCAAGGTGTGTGTTCATGACAGATGACTTTTTATTTTTTTTTTTAAAGGATTTTCTTAAGAACATCTTGTTTTAAATGCTTTTCTCCATAATAAATGCTGGTGATCCTTGTATAAAGCACGTGTGAAATTAAACATTTGAATTAAAACAAATATAGTCTTCTAATACATATCAACTCTAAGAAGGTAGTATAATTTGTGCGTTTTAGTGAAGTCTAAACTTTACATTGTTAGTAGTGTTCCAGGCAGTCTTTTCAGATTGACTTCCACCTATAAATAGTCAAGAGAGTGAACGATTATCAGAAGTTATCTTCGATATATCTCTGGTTGTTATCAAACTCAAAATTTTCTTTAAATAGCCAATGAAAGTGATAATTTACTTTTATTATTACTACTATTTTTTGGTCATCCAATATTATAATTTATCAATGCAATGTAAGCATTTGACTCACAGGAGTGAGGCTTTTACAGAGCCAACATTATAAGAAATCTATTTATGTCTAAAATACGCAGATCAGGTAGTCTTATAAATAATATTGTTAAGTAGGAAGCCAGCTAGATGATTGCAAAGCTATATGGATCGTTTCATTATTCAGTCTGTTTTCAATGGACATTTTATTCTGGAGTGCCATTTAGGAACTTGAGATAGTTAAATGAAATATAAGTAATTAATATTAGAACGAGAGCTAGCATAAGAAGATTTTTTAAAACTTGGAATCTAGACACTTGGATTTCCAAGATAGATGATTCTACCAAAGATTAGAAATAGGATATATGTGACCTTTTCCTATGCTACTCCTTCCTCTTCATCCTAGCCAAATATCCCAGAATCTATCATTTAATTATCGATTTTAATTTAGTGTGTTTCCATTTCAAACTCGAATTGAGTGTTACCAGTGGCACAAGATTAGATCACTAGTTGTATGTTGGTGCATTGTAATATAGAGTCTAACACGCTGTATTCATAATATAGATTGACAACTAAGAAAGAAGTAAATAATATATTCACACAAATAGGTTAACATTTCTGAAATGGTGTCCATTGCATCGAAAACCATTAAAAGAACATGACGAATATACCGATTTTCTCTAGACTGGTTTCTCCAGTATTTTTCTCTTTATTATTTACTCTAGCTCATATTTAAACTGTGCATGTGTGGGTTTTTTTAACGAAAGGATAAACACACACTCAGTGTATTTCTGTAGGCTCCCCTTTAATGGATCCCTGCCAGTGTTAGCCATTGTTTCAGCTGCTTCTGGCTGCTCAACTGTGCAAGGTTGCCTGGAGACGCTCCTTCTTCACTGCAAAGCTCTCCAGCCACTTTCCATACCTCCCAGTCCAGGGCTTAAAGATTTAGGAAATCCAGCCACTGGTGTTTCTTTTCAAAATCTCCTTAGTCAACTAATGATCTTGTAAATGCAGAAAACAGAAAAATAGCTTCCCGGTCGACGGAGCGTGCATGTTGAAAACAAAACCAAAACTTACAAAAAATTTTGAAATTGCTGTTACAAGTTGAAACGAATTGAAAAATTTTTTCTCAATATAAAACTTTGTTAAACCAGTATTTTGTAATGTGTACTATTATTTGGAAATACTTAAAATGAACATTTACCCTAGTCTCTCAGTCCAGAAATTTGGTTCTTTTCCCAGGAAGGTTGCACCATATTCCATCACCCTTTAAACTGGGAAAGGTTGAAAGTCAAATACTTCGATTTGGAATTTTAATGCTTTTTTTTACATTTCAAAATAAGAATCATTATTAGGTAATAGAATATAATCATTATTCATTTTTCCCCCTTGGTTACATTCGTTTTAGTCTTGAGAGGCTTTTGGAATATAAAATTGGTGTTATGTTTATGATACTGATTCAATTGCTCTTATTTGGCTTTGCTAGCAAGTCATTTTCTCCTTAAGTCACTTTAACAGCAAATTAAAAATTAAAATCATTTCAATATATTTTTTTCTACTATAGTTTAAATTTTTAACTCCTCTGAAGTATAATATGGTAATATTATATCAACATGCATGACTTAAATATATGCTACTACATAATACCTATATACCATTACTAGCTTTAAAAAACAGATTCTTTTTTTAAAAGTAGAACTAGGTAGCCTTCATAGTTTTTTTTTTGTTGTTGTTACAAGTAGTAAGAAATTGTATGTCTGTGATATAGGACAAGAAAGAAAATTGTACTCTGCATTGTGTGAAAGGCAGGCTATCATCAGATATATGTTACCTAAATTTAAAATTAGTTAGACTTTGGTCTCCTAACAGTTTACTCTTCCCAGTTTATTTTCCAATTCTGATGGTCTTTAATTTTAATTATATAATATTAATATAATCCTTTGACAACTGTCAGCTGGTGTAGCATATAGATTAAATCAGTTGTTAGATATTGAAACTTCTCTATTATGTACATTTAAATTTATTTGAATAATTTTTCGTAACATATTTATTTAAATAATTATATCTGATACTTGGATTTTAGTTGTCACAGAAATATATTTTAAGGTTATTCATTATGTTAATTTTCATTTTTAAAAACCCATGTGAGCTATGGTTGGTTACTATTTGAATTTATTCATTATGTTGTTTCTTAAGAATTTAAATCATTGGTCAAAAAGATCAGATATATCCCTTTATATTTTCATTTCTTCGTTATCTCTTAAGCCTAAGTATCCCTCAGGATAGATCTTTGGATCTGCTTGTCATTTGCTGATGAAATTTTTTTAGTCGAGGTAAGTTATATCTCAGATAGATAAAGCAGTCAGACTGGTTTTACTACATAGTGTGCTGGGAGCAAAGCGGAGGCATGTTGCTACCTGTTGAAGCATGTATCCATTACATTTCTAATGCAGAACAATTAATTGTGGACGACAGATTACTGTAGTGAATGGAAATCTAGTGTTTTCATTGTCATCAGGGTGGGAATCTGATTTTCATGTGAATTTAAATTGGTAAGGCGGGTGGACTATCAAAATAAGCTTAATGTGTTGAATTTGGAATAATTATCAAGGAAGAGATGAGAGAAAGATCTCAGGTACTTACTCTGTGTGAGACAATCTGTCTCTAAGGTGCTTTACATATTCTACCTCATTCATTGCTGGGAATGGCCTTAAGACTTAAGTGGCACTTGTCTTGTTTTACAAATTGAGGACCTCATGCTTATTGAAGTTAATTATATTCAGACTCCTCCCAGTCATTTCTAATTCCAGAGGATATAGGATTGCACTAAACTTCTAACTTCTTCATTAATACAGGAAGAGGCGATATCTCTGATGGCCTATGAAGTAGTCACTGTCAGAGTACATAAACATGATCGCCAGGAATTCAGATCGTGCAAATCAATAGTGTCCTAAAGAATATAAACACTATGTGAAAAACGACAACCACAACAGCTAGAGCACAATTAAAGTTTCTGTAAAATTGGGCCACGTGTTTGAGTTCTTAACAGAAATAGATAAGGATCAATAGGTATTCCGATATCTTCATAGAAACCAGGAAAAATACTCTGAATCTTCGAGGACCATATGTGTCAAGCCCACAGTTGAGAGATGTGAAGATAAGTTAAGACATGGTCTGTGCCCCTACAGGATTCCTACTCATGAAAATCACAATGATAGAAGTCATTATAATCTGCTGTGATCATTGTGGAGGCAGGGTATGATGTGGTTTTTCTTTGTTATTTTGGGAAGCATGGAAAGCTTTACTGTGGAGGTGACATTTCAGGAGGGTCAAGAAGGATGTGTTTACCTGGTCCAGAAAGAAGGATGGAGATTTCAGGCTGGTTCAGAGGCACAGGTGGATTGGTGAGCAGCTCCACATAACCAACGAATGATGTATTTTGGTGAATCGGAAGAGGTTTCTGGTTCAGTCCATGGAGCCAGTGTCACAAAGGGCCTTTCATGGTAGATTGAGGTACTCACTCACATGCCACCTTGCTAGATAAAGAGGAGATCTATAAAAGACTTATTAATTATAGACAGAGTGTTCAGATTCATATGGTAGGAGATTGCATTTGTGGTAATCAAGAAGATACATACAGTAAAGGGAGAGAGATAAGAGTCCATAGCAGCAAGGATAATGTTTCTTAGTCTAAGGAGAGTAGGCTCTGGGCAAGCAATGTTCTGGGCTTGAACCGAGCATACGAATACAAGCAAAGACGAGGTCCTGGGAAATCTTGAATTAATGTCATTTACTGTATTTGAAAAACATCTTCAAGGCCTTGCTTTTAATTCTTTTGGATATATACTTAGGAGTGGAATTGCCCGATCATATTCTAATTCTATGTTTAACTTTTTGATGAACTGCCAAGTCCATTGGCTTTTGTAATGATGAAATGAGAGATGGCTTTCTAAGCACTAATAAAATCCATACATACTTCTCTCTCAAAAACAAAACAAAACAAACCAAAACAAACCAACCAAACAATACTCATGAAGCCAGTGCTTGCCAGGTGGTTTTTCTTTGTTATTTTGTTTTGTTTTGTTTTGTTTGTTTTGTTTTTGTGGAGGCAGCTGTGACTTATCTGGCAGTTAGCTAACCTTGTGTTTAACAGGCCTATAAAGACTTTAAGCAGGAAGTAGATTTATCATGGTGGGACGGAGATGGCTTACTAGAATGAGCAGGTGAAACAAGAAGATGCTCTCAAGAATGGGACTGCACTTCAGAAAGGGCGTGAAGATGTAATTGGTGAGAAGAATGTTCAGTGACGACACAGAGGAGAAATGTGAAGTGCTTAGGTGTAAAAATGAGGACCGAAGGTTCTTCATCTTCTCCTCTAGCTCCCAGTCTTCTGACAGAACTCTGCTCATCCCCTGTCTTCACTTTAATCTGGCTCCACTGGAAGGTACACATGGTTAGGAAAATGTTATGAACTCTTTCGTTTTAAATCCTCTGACTAAAACAAAAGTCGACAGATATTAATCAACTGCCTTTAGTTTTATTTCTTCTGTGCAGAGAGCTGAGGAGAGGGTCGCTTATACATTAGAGAGAGTTTTAGATGCGTCTGACAGTGAGAGGGAAGGCATTTCACACTTTGGCTTTATCTTCCCCGTGGAACTTCTAAATGGTTTCACCCCGCACCCCATTTCATCCCAGGCAATTGTGGGGGAGAGCTTTAATATGAGGAGAGCCTCAAGAATCCAAATTAGAGATATAAGCCTTCCTTTTGACAGGTTATTTTTTAAAAAGGAAAGAAGAAGGAAGAAAGAAAGAAGGAAAGAAAAAAAAGAATTCTCGAATGGTATAATATTTATTTTTATGAATGCGCCTTCAGTGAAAGTAAATCCCCAAATTCTGAAAGTTCTATGACCTTGGGTAGGTTGTTTAAACTGCCAGGACCTCAGGGCCCTCTTTTATAAAATAAAGATAGTGATTTTATTCTTGTTTTGTAAAACAGGCTTTTTCTACTCAGTATGAAAATAATTTGTAAATTTTAATGTTTATCAAATGTCACTTATTGTATTTATCAAATGGTTTTTTTTTTTGTACAGCGAACTTTTAAGGAAAATAACTTCGATTTCTTTACCATCTACTTTATGGGCAACACAGTGCCTCAAAGTAGTAGAAAAGTAGTAGAAAAATCCAACAAAATTGTAAAAACTGTGTAAATTGAAGTATATGTGATAAGTTAAAACCAGGATTTATAAAATAGAGAAGTTAGATTTGTTAATGTAATTTACTAAGAACTATTTGTGGTATATACTATGCCCTTTAAAGCAATCACAGTTGCAAGGAATGATCTTTTTTTTTTTTTTTTTATGGATACCATTTATTGATTGCTTACTGGGTGCCAGTCATTGTTCTAAACACATTGAATGTATGAACTCTAATTTTTACAGTCATCTGTGAGCTATATCCCTATTTTGTAAACACAGCAGTTGAAGAATGGAAAATTTCAGGAACTTGCCCAACATTAAACAGCTATTACTTATTATGTAAAAAATGTATTTATTCTCATTTTGTATCAAAGTTCTTAATAATTGTTAATCAGAGCTGATTCACAAATAATAATCATGTTCAGTATTTGACAGTTACCTTAAGAGGCTATTCTTAATTTTTACAGATTATTTATTTTAACCTCCTTTTATTAATATAAAGGTTTAGGTGAGTCATTCACACTATGTCCAAAAGAACCGCAGGACCTTCCTGAAGAACATCATATCCTCTTCATCTAGATTCACTCCAGGTATATATGCTTTATATATTAGGTTTCATAGGAGGGCTTCCTTCCTCCCCTCCTCCCTCCCTTTTCTTCCTCCCTCATTTCTTTCCCTTCTTCCATCTATCATCCATTCATCATTCATTGATCTTTCCATCCAACCATCTATCCATCTGTCCGTCCGCCCATCCCTTCATTCATGTATCTATATACATCCAACCAATCAACCAATTAATCAGCAAATATGCATCGGACTCTCAATATATACAAAGCCGGCAGTTATATTCTTACAGTAGAAGAACCTAAAAGATTTTTAAAAATAAATTCAAAAACCACAGACTGAATTTTGCAACACAATTTCGTTTAATAAAACTAAGTCCATAATAAATATTTAGGGAAAGTATTATTTACGTTATATTTCTTTTTTATTAGAATTAAAGATATTTTTTCTTACAAGGGAGAAATGTCAGTTGTATCCAGCACTGAATTGTTACATAGACCTGGGCTATGGCGGATGTACTTTCCTGTACTGTACAAGTGAATATTTCCCCTTTTAGTATTTTACGAACTCCAAGCCAAGAAGGAAGATGTTTTCAGAAACATTGGGCCTTTATGGTTTGATTGACATCTGAGCTTACAACTAATCAATCTGAATTGACATGTGGTAGTAGTAAGGTCATCGTTCAAAATGGGGGGGAATGTTTTTAAAAA
This sequence comes from Pteropus medius, assembly GCF_902729225.1. Classification (NCBI taxonomy): domain Eukaryota; kingdom Metazoa; phylum Chordata; class Mammalia; order Chiroptera; family Pteropodidae; genus Pteropus; species Pteropus medius. The sequence goes on along the minus strand of NW_024349804.1, from coordinate 4,134,353 downwards.
GAAAAAAATCAATTAACTGTGCTTTTACCCTTAAAATTCTAAAATATTTAATTTAATATTTTAAAAAATAAAGCTCAAATTGGAGAACAGAGCATTTAAATTTCTAGATTTCAGGGTCTTTATAGAGCTTGTGCAAGTCACTTTGTTAACGTCAGTGGTAGTATTAAATCCAAATTTATAAAAATGTTAGTAACTAAGTACCAGTGCATTGAAAACTTTGGTCTTTCCTGTTGAATGTACATCGCATTAAAATGCAATACTGAACTTTTAAAGATCCTACAACAGAAAAGCATTTTTGAATGAGAAATATTAGATATCTTTAAACATTTTTATTAATAAATTTATTCAGAAACTTTTTTTTTTTTTTAAACTCCTACAGCACCTGGTCTTCCTAGATGGTCTCCCATCTAAGTACTAACCAGGCCCGACCCTGCTTAGCTTCCCAGATCAGAGGAGATTGAGCACGTTCAGGGTGGCATGGCCATAGACTATTCAGAAATTTAAAGTGATTTTAAATCTGATTCAGGATACACCATTCATGATATTTTTTCTTTTCTACTTCATTTTATTTTATTTTATTTTGTCTCTTGTTTGATTCTGCTACACTACATTAAGAAAGAAATATTGACTAAATGACTGGTTTTTCCTGATTAAAAGTACTTTCCAGGGGACAGCCTAATGAGCATAGCCTTCTCCTCTCTCTCTACCTCTTCCTCTTCGCTCACAATAGATGATGTCTTCCTGGAGGTAGGTGAGAGAGCCTATGACTACACTCTGTGAGACTGGATCAGAACAAAGACCATACCGATTTCACTTGAAAATTTAAAAGATCTTATTAAAGCCAGATCTATTCACCTAACTTAAAAACTTTGATGGGGCTTGGAGTCAGGGAGTAAAGGGTGGTTGAGAGTAGTGGGACAATACCATGATAAGAACATGGAGCAAAATCTGGAGAGAATGTAATAAGTATGTTGAGAAATGGCAGACTCTGAATGCTTTTATTGGATCCTGAGAAAAATGCAAAAAAAAACCAACAAAACAACAAAAACCGAAGAGCTTGTTTTTCTTGGTTTAATTTTCTAAGGTGATATGCAAATTGTCATAATTTTGATGTGGATTATATATATTTCAGTTAAATTAATTTTCATATTCTGAGAATGCTATGTTTTAATTCTTTTAATTTTGTTCATAATCTGTATCTTTTCTCAGTCCCCAGCAGTGTGTATATTTTCTTAAAAAATAGACTTTTTAAATATTTAAACTGTCTAAAATATATATGCATAAGTGTTTATTTTTCTTGAAACTTAATCTTAAAGGTTTTGATTTCCTGTTTTTTATAAATTAACTTATTTTAACCATACACTGCGATTATATAACTTAAATATTACAGTGTTATTTTTCATAATATTAAAATGTTTCCTTTAAAATTTATTTTCCAGGAGGAATAAAAATATTTAAAAGAGAGATTTTAATGTTTATAAATCACTTTGGGACTCAGTCTGTAGGTTAAGTACACCTTAATACTGAAACAATAACAGCACTTATGTTCTATTAAACCATAATAAAAGCCATGAAATAAAAATAAACCCTAGAACTAGATTCTGCTTCAGATGTCTAATTAAAAATATTATTAAATGAGTAATTTACAGTGACTCTCATGCAAAAAAAAAAGAATGTAGACTAAACAGTCATGACATTAAAATAAGAGAATACAAATATTTGTGATTTGTCATTTTCTTAATTTGAAACATGTGTATGATCTTTAACATTTATAACAACAACAAAAAAAATACGATTAAGCCAGAATGCCATTTGGAAACCCAAACAAAACAAAATAAAGATATATTTCATTAATCTGCAGTGATAATTTAAATGATAGTAGTGTGTCTTCCTTACCATAATTATTTTTGCAGATAAGAATATGAACTTGAGAAGAATTCGCATCTACATTTGCTTACTTTTGTCTCTGTCCTTGAGTTTCACTTCTGTCCCCTGATAATGAATAAAAGTAGGACCACCTGTTTTCCACCGGGCTTTCTGTTTGGGTAAATTCTTATAACACAGCAATGTATTCCTGGAGTAAGTTAATGATAACAATACAAATAATAATAAACTACAGTCAATAAAATGAAAGGTCTTCCAGAAAGACGACCCCCCTTCAAAAAAAAAAAGAAAGAAAGAAAGAAATCTATGAACAGCTACACAAACTTCCTGTGCAGAAGCTTTATGAATAAGGAAATCAGTTCACTTCAATAAGGATCCAGAAAGAGACTATTTAAACATAAAAGTTGATAGAAAAAAAAAACTAGGAAACATGTATTTTCCTACAACAAATTATAAGAGAAAAGGTCATTATAGAATAATGTTTTTAATGAGGTAGAAATATTGCTGTCTTGAAAAAGATGCTGTGAATTGTGAAAGATGGAGGAAAAACTGTTTTTGCTTGAAAAATTGCAAACATATTTTGAAGTAGTGTTTTCCAGTGTCTATTTTAAGTTAGCAACAGGGAAAGTTATTTTCTTGTATATGTGTCAAAAAAAATCAGATCAGAAAGGCCATCTTCAATTGATTTTTCAACTTGAAAGAAACAAGGAAGGCAAAGTTGGTCTTTGCTCTCGTCCATCAGGGTATTATGCCTGTCAGCTTGTGTGCAAATGATTTATTCTGAAAAGCAAGCTTTACACTCAGAGAAATACCAGGATGCAGCATTTGTGCCCCATGGAGTGTTTGCAAATGGAGCAATGCATCAAGGAAGCCAGCTTTCTGTGTTCTGTCTGACTGCACTTATGCAAGTATGTGTAAGCATTCATTTCCAATAATGGTTCAAATAATTGAAAAATAAAGGGTCTGCATTTTAGGATGGCTGGACTATTCACTTACTAGTTCACCTCAAAGATGAAAAAAAAACACTTAATTGACCAGTTTCTTATTTTAGCAGATAATTAAGAATAAGAAATTCTTTAAAAAATCCAAGTCAAATTAAGTTGTATAACCTAAAAATCAGACAATAACCATCATCTAATAGTTTCCTTTCTAGTTAATATTTTTCTTTAATTGTAAAATTTGTATGCTTAATAACTTAACTGCCATTTTGTGTAATTATATTTAAAATTGTTTCATGTAAGACATTTTCCTGTTCTGAAGGTTATTTTGAGAAAAGCTCAAACTTCATTTTCTCTCTCTCAAATATGTAAATTAGCCAGTGGAAGCAAATAGCTCCTGTGAGAAGCCAGGTGTTTTCAATGATCTAATAACTAATTGTAGGCTGTGAATTTTATAACCCAAATACTCTTAAATTAATTTTTAAAATAAACTTTCAGGGGTGGATTGAGGTACTAGGAGGTCACAAAATCAAACTGTTAACTGCAGTATACGGTGAAGTTCCTCTAGTGTTACATGCTAATGTAAGAATTTCGGATAGCTCTTCTCACTATTGCATGAAATTAACTCACCAATATAGCATGTTTCATCTCTACATATGCAGAAATGGTATATGTTCTCTGTGAAGTAAAGCTATACTCAGGTCCACCACAATTTATTCCCAGTTTCTTTCCAACTTCAACTCTTACTGCTTCATACTTCTCAGTTGCCTAAACTTTTCGTTAATCTGAGTGGTCATTCTCAAATCATATAACTAAACAGGTTCATCGTAGATGCCAACTATTCATAACAGACATTTGTACATCCTGTAAGTGTTTAACTGCTGGATGTTAACTCTGATTTTCTTTTTCATTTATGCTCTGTGATCTTCTACATCCCCATATCAGTTAGGAATGATTCATGTCACAGAATATACAGTTTGCTGAGTCTTAAACTGTTGATATGTTTATAAAAAGGTCTAGAAGTAGATAGGCAGTTTAGGGTTAGTGTAACTCCTCAGCGATGACTTCAGGGCCCTAAGCTTTTCTTGCCTCTCTGCTGCACCATGTAGAGTAGGCATCCCCAACCCCTAGGCCGAGGACTGGTACTGGTCCATGGCCTGTTAGGAACTGGGCTGCACAGCAGGAGGGGAGTAGCTGGCAAGTGCGTAGAGTGTCATCTGTATCTGCAGCTGCTCCCCAAAGCTAGCATCACGGCCTCAGCTCTACCTCAGATCATCAGGTATTAGATTCTCATAGAAGCACTGATCCCTGATACCAAAAAGATTGGGGACCACTGATCTCTAGTATATTGGCTATAGTATATTGATTGTCGCCTCATGTTCACAGAATGGCTGCTGAATCTCCAACTTTTTATCCATATTCCAGGCAAAGGAAAGGGTGAAGAAGAAAGGGGCAAAAATAAGGATGGTGCTATCTTGTGTCTTTTTTTTTTTCCTCCTCCCCCCCCTCTCTCTCTCTCTCTCTCTCAATCTCTGTAAAATAAAAGTTTTCTCAGAAACTCTACCAGCAGTTTGGCTCACATTTCATTGGCCGAGACTCTTTCATGGCTGTCCTTACCTGGAAGATGGCTAAGGAGAAGGAAATGCAAGTGGCGATTGGGTCGTTGAATGAATAATACCTAACACGCTGCCTTTTACTCACCTTCATCCCTCCACTTGGAATGCTCATTCAAGTGCCTTTCACCCACATCTTATGTAGAGGCTGCCCATCTTCTCCAGTTCTGACTGAAGGCCTGTGAGTTGCCCTTGGTATTTTCCTATGGAATAGAACTTTTTTAACTTTCACAATAAAAGGCAAAATAACTGTAATTAGCTATGTGCAGATGTGTCTTAATCTTGAGGTCGAAGACTGTATAAGGCAGGACTCGTTCAATTGCAAGTATCGAAAAATAATTTTAACTAGTTTATTCCGTAATTCATTGGCTTATTTGACATGGAAGTCTAGGGGATGGCTGGCTTTAGATATGTCTGAACCAGAAGCTAAAAAATGATGTGTCTGTTCTTAGCCCCTGTGTCTATTCTCATCCTCAGTCTCATCCATCCTCCTTCCCTCTCTGTCTCTACGCCCCTGTTCTTTTTCTTTTCCTTCTTCTTTTCCCCTCATTCTTTATTCTATTTCCTTCTGTTTACTGCATTCTTAAACAGGTTCTCAACACATTGTATATAAGATTGCCATTCACAGCTCTTACCTTACGTGGTTTTTCATTATGGCAGAATAATGGAGCCTTTCTTCCTCCCAAATGCATTTATCAAATGTTTCTAGGAGGAATATGATTAGCCTTGGTTGGCCATAATTTCCGCTCCTTGACAAATCACCGTGGAAAAGAGTAGAATATTAAGATTGGCTAGGCCTGGGTCAGGTGACCATTCTGGAAGCTGAGTGGTAGATGAGGACTGTAATTGATGGTCCCGCCACAATCGTTATGTGATGTTGGGGGAAAATGCTGTGCAGGCAAAATAATAGCTGTTAGTTTTCCTGTCATCTTTCACTGCATGTGCATGCCTCTGACAATGAAGGTAGGAGCTCAGGAGGTATTTGAAGGAGTGGATAAATAGGATACAAGAAGAACTGAGCTGACCTATAAGCAAGAGCGTGGAGCGGCATAGCATTTCAGTGTTTCATAAGCTGTATTTAGATCATGAAATGCCATTTCGTATTTTGAAATCCAATGAATCCCCAGTAAATAAGTTGTTCAGTTTTTTTAAGTAAGAAAATACAGCCCAAAATCACATCCAAAAATGTTATCTCAGGAATTGCTCTTTCAAGAAAATATTTATTGAGTGCCTACTCTATGCCAAGGCATAAGTTGAAAGGTGTTTTATTCTTTTAGGGAAGGTCCTTGAGATGTTTCTCATTATGGCAGAATCAGGGAGCCCCTCTCTAACTTAATAAAAATGTTCATCTGATTGAGAAAATAACAGACAATACGTAGTTTCAAGTAGAATATATCCAGAGAACCATTTGTCTCAAAGCTTCTTATAAAACTGTGTAGTACTGTGTTCAGCTCCAGTATATAGAGATAAGAAGCTGAAGAAATTAATGCAAATATTTATTTTAAACCAATTAAAGAAGCATTTGATACACTTTTAAGTCTCAGAAAATATCTGGAGCATAGCCTATAACTCCAAATAAAATATATTTATATCTGTACATATTATTTCTCTGTTATCCTCTTGACTGATTCAGAAAAGTTCCGAGGCGAAAGATTTTATCATTTATTTCTCCTGAAAATTTTCTATATGCCTCGAATAGCTCAGGTCGTTAAAGACTTCTGCTATGTTCATTTCATTGCCCCCTACTCCAATTTACTCCAATTTTTGCCATCAGTGTTTGGGATGAAGAAAGAATGGGCTTTAAATATGGTTCCTTCTTTGTCATAGCTGGATTTAGTCATTATCTCTGCAGAAAGCAGATTGATCCTGTCAAGGGAAACTTATGGCTGGATCCGTTCAGCCCATTCTTACCGGGAGAAGTAACAAGGCTCGGAGCTTCTTTCAGTGGCCTACCCTGGACACAACATTTCTCTTGGTTTTATTTTAAAGATTGATTGGTTTGTAAAGGAAGACATAACACTACTCTATTTCACGCTTTCTCTCTTTCTCCATTCTTGAAAACTTGATAGTTATATACAATAAGAAGTCTTCCTTGTCAACTTTTTCCCCCTTGTTTTATGTAGTTCTCTAAACGTGATTCTTGATGCTGAGGAACTTGTGGTGGGACTTTTTAGCTAAACTGAAACCACTTATATATATCATCTAGCTCTGTATTATTAATTTTTCAGATTTTCTAAATAGTGCAATGAGATAGAAAAATAGATAGAGTAGGGAGGGTGTTGGGCAGAGAGATGCAAGAGCATTTCTAAGGCTATTAATTTAACATACTGACTCAGATTAAAGCTTCTCAATAGCCCCCAGGAAAAAGAAATTTCCAAACACAACTTTTGGCCTTTTTTAAAAAAAGATAATTGAAAATGATTATATGTGTTTGAGGTAAACCACGACAATCCTCTATATTGTAGTGCTCAGAATAGATGCCACTAGAACAAGTTAATGAGGAGGTTTCACCGTAATGACTTTAATTTTAGTCAAGCAAAAAAAAAATCAATGCAAATAAATTCAACGTAAAATTTGAACACCTACTCTGCCCTGGGTCTTTGCTGGAATCTGGAAAACTTCCTTTAAGTAATTTCTATAATTGAGGCTTTTGGTCTAGTGGTAGGAGTTTAAAAAAGTAAAGCATGCTCATGTTAAAATTTGACAGGTGCTCTGAAAGCAGTAAATATGAGGAATTAATGGAAGTTCTACTTTTGACATGTGCTGTAAGGAAGTGTTTGATATCTTGACTGATTTTAGGAGAGCTCCTGACAGAAATATATATATATATATATATAATATATACACATATATATATATGTATATATATATATATATATACACATATATATATATATTTTTAAATCCGGTAATGGGGTGGATGTTTATACATCACATTCAGACATACAAAAACAATATTCTATTTTATTGGTCAATAATTGGACTCTGCCCACAGTGATGGAGAGAGAAAACGACTTTGCTAAATAAAGCTATTTCAGCCACTTGGGCTTTATATTGGTCTTTTTCAGATGAATTCAATTGCAGTTAACTAAATCCTCAGACAATTTGAAGTTCCTATTTCATGTCAGGAATGTGTCTTCTGTCAGTGAGTCCATACTCTTCTCTTTCTGTCAGAAGACGGTGCTGGGAGCAGGGAAAATTCCAGTGAGCCATAACAACAGGAGGAGATATGTCTGGTCTATGTGCTGTCTTTGTCTCATTGATTTCTTCTGAGATCAGAGGTATTATTCAGTATTGTCTTGAGACAGTGCCTTGTATTGTCTCCAAATATCTTGTGTCCTTGTCCACCAAGGTATGGCCATTTGGGGGGTAATAATGCTTATTTATACAGGCTGTTAAAGGTGAAAGTTTCTTTGCTTCTGGTGTCTGAGATCCCCATGGTTTATAGTAGGACTTAGAAAATGTAACATGCAAACAAAATCCAGCTGCCATGGGCCAAATCCAATCACACCTATTTGTTTATGTATTGTCTATGGCTGTTTTAGCTCTAAAACAACACAGATGAGTAGTTGTGACAAAGACTGCATGGCCCACAAAGCCTAAAATATGTATTGACTGGCACTTTACAGAAAAGTTTACACCTCTGCTCTCTGGAGTCCTTGGGTCGACCCCTCTCTGCCTACGAGTCCTCTTGACCTGCTTTGCCTTTTCGAGGGTGCACAGGGAGGATTGGGTCTTCTGCACAGCATTTCCAAGCCAGACAGGATCAGGGAGCTGCGGACGGACGGGCCTCTGTCTACAAACTTCCCTGTTCCTCACCTGCTTCTCTGTTTCTGTAAAGAGGAAGCGAAGCCCCAGCTTAATGTCAGCCTGTCCCTATCGCCCATTGTATTTGGGGGTATTGGATGTGGCTGCGTTTTAAGTTTCTACCCTTTGGCTCTAGAACTGTTGTCGCATCAGAGACTCACGTATCATTTTCTGATGTCCCTTCCAAATCTCCAATCTTCTTTCCGTGAAAGCCTTTCTACTTTGTATGTGAGGGAGGCCTTTCCCTACATAAATGATTCTCAGAGCGTTTCCTGTGCCCACAATGCCACTTCACGAGAACTTGCTAGAAATGAAAATTCTAGGGCCCTACCTCAGACCACTGAATCAGATTGTCTGGGGGGAGGGAGGGGACAGCAAGTTGTGTTTTGGCAAGTCGCCCAGGTGCTTGTCATGTCATTGTCATGTCCGCCAGAGTCTGAGAACTACCACCTTACATCATATTTGTACCCACAACTGGATGACCTGAGTTAGCCAGGTTTCATTTCATTTTATTTTATTATTATTTTGTTGTTGTTGTTGTTGGTGGTGGTGGTGTTGAGGAAAATCAGCTGACACCTTTATTGCCTCGGGGGTGGGGTGGCGGGTTCAGGAGCTCTTCTTGGTGGCACGGCCGCTTCTTCTTCCCCGTCACGGGCTTCTGGCTGCGCAGGCTCCGCTTCTGAATGACCACTGCGCCTTCGCCGCGGGCCACCGGCCCCACGCCCGCCGTCTGGCGGCGAATCAGCCCGTAGTCACGGACGGCGTTGCGGGTCTTCAGCTTATTGGAGTCGGTGCTGTCCGTCTGCTCGTTCCTCTCGATCAGGCAGCTGGAGCAGTTCCGTGCGACCATCCATGGCAGATGTACGGACACGGCGACAGCTCCTCTCCAGTCGGAAAGGGCGCCGGACTTCATTCTCGATGTGTGAGAGCTTTCAAAGTGTGGACCACTCATTTCACTTTCTACAAGCATAGGCTGGGGTAGACTTCAAAAACGCTGTTACGAAAATTAAATATTTCAATTGACTTCTTTTTCTTCTTGAATTTCTGTGCTAATAATTCTCACCCTTCCGGAGACACTCAACACCTCTGGCTAAACAGGGATAAACATGCAAGGAAGGGGAAGCATCTTGGGATAGTATAGGATTTCAAACTAAATACCCTTCTGTGTACTTACGGTATAGATTTGACTAGCTAGTGGCGTACATTACATGCCTGGGCCCAGCAACACGATTCACAGACAGGAATCTGGCCTCTAAGTGGGCTGTGGCTCAATGGTTAGAGTTCTGTCACTGCCCACAGACATTTTCATTTCGACCTGCCATGGGCATCTCAAACTTAGTAGGTGTGAAAGGTAATGTGTTATCTTTCCTCTCAAACCATCCTCCATTTCCTGAATTCACGACCTTGATGAGTAGCTATGGGACAGGACTATAAGCGTGGGTTTTGGAGTTGGACTGATCTGGAAATCTTGAACAGTCAACCTTTCTAAGTCTCCATTTTCCTGTAAAATGGAGGAAGTCCCAACTCTCATGCGTAATTTTGGAGATTTGGAGAAACATATGTCTGATAAATGGTATTTATTATCCCAGACTCGCCCCCTGCTCAACATCCTTGAGTGACCAAGGCACTGGGTAGCATGTGTGTTCGTTCTCTTTCAGAAATATTTTTCGAATAGTACTGCTTTCCTTTCAACAAATGGCCACTGATAGTAAAGGACATCTTCAATTATTTTGGGAATGATCTGCTTTCATATTCGTCTTTCCTACCTCTAGATGTCTCACCCCTTAGAGCCGCCACTCTGCTTATGCAAGCCCTAGAATGCACGAGAGTACCGCCTCTAAGGAGATCCATCCGGAAGTTAATTAGACCTAGTAAAAGTCTGTCTACACACTCACACACATACACACTCTCACACTCACATAGTCATGCACATACCACACACACACACAACCCGCATACATATACACACACAAACTCAGAGACCACCCTGTCACACACCCACCAGACTCATTCACATTCAAACATTCTTTCGTATGCTTTTTCCAACGGGATAACAAAGCATATTTCTCCAACATATATATGTTTCTGTAACCGTATTGAAGAAGGAACACCTTTTAAAATCCATGTGCAGGCATCATAGGGGCCTCTGTGCTGTCCTCTCTTATCTTTTCTTTAACAGCTTCCAGAGTGATTCTATCAGATGCCACAGATTCTCCGAGCCGTGTTCCCATAGCAGTTCATGCTCCCTGCAAGCAGAGCCCTCTCACGCAGTGCGTACTTTGTTTCCTTGCTGCTCGCCAAAGATTGAAAAATCTCCCGAGGTTGTCATTGGTATCTATCATCACACCGAACCAAAAGGAGATATGTGACAAATTACTTTTCATCCACTGAATGGACAGCGGGTGTTCTGGGGCTGTTTTCCACATCTGTGGATATGTATGGATTCAGCCCCACGATACTGTGTTCTTGCAAGGATTTCTTAATTTGCCTGATGATTGCACATTTACTTATGTAGTTAAAAGGAGAAACTCAATAAAGCATGCCCAACTACTTCTTAGGTTTTATTAAATGACTATTCTGTGTAATACATTTTTAGCGAAAAGAGAGATTTCAGTTTACCACCATCACTATTCTCATCGTTCTGTCCCTTTGAGAGCTTAGAAGGTTCCGGTTCTAATTCTTCAGCCACTTTTAGAGTCACGATGGCCAACATCGGCAGGGCATTGTTTAGGCGTACCACCCGCTATGCCAGGTACTTCTGAAGCGTAATTTCATTTAGTCCTCAAACCAGTCCTGGGGATGGTACGGTTTTTAGTAACATTATACAGATGAAGAAAAATGTATTTTGAGAGTAATTTGCTTGATATCAAATGATGCTTAAAGGGGAGAAGTTGACTTCAAACCCAGATTTATCTGCTTTCAGAATTAGTGATTTTTATATGGCCATGATTATGGGATATTCTCTTTTTTGGCTTCATTAAATTTCATAAAGATTGAAGTGGAAAAAGAACCCAAAAAGTGAAATACAGCTTAGTGTAACCATACATTAGACTTTTGAAGAAGTCATGATTTAATATTACCTATAAAATATGAAAATATATTTATATATTAATTTTCTAACTTCCAGAGTTAACTTTGTTTTATTTGTAAATGTAAATATCTTTGCTCATTTTTATATTTTACTCTGTTCTGTAGCATAAATCCTGCTAAATTTTGACTTTACACTGGGGAAAACTCTTATTTTTTACTTTTATGATCCTCGGTGGTATATTTACACTTTTTCTCTCAATTTTATACTTGTAGAAATACTGGATAGTATAAAGCAAGGCAAAGGCAAGATGTTTAAGCCCATTCACAGCTTTAAGCATCATAATACCAATGTTGAAAGCAAGTATATTGATGTTGAGTAGTATTTACTTCTAGAGTTTGAAAAGATCTCTTAGATTATATCTTTTATTATCAAATCCTATTTCATTTTAAATGCGTCTACGATAGGATAAACATATTATTTTATAGACCTAATGGAAAGAAGTTGTCTTTAAAGGAACCGCCAGATATGGATGTATTGTGGGAATGTGTTTACATATTATTTTCCCATTGCCGACTCACTTTCTTGTAAATAATAGGTGTTTGATACTGAATGTCATTATATGTATGTGTGAAGGGCATTTCTAATCTCCAGTCACTTCTTTCAGCTAACACATATCTGTGACCTCTCTCCCCATGGTATTTTAAAGTTGGTAGGGAATCTATAATCACAATTAGTTTAGCAGCTTTCTGAAAAGGAGACCCAAAGTTTCCTTGCTGTAAGAAAAACATCCGCTTATTCTGACTCTACTATACACGCAAGAAAACCGCTTTTGCCATTGACTTGAACTCTACTGTTGACTTCCGTTGGATCAGCTCCTCTGTATTTTACTTTTCAATTATATGTAATATAAATCCCAACGTCTGAAACACCTATCTCATTAATGTATGTAATGTTTCATAAACAGTCTATTCCATTTGCTTTGAAGGAAACTTTTAAAGAGACTAAAGTGTTTCCCTTTTTATATATAAGTTTAATGATGATGAGTATTACAGTTTTGATGTCAATCCTATATTTTGTCTGCCCTTTAATATAGTGAATTTGTATGTGTAGTTAATACACATGGGTAGAAGTATGTGTATTTAATAAAGTTAGCTCCTACAAAATTCCTTGAGGCTTCTTTTAGCATTAATTTACTCATTTGAAAAATATGTATTGAATTCTTTTGATGTGCTAGGCTGGTTTCTAGGAGCCACATCTATAAAAATGACTGAATGTGACCCCATTCCAGTTCCTCCAGGAGCTCAGAATCTACTGGGAGAAACAAATGATTGAATAGGAATCATAATACCATGTAGCAAGTGCTTTTCTGGAGTAACATATAGAAGAGGACCCGTCCATTCCAGGAAAGGCTATAAGAGAAGTAGGGGTTCGCTGGGACCAATGAGGTGAGAGTGGTTTTGGCAGGGCCAGCAGTGAGCAGGGTTGGAAGGAAGAAGTATTCGTCAAAGCCTGTGAGCTTTGTCTCTTCGGAATTGTTCTGTATCAGCAATGTGTACAGTGGTTAAACTCACTCTGAAGTAAACTGCCTCAGTTTGAATCTTGGCTCTGCCACATATAAAATGTGAGTCATTACCATCACTTCCCTGTGCCTCAACTTCCCTAATGTGTAAAAGTGGGTTTTAGAATAATAGCTCATTATGAAGGTACAGTGAGGATGATATATAATGATAAACACAGGGCGCTTAGCGGAACGGCGGCAGGTACACAGAGTAGACTTTTCTGAGTTTGCTGGGGACGAATGTCAAAGCACCGCAGACCAGATGGTTCACACAGCAGACATTTATGCCTCCTGGTTCTGGAGGCTCGAAGGCCACAGGGAAGTTGTCGGCAAGGCTGGTTCTTTCCGAGGGCTGCAAGCGAAGGGTCTGCGCCCGGCCTCTCTCCTTGGCTTGTGGAAGGCCGTCTTCTCCCGAATCTCTTCACATTGTCTCCCCTCTGTGTCCAAATGTTTCCTTTTTGTAAAGACGCCAGTCATGCTGGATTAGGGTCCCCTCTAATGACCTCATCTTAACTCATTGCATCTGCAGCAACCATAATTCAAAACAAGGTCACGTTCTGAGTGACCGAGGGTGGAACTCCAACATGAACGGGGTGGGAGGCACAGTTCAACTCATAACGGTGCCCCCCCAGAAGTGCTCATTTTTTATTGGACACTAAGTGGATGTTTGGACAAGGTCGGTGGGAAGAATGAGGAAACTTAAGTGGAAACAGCTGTACCTTTGGCAGGTAACAATCGTTGTTCAACACTAGAAAAGGCCTGTTTTGTCTTATTTTTTCATAGTTAGGTGGAAAATGCCAGAGTCAGTGTTTTCACTATGTCCTAGATAATGTTTTTACTTCCCAAGTTGAAGATAAATGTTTCCTTTCGGTTGCCTTTTACTCAAAATCATCATTATTTATTTCTGAGCTACGATGGAGCTTGGAGATCAGCAATTTCAACCAATCCGCTTAGGGAGAAGTCTAAGGAAGTTGAAGGAAGGAGGCGATGGCAGCCTTATTAGCGCCTTCCTAGTCCTGACTCTCTCCCCCTCTGGCCTCTAAGCACCTGAGGCTAAGGGGACTTCAGTGGCACAAAAGATGCTCCTAGCCCTGAAGGCAACCGAGTACCTTCAGCAACTTCTACTTTCCTAACCTGCTTATAATTCATGTGAAGAGAAAGACTGCTCCCTGAATAAATAAAGTAAAATCGCACTTCAATCTACTGCTTTCAATCTAACTACTTTGTGTTTGGACTTTCGATCTAGACCGCCATTTCTTTGGCATTTGAAACGGGCTCTTCTTAAACAGTGCAGTCCTTTTGATCGCCCGAGTCAATAGTTCTCTGCTGACTCTCTGGCTGATAAATGGAGTCTTTTGCTAATTGAAATCTCCAATCCCATTCCTATTTTTCCCTTCTTGTCCTACCTCCTACTTTCTTCATTCTTTACTTTTTCCTTCTCTCTCTTCTCTCCCCTTTCCTGCCTTTCCTGTTCTTCCCTTCCCCAACCCACCTTTCTGTGTCCTTTGCTTCTCCATCCCTTATTTTCCTGTTCCTTTTATAAACAGTAAATAGGGACATAGCTTCAGTTGTTACTGAATTTTTGTCTATTAATACCTAAAGAAATTCTTATGTGGCTTTTAAGCTGTGACAATATAAACTCAGAGTTTATGTTCAATAGCTCGATCACTTTTCTGCCAGTTCTAAAAACAAGAAATGTCAATAAGCCACAGAGTTGAGATTTGTTAACATTTTGGACGTCGATATGCTCTTGTCAAATTTGAGATTTAGCCTTTTTTTTCTATGGCGATTTTTATTTCTTAGAGCATCATCGACATCCTAATTAGGAAGAATGGAGCAACGAAACATGGAAAACCTGTTTTAGAGCTAGTGCGTATGTGTTTAAGTAGATATTAAACGGTTAGTCACAATTGGCATGATTTCTAAACATTTTAACTTGGAGAACCGAGCCTTCTTTAGGTTGCTTCTTATGTTTTTCTTGTTCAGATTTTACATGGATTAATAGGAGGACACATCCATGCACCCTATAAGTGTTGAAAGAAGAGTCACGTTATCGATCCTTTTGATGAGTTTCATTTTTCAAGTTTTGTTTTCTCTCATTTTATATGATGATAGAAAATGTGTAGAAGAAGACGGATGAATCACTAAAATATGCAGATTCTATAACACTATACACATATAGCTTTGCCTACATTTCTTTTAATACATTTATTTTTTCTGGTATATAAATTTAGACCTGAAGAAAATGTTTACACTTAAAGTATTTTAATATTATTTAGTTGATTTTGCATGAAATAATGTTTCATGTAAGTTATAACACTGAAGTGCAGGCGGTGGTAGGACTACGTTCTAGATTTAGTTTTGCACGAACTGTCTGCTTGACTTATGACGAGCCAGAGAATCAGTCTTGGCCTTGGCTTCCTCGTCAATAAAATGAAAATGTTAACTTCCAAAATCTCATCGGGCTCTTTAAATTTCACAAGTTTATATTTTCATATTTTAATGACCCAGTCATTATAATTACAACATCTTCATATTAACCCAGAAAAGGGTCTAATTTTAGAGTGTAATTTTTTACTTCAGAAATTTCTGAGGGAGAAATGTGACAGTGGCAAGGATTAAAAGGTCACATATTGTCATTTAACATATTCTATATCTCTGTCTTCAGCTTTTAGGTCTCAGGATCCTTTTAAACTCTTAGAACTTACTGAGGACCACAAAGAGTTAGCGATGATGTGGAATATATATTATATATAGTATGTAACATTATATGTAATATATATAATATATATATATATAATATATATAATATATTTAGTAGCTCACTTATTAGAAGACACCTGGATTCTTCTCTCTACTTCTGTATCTAAACTGTTGTGATATCAGACAACCTGTAGTCTTCTAGAAACTCCACTGTATACTTGTGAGAGAATGAAAAAGCCAGGACATCTCGGTATTTTTATGAAAATACTTTTGACTTCAGGCACCCAGTGTGCAGTATCCTTGTGACTCCCAGAGGTACCTGGAACACACTTTTAGAACTACTAGTCTACATTTTTTTAACATGAGATAATATTGTTACGGAAAGTGTGACTTCAAAATTTGGAATTTCAATGTATTATTCAGTTATTCGGAATTTCAGTTTAACTATTAATGCTGAAATGATGGTGAAAATCTACCTGGGCATCAGTTTTTGTCTACTGCCAGTGTACGTGATCATTAAAATTATAAGTGCGAAACTCTCCAGATAATGTTGTTTCCCTTTAGCTTATTTGAGAAATCTTATTTGTTTACATATTTCTGTTCCTCACTTGACCATAAACTCCAGAAGAGGAAGGAGTATTCAATATCTTATCCTATGTACTTAATTGCTCAAAAAATATACATTAAATGATGAATGAAGGAAAAAGTGTACAAATGAATGCATTAAAAACTCTTGAATAAAATTGCAAGTCTTTGCTTAAGGAAATGAGTTCTTAAAATTTCTAAATCATTCTCAGATGGAAAAAAAGAGATCAAAATTTAATTTACAGTGAGTTTATGAATACTTTATAGCCTCTTGAGTGAAATTTGAAGACACCCACTGAAAGTGAATGTATCTATTAAGAAATTTAAAATGGAATAAAAAAATCCTAAGAATGTATAATTGTATGCAGTTGCCTGAAATGATGGAAATATTTATTTCTTTATGTCTTAAACAAGAGGTATTTTTATTAGTACTATAAACCTACAATCGTGAGTCCTATTCTTCCCTGCCAGGCGGAATTATAAAAAGGGGTACATAAAAAGAAAACAAAAACTGACAGGCCACTTGGATGGAGTCAGATCACTTGGAGTCTGATGCTGATTGCATGTAGCAATCAGATTATAAACTCTTATTTAGCCTTTCTGGACTTTTATGTCCTTCCACAGAAAAACTTTATAACAACGGGGGCACTTTAAAATGTAACAGCTGCTTGTGAGGTGGCTTCTTCCCCACTATAGAAGGTTTCCAATCCACGAAGGTAGACCAGATGTCCAGGATGTTGACAGCATATAGAGATCTCTGCAAGTTTGGTTGTTTCAAAGTCCATGGGCACCATTACTCCCTTTGAGGACAAAAGCCAGGGTATCCTCATTCTGCATTAGAGAACAAATGAATTGGGAGCAGAAACCAGCTCATGGCCACTAAGGGCCTATCAACCTTGGATTGAAAGCAAAGGAGAACAATGTATCAGACCAGTGAAATCAGTGTGTGATTTTAAATGTTTCTTTCAAGTCTTGTGGACGAGGTAACACTGAAGGCTGTGCATATATGAGAGCAGGGGATATACGGAAAAGCTCTGTACCTTCTGCTTAATTTTTCCTCGAACTAAAACTGCTCTAAAAATAAAGTCAGTTAAAAATTGCAAACACGAAAAGCTTTCCACAAAGGAAAGCAAACAAAAAACAAAAAACTCCAAGGCCAGGTGTCCTTACTGATGAATTCTACCAACCTTTATAGAAGAAATAATGTCACATCAACATAGACTTTTCTAGAAAATAGAAGAATACTTCAAAGCACATCCTATAATAACAAAATCGGACAATTTTGTTACCAAAAAAGAAAACTGAAAATGCAATTCAGTATCCATCATCTATATAGATGCAAAATTGTTTTTCAAAAATTTAGTGAATTAGTGTAGCAATAAATGAAAAGGGTAATTCATCACGACCAAGTGGAGTTTATACCAGAAATACCAGGTTGCTTTAACATTTGAAAAATCAATCATTGCAATTCAACGCATTAACAGGCTTTTTTAAAAAAGAATGCATTTAACAAAGCTCATTCATGATTAAAAAAAAAAAGTAAACTAGAAATAGAAAGGAATTTCTGAAAATGATGAAGGACATCTTTGAAAAACCTATAGTTATAATCCTCAAAAATGGTAAGATGTTTTTCCTCCAAGTTCAGGAGCAAGGCAAGGATGTCTACTCCACCACTCCTGTTCGAAATTGTTTAGAATATTCTAGCCAGCCAATCCAATAAGTCTTAAAAGACTCATACAGCTTGGTAAGGAAGAAGCAGAACTCTCTGACGTTATTGATTTTGTAAAAAATCTTGAGGAATCATTAAAAAAAACAAATTGAACGAATAAGTGGTTTTATCAGGGTCGTGATGTGCATATTAATATGCGAATATTTAGATTAGATTTTTCAATAATAGTCAAACAGCAGAAAAGTTCTTATTGTACATCAGCTATGACCATGGGTAAACCAATGTGATATACATATAAAATAGAATACTGCCACTAAGCAAAGAACTGAACGGTTGGTAGCTGTAACCATTCTCAAAAGCATTATGCTAATTGAAGGAAGGTGGACTTGAAAGACTCCACACTACAATTTCATTTATATGATATTTTACAAGAGGCAAACTTGTAATGATAGAGATAGGTCAGTGGTTGCCAGGATTGAGGGTGACGGAAGGGATGATAGCAAATGGGCATAAAAGAACTTTTCGGGGTAGTGGAATAATTCTGCAACATGATAGGCTTTGTGGTTACATGACTGCATACTTTTGTTAAAACTCTGAATCACATACTTAAAATTAATTTTATTTCTCATTAATTATACCTCTGTAATGCTGACTAAAAATAAGATATAAAAATCTATCTTCAGATAAATCTTAACAATTATACTGACAGAAGTGTCACTAAGGGTATTTTTCAGTAATTAGTTCAGAGTTGTGGGCTGATAATGGATTAAAGCAAACCAAGAAAAGAGTTTAATATTATTTTAGAAAGTAACCATTGAAAGATAATCCTGGAATATAGCTACATAAAGAATCAGTAAATCCTAGCTGGAAGTGTAAATCTTCCATTAATTAATGAATTCGGGCCAAGCAGAGGAACTGGTTTCATAAGATTGGTGACGAATTTCATATGTATATGCTCCCCATTTCTGAAAGGAAATTGGAATACATTCCTGTATTATCTGAAAGATCTTAAGGTCTGAGACACTTCTGGCCATGGGAGCAAAGTAATACGTTCATAGGTATAAGACAGACGTCACCGAAAATCGAAATGCTGTCCAAAACGTAGAACTTCCCAAGTCTTCATGGTCGTTGTGCTGGACTGCCACCCTCTGTCACTCCTACTTTCTGAGGTTCTCTTTTTGGAAACCCCACATTCTGACCCCCTGAGACAGGCTTTAATCGACAGGGCGATTCGTTCTCCAAGACAGAGGATGCTCACTGAGGAAAGTTGTTGTATCGGATCAATTCATTGCCCAGAGTGAGGAGTTGATTTAGGGCCAGCAGACCCTGGTCTTGACAGGTGTGATAGAATCGTATGGGACAAGCGCGATCCTGGCAGTTTTTATCAGAAGTGGTTTGGCTTACTGGCATTTTAGAATATAAAATTACTTCAGTACATTATTTTATCTGATCCTTTTAACAGACATTTTAAACTTTTCTTTTTACAAATGAGTCTTTTCAACTCCTTGTCCAGTGAGCAGCTCTTAGTAGGAACTCAGTAAATATTTGTTGAGTGGATTCATGAAGTGAATAAATGGATTAATGGAAGGCTGAATAAATCAGTGAGGTCCACAGAAGTTATATAACGTGGCCAAGGTCACAGAGCCTGGCACACGTGAAAGGAAAGGCAATATAGTGAGTTTATTAGCATTATTAGTACAGGCTTTGCAAGTCTGATCTGGACCTTAACTTGCTAAACCTCATTTTTTTTCATCCACGAATGAAGACAATGACTGCAGTTACTTTGCAGCATCTTAAGAAATATTAAGTGAGAAAATGTTTGCAAACCCAATGGCACAGACCAAGCACTTAGCAACTACTCAGTAAAAATTTAGAATCCCTGATTGTAATTTCTGTGATTCTTGTCATCATACCATGATTGTGAAATAATTGTTCTTTTTGAAGAACAAAAGAATAAAATTAATATAGTTATTATCTTAGCAGAAATAAAACCATATGGTCTATGTTTCTTCTGCAGTTTTACTTATTACTAGGTATCGATTTGTGTATCCTTTTGTGATTTTTTTTTGATCACGATTGAATAACATCGCAAATTTAGTGAAATCTAATTTATCTAGAAACTACTTATCACTTAATTTCAGCTCTTTATAACACAGCCAAAATCCAAGAAGTAAAGAATAGAATTATTCAGAACAGTATTTTTACCTTGCCCCGCATAAATACCACACTGTGTATGATGTATGTATGTGTTTGAAAGCGCACCCATTTGTCTCATAGGAGAGTAATTCAGGCTTTACTCAAAGCTTGTTGGCCTTTCTTAAAAATAATTCTATTAAACTGAATTTTCCCACACAGAGCTGACTAAAATTAGCCAATTAAAAGGAGGCAAGAAAACTGATAACAGTGAGAATTAATAATTCTTCACAAACTGTACTCTTCATTAAACTCAACAATACGTTTATGGCTTTATCTGAGACTTAATATTTATTTATACTAAACCTGTTTATTTGGTAAAGAGTTGCATTAACCAACATATTGTATCTTTACAAACCATCCCAAACATAAATCTCTCAGAAAATATTCTTCATTAAGCAACATTTGAAGTCCTATGAATTTAATTAAACTTACTGAAATATGAGTAGTGATGAGCCTGCAATAGAATCAACTAGAAGCATGCAAAAACTTCATTTTTCCATTTTTAAATATAATATCGAAAATCCATTTTTGACTTCTCAGCCACTGATTGAGAGTTATTTATACATATCATACAACCCAATCTTTCCTAAACAGATATTGTGATAGATTGATACCAGGCATAATCTGGAAATGGGAAGTATAAATATTTAGGAAGATAATTTGGGATTTATCACCTATAAGGAACAAAGTAATAGATATCAGGGTATGTGAGTGCTGCATCATGACCTCTCCGTATGCAGATAGTTCTAAATACTTTATTCTAATTGAAGGAACTGGAAGGTAGCGTTTTCTGAATAGTAATCTCAGATAAACCCACAGAGTATGTTGTTGGCAGTTGTTATAGTTTTAGCTTCCCGGCCTCTTGTAAACGTTTCCTCTGGGGAAAAACATGATTCTCGATGGAGGCAGGTCGTCAATGTTCTCTTAGCTTTCTACCTTAGAGGGTAGACTTCCCTGGCTGCCTTCTGCTGGATTGGATCCATGACCCGTGGCCAGTGAGGTCTTAGCTGCAGTGATGGGGGTCTTCCGAACCAGATAATTTCATTGCTGGTGTGAGACTCACCAGAGTAGTTCTTAAACTTGTATGTATGTATGTATGTATGTATGTATGTATGTATGTATGTATGTATATATGTCTCAGGACCCCTTTACACTGTTAAAACATTTTGAGGATTGTAAAAAGATATAGTTTATGTCCTTTATATCTATATCATCTCTATGTAATATCTATACTTTTATATCTACGTTTACTGTATTGGAACTTAAAACGGGAATTTTAAAAATGCTTATTAGTTCATTTAAAATAGCAAAATCAACCCATTACATGTTAATGTTATTATATATGTGTGTGTGTGTATATATATATATATTATATTATACTAGCGTGTATATATATATATATATATACACACACAAATTAAGATTTGCAAAAATTAAGATTTGCAAAATCTTAATTTTGCAAAATCTTAATTGACTATATCCTTATTGTATTATATTATATTATACTAGTGTGTATATATATTGTAATACAATAAGGATATAGTCTATATTCTAAAAAATCAGCATTGTTTTACATTTTTGCAAATCTTAATTTTATGCTGAGGAGAAGAAGTTAGTTAAATGCTCCTATCAGCTTCTGCTCTCAGTCTGTTTAAATATCACAGTGTCATGTAGCCTTTAGAAAATTCCACTGTATGTGAACTAGTAAGAAATTGAGAGTGCAGAAGCAAAATACTAGGCACAGCAGAAGAGGAGGCAGAAGAGGTGTGGCAGCAGGAGAAGGAATTGCTGTGCCATTGCTGGTTCTGAGGGGCCCCTGTCCAGAGAGAGGCCTCCAGGAGCCGAGGGTGGCTCCCACCTGACACCACAAGGTAATCTTCATTACCTTCAGTCCTAGAACCACATGTAATGAGTTCTGCTAACAACTCGAATAAGCCTGGAAGCTCATTCTCCCCTAGTGCCTCCAGAATGGAATTCATCTCTGTTCACACCTTGATTTCTGTCCTGAGAGACTCGATGTTCACTGGATTTTAGACTTACAGGCTGTAACATAATAAGTTTGTGTTGTTTTAAGTCAACCCCACTCAAAAAAAAAAAAAATCAAACATTGTAATTCATCATAGCAACACACTAAAAAAGAAAAACCATATGCTCATCTCTATACATGTAGAAAAAATGAGAAAATCCAACATCCTTTCCTGATAAAAACCTTCACGAAGCTAAGAAGAGAAAGGAACTTCCTCAAGCTGATAAATGGCATCTATGAAAAGCCCACATACAACATCATACTCACTGGAGAAAGACTGAATGCAAAGATTTTGTGGATATGATACCAAAAGCACAATCCTAAAAGACCGAATTGAAACTTGATTAAAATTTAAATCTTCTGGTCTTTAAATGATACTGTTAAGAGAATGACAAAACAAGTGACAGACTAGGAGAAATACATAAATTTTATATCTGATAATGTACTTATATCCAAAATGTATAAAGAATTCACAGAACTCAAATTAAGAAAATAACCCAATGAAACTCAATGATTCCTGAGCTAATTTTTAAAATACGTTTAGGTTATTGACCAAAAAAACTAGGTTATTGACTGAAAAGAGAGAAGTAAATTCCTAGAGAAGCATTAAAAATATTGTGGAGATGTGAGCAAAATGAAAGTTTAAACAATATGATTAGTTTATTATAGCTCGAACTTTAAATATCTGTTCTTGGTCTCCTTATCTTTAAAGTTTGTGTGTGTGTGTGCATGTATGCATGTGTGTGTGTGTGTGTGTGTGGTGTGTAGCTATTAATGCTTATCTTTTAAGTGTATGATAATCAAATTAGATCATTTCTGTGAGTGTAATTTATAACTGAAAATTGCCACAGGTGGTGTTATTATCATCAGTAATATTAATTATTATTATGGGCATTATCATTAATGTATTATCGTAATTATTATTATTAAAGACAAATTGTTATATCATCAAAATAAAACAAAAATATGGGCGAACAGCATCTTAATATTATTATAAAAATAGTTTTGCACTTGCCGATCCCCAGGAATCCCTGCATCCTGCTTCGAGGATCATTATATTAGTCGTCTGTCTCTGACATGGCAACTAGATAGAGCGGATGACTCTGTAGAGGTGAACACAGCATGTAGCAGAGTCTTCAGATGATGTACATCAGGGCGTGTAGAGGCATAAAACGTATATGCAGCCTATTAGATTCCTGTCTGGCTTTTTGAATCTAGGAACAGATGTTAAAAAAGGAGGAAAGGTATGAGTTCATCCTCGTGGGATGGTGGCTGTGGAATCACCCTGGGACCAGAGCAGGAAAGCCAGTGGTGCCTGCAGGCTTGCCCACTTATCAGGGTTCAGCAGCGGAGGCTTCCTTGCCAGATAGTTACGGACGTCTGATTTTTGATAAAACTTGAATATCTTGGTTCTTGCTTGGTTCTTACAATCTTGGTTCTCCAGTCTTTCAGTAAATCCCCTTTGTGCCTTAAATTACCCAGAATTCTATTCTTGGCATCTGAGAACACCAGCTGGCTTTGTACAGGCAGATAAATGAAGTTTTGCTCTGTTAGAAGTTAGAATTCAGAATTCTTCAGAGGTCCCCAAACTTCTTTGGTCATTTTTTTTCCAAGCGTATAACCCCAATATATCTTCCTGCCAGAAATGTAGATCACTTTTATAGACCAGACGAATCGGAATTCATTATTCTAAAATGTAACCTCACTATTCTAATAAAGTACAAAGACCACTGTCTGAAAGAAATGCAAAATTTCCTAGGTAATATTTGAAGAAGAAAGCTGCAGTGCATTAAATAATTAGTATTCTTTAGCTTCACCAATAAAGTATGTTTAAATTTAAAATACTAAAATGAATGTGGCACATACTCTGACAGAATTTTCAAGGCTAATCCTTTTCAGTGGACTCTAGGAAAAATGACATGGAGATTGTATTAGGATGCAAGTTGTATAGGCTTTGATATCTTCTGCTGAAAAGGTTCCAGGGCATGGATTGAGTTGCTAAAACTGCCTGGCAGGTTATATTAAAAAGTCTTTTGAAAAATACATAACCAAGTTACTATAGCACTGCCGGCCTCCTTCTGCATCAAAGAGAGAACGAGTTTAGGTTTTTGTTTTATTCTTTATCTAGAAGTAGCACTTCTTTAATTGACATTTTAAAATTAAAATTTCTTAAAAGAAATTATAATTAAAACAACTTTGTCAGTATTACCTTTGTCAGTATTATTTTTCAATCATAATTGTTGAACATTTTGAAAAAGATTTTGTTTTTATTTATACTGTTAATTACCCTGTTCAAAAATACTTTAAAACAGTGCTTTTATTTCATTGAAAATTACTAAAATTCATTACTTAATTATGTACTACAAAATTCTTAAAATGGTACCTGATTGCTTTCAAGTTAATTTTGAAGTTAATTGAAACAAAAACTCACATTCCCAGAATTCATAAACTTACATAATTTTGTTGCCAGAATTGTAATTTTATAGTACCCATAAATAATCCATTTAAGAATGGAAAATACACTGTGCCTCAGGAGGTATTCAGACAAGTTGCTTTTATCACGAATCTGCTTCTAAAGGCCAAGAAGCCTTTTTGTAAAAACCATTAGAGTTGTTGCTGCAATTTTTTTCCATATAAATTAAACTACAGAACTTGTTATAAAACCCTGCATGTGGTTCTCCAGGCTTCTCTTGTTGGTGATACCCTGCTAGTTTTCTAGAGTACATCAGCCACAATGCACATAACCCGTCTCAGAAACATCGTAGTATTCCTGATGTGCGAAATAGCTCTTTTGAACAATAGGCAAAGTGTGTGAGATGGAGATGTAACAGGCAAGGAAATACACGTAAACAGAGACCACCAAGAGAACCGGTAGTAATTTCATTGCACGGAGTGTTTATTTAATTGTGGAAAAGATCATATTTGACATGGAAGGTACATTCTAT
Source organism: Pteropus medius (assembly GCF_902729225.1). Lineage (NCBI taxonomy): Eukaryota > Metazoa > Chordata > Mammalia > Chiroptera > Pteropodidae > Pteropus > Pteropus medius. Next base: position 4,109,398 of record NW_024349804.1, on the reverse strand, counting down.
ACAGAAGGTGTCTACGTTGTTCAGAGAAATTTCTTTTATGGCTCATGCATTAGGCTGAAGCTGGAATTTTTATGACAGAATTCATTTGTGGAAAATCCGAATACCAAAGTACACAGTTAAAATAGGTTTTAACATGATTTCTGTCTGATTTATTGGTTGTGTAGTACCAATAGAATATTTGGGTAAAGTATTGGTGATTTGGTTATCTTTCTGAATTGTAGGTTCTGATAATTCCTCAACTGACTCATTTAGTCAGAGTTGGTTTCTGAGTGTGGTTATTTAAAAAGGTAGACTCAGTAACTATTTCTTGGCATCTGTGTACTTCTTTCTTTCCTTTATTTGTTTTGAAGACAGCTGTCTTCTGAAAACATGTTCAGATCAGATATCATTGACAGCACTAGTGTGCTGACCCCTAGAGGAAGAAATAAGGTACTGAATCAGAGATAGAGATGCAGGATTATAAGGTATACCAGCTACCATCATCAGTTCAATGCAGGCTACTAGTAAGCCTGCATTCTTCAGTTGAGAGTGAAATATGCCAGCTGTCAGCAAGAAAGACGTTTTTGTATATCTAATACTTAAGAGAGACATATAAATGTTTGCTTGCTCACACTATTTGAATTTCCTCCGATTTCTTCTATTTCGAGAGTCTGTGGAGCAAATAGAAGTCTGAATAGGTTTTTTTTTGCTTCTGGTCCTCTCATTATCCTGACCCTTGGGAAAAAGTTCTTGGGAAATTGTTGGGAACAAGTGCAGTGGGAAGCATTCACCAGAGTTATGTATGGGTATTGTCTACTGGCGAGCAAAGTGTTAGCATTATTACCTGTAGTTAGCCAGTGTTTTCCAGTAGATTCATTTTCCTCTTGAATCTTGACAATCTTTAAAATCTTGATTTTTAAAATTATGTTTTCACCCTCTTGGTTAATTTAGGGAAACCACTGTGGCTTGTTTGCCCTTGCCCCCTCCATGCAGTTCTACTTCATATAGCTGCCAACGCGTGCCTGTGTCTTTAGGAATGCAAAATAAATGACTATCACTTGAGTTATGAGCTTTCCAGGCACTACAGTTCAGTCTTGCAAGCTTTCATCATGCCGTTTCTCCAAGAGTTTCCTACAGAAAAGATGAAGCCATCATCATTTTTTAGACTTTGAAAGTTTATGCTCATTACCGACAATTCATGGCTTGTCAAGCCGAACCAGGATTAGCTGTTTTGCCTTGCAAGCCACGTGCATTGACATTTGCTATACTGGTGATCACAGGAACGGAGGGCAGCACCCTTTATAGGGACAGCCAGCAGGGCCAAATCAATCACATCCCGCGGTGCTTGGATCTGCATGCAGATTGCCTTTGCACAGCACGACTTAATAAAAGATGTAGTATCTTAGTTGTATTATTTTATTATAATTATGATGACTTTTTCTCACTGCATTAGCATCAGCCTCAATCACACAATAAAAGAATTCTTGGGGACGGCAGTAGGAAGTGTGAGAACTGCCATCATTTGACTACTTCAGATGGTGTATTCACAATTCTTGGATAAAGTCAGGCATGTAGAAAGGGTGTTCAATGAAAAAAACATGGAAAAGTTTTGAAAATATTTAACTTCCACGGAAGATGAAACTTCAGAATTTTTTATAGCATAAACCCCATTTCAAGATAGTATTTTATAATTTTTAAAAAAAGGGTTTCTCAATCTTTCCTTAGAAATAACACAACTTTATTAAAAGGTTTCCTTTAAGAAATTCAAGATTTTATAAAATCTCTGTTTAGAATCTTTGTTGGATTACCCTTGCAAAATAAGAAGGTTTTGCCCCCATGGGTGCGTTCTGTAGCATTACACCTCTCCAAACTACCTACTAATCTTGTGTATTCAGATGGAATTCTTTAAAGCCTTGTTTCTCTTATAAATAGAAGACTACTATACACAGCCTGCTGTTCCTCAAACTGTAGGACCATGTGGAGAGATCCAAACCTTGCTGAAATACTTTAGCTTCCACCTTTTTTTATGCTACTCAAGATTTGAATCCATTAGAAGCCAACAAAGCCGGTGTGTGTTATGTCCCTCCTGACTGTCAGCTCACTACATTTTGACGATTCAGCCAGAAGGCATTTTTGTAAAAACAGCTTTCAAGATCTATTCTTGAAAAGGCATTTGTATTCTCATTATGCAATTCTATTATTTGTCATTTGGGAGTTCTGTAAATAAAGCACCGAGGTCTAATACTGTAGTAGCTGATGGCAGTAATCTTCGACAGAGTAATTTCAGAGCTGGTCATGAAATAATAATCTCAATCTTTGTTGGTGGTGGTGGTGGTGGGGTTTTTGAACAATAAACCATGATGGCTCAGAGACTGGTAGAAATATTGCTTTTTATTTGCATACCCACCTGTCCACCATCCTGAACATCTTTTACACTAAGATAAGCAATATGGAAGTCTATTTACCTTAAGTTTATGATCATGTGGCTATTTTAATTACATAATTGCAATTTCTGCATATTCTATAAACATTAAAAAATTTTGAGTGGGTATTTTGCTAGATAACGTAATTAGAAGGTAATTCTTGAGACTTGAAGGGTAAACAGATCTTTGTTGGCCCATCCCAGCATAAGGAGGCACGAACACAGAGATTTGGACGATGGAGAGAACATGTGTTTGGGCAAATGCAACAGACTTTGGGTGGCTGTTTTACCAGGTGCCTGTAGAGGGCAGCATTTCTGAAGGTAAAGACGCATAGGCAGAAACCTGACTAAGGGCCTGGATTAAAAGATTTTAGATTTTATCCTGTATGCATTAGGGCCCTTTGAGAGATTTATTTTTTCCTCCCAAGATATAAGTGATGTGATTCAATATACCTATTAGAGCATTCCAGCAACAGTATCTGGGTGAGCATTATTTTATTCTCATGCTCGGCCAGTTTAAATAATCATAGCATCGTTGGCCACATTGCTAATAAAAATGCTTATTGCCTTTGTAAATAGCTGCATGCTAGCTCTCAGCATAGATCATTAAACTTTAAAATTTTAACCAGCTAATTACTCTCATACAGACCAAACTTTATTGAAAATATGATTCCCGTAAATTAAACCCTGACCTTTTACCTTCATTAAAATCCAATTACAGAAATTTTTAGAAGCTAGCAATAATAATGCCTTTCTAAGAATGTTTGAAACAACCTTGACAGGAATTGTTTTGATTTTTAATGGTAAACAATATGATGTAATTAATATAAGTAAAAGAATATTTTTGAAAGATGAATCATAAGGATAAACTGTCTATAGTAAATATTTAAAAGTACTCCCAAACTACATTTTATTATCCTTACATCCATATGCACACCATCGAAATATTTTGGCATAGAGAATACAATAACAAAAACAAAAGCGAATCACGGCTTTCTTCTACATTTAAATCCCTGACCTTGAATATAGTAGGAATTTAATAAACGTTTATTTCCTATATGAATGCATACATTTAAAAAATAGCATGTAGGCCTTATTATGTACATGATACTTTCCCAGCACTTTTTAAGGTTATTAACTCATTTAATTAACAGAACAAATGAATGAATGAATGAATGAATGAATGAATACAAATAAAGGAGACATGCTTGCTAATCAGATCGCTCATGACCGTTGAAGTATTCTTCCTCATTCTTGAGAGCCTCTTGTCTGAATGTGCTGTGCTTTCTGTAGACCCCTCAACTAGTTAGTTATAAAGGCAGGCGAGTGTTTTACATTTGGTTATTTTCACGTATGTGTTATGTCATTTTTATAGCAATCCTCTGCCTGTTATTACTACCAGAGAGGTTAATAGTTTGTGAAAGAAGTACAGATAAGAAAAGGAACTGTTTTCTTCTGAAACCTAATCTTTTTATCTTTCTTAATTTTACATTTAATTTTATTGTAGTAAGAACGCGACATGAGATCTACTCTCTTAAATTTTTAATTATCCAGTGCAGTATTGGTGACAGTAGGTACAGGGTCATACAACACATCTCTAGAACCTACTCGTCTTGCTTAACTGGAACTTTCTGCCTATTGAAAGTTCCTTAACTGGAACTTTCTGCCCCTTCCTCCTAGCCCTTGCCAACCACCATTCCATTCTTCAAATCTGTGAATTTGACTATTTAAGACACTGCAGATAAGTGGAATCATGCAGTATTTGTCTCTCTGTGGCTTATTTAACTTAGCATAGTTTCCTATGTTGTTATAAATGTTATATTATTATAAATTATATTGTTATAAAGTATTATGTTGTTATAAATCCATGTCATTATAAATGTCAGGATTTCCCACTTTTTAAAGGCTGAATAATATTTTATTGTATATATGTATCTACCACATTTTCTTTATCCATTCGTCTGTCGCCGATTGACATTCAGGTAGTTTCCACATCTGGCTGTCGTGCATAGTCCTGAAGTGAACGCGGGAGTGCTTATATCTCTTTGAAATCCTGATTTCAGTGCTCTTGAGTAAGTACCCAGAGTGAGATTGCTGGATCATAAGGTAGTTCTATTTTTAGTTTTTGAGGAACTTCCATACTATTTTCCACAGCAGCTGCATCGTTCTGCATTCTCGCCAGCAGGGTCTAAGAGTTTCAGTTTCTTTCTCTAAATTCTCACCAACACTTGTCTTTGTTTTTGGAGAATAGCCATCCTGACAGGTGTGAGGTGATATCTCATTGTGGTTTTGATTTACAATACCTGGTGATTAGTGATGATGAACGTTTTTTTGTATAATTGTTGGTTATTGTATGTTTTTTGGGGGGAAACATGTATTTTAGTCCTTAGCCCATTGGATTATTAACTATTATAACTGGGTTATTTTTTATATTGATTAATAAGAGTGCCTTTATATTTTAGAGATTAACTCCTTATCAAATATGTGGTTTGCATATGTTTTCTCCCATTCCATAGGCTGCCTTTTTACTCTATCGATTGTTTCCTTTCTATGTTAAAATATTTTAGTTCGTTGTAGTCCCACTTGTTTATTTTTATCATTGTTGCCTGTGTGTTTAGTGTCACATCTATGAAATTGTTGCCAAGACGAGTGTTACGAAGTTTTTCCACTATGTTTTCTTCTAGGAATTTTCTGGTTTCAGGTTTTGTGTTCAAGTCTTTAATCCATTTTAAGTTGACTTAGTGTATGGTATAAATAAGAGTCCAATTTTACTTTTTTTTTTTTTTTTTTTTTGCATATTAACATTCAGTTTTCCCAACATCATTTGTTGAAGAGACTATTTTCTGATTGTGTCTTCTTGGTACTCTTGTTGAAGATCAGTTCGCCGTATACAGATGTTTTTATTTCTGGATTCTCTCTTCTGGTCCATTGGTCTATATGTCTGTCTTTATGTCAGTACTATATTGTTTTGATTACTGTAGCTTTTCGTACAATATATAAAATATACTATAATATGTTTTGAAATCAAGAAGTGTGATGCCTCCATTATTTTTATTTCTCAATATTATTTGGCTATATTTGGTCTTTTGTGATTCTATATGAATTGGTTAATTCTTACTTTTTATTTCTGTAATAAATGTCATTGGCATTTTGATAGGGATTGCCTTGAATCTGTAGATCGCTTTGGGTTGTATGAATATTTTAACAATTTAAGTCTTCCAGTCTATGAATGTAAGATGTCCACATTTGTTTGTTCCTTCTTCATTCCTTCTTTGTTTCTTATATCCCCAGGAGAGAGGCAAGGCCAGACAGAGACCAATTCAGAGCGCTCTAAACACATCTACACAACCTATATGGCAGATTTTAATATCATATATCCACTCGAAGCTCCTCTATTTATCTCTCTCTTCTAAACTATTTATTATTTTGTTTTGTTTTTCCATATTATAAGTTACTCACTTGTACTCCATTCTTTCTTAAAAGTCCTGTAATTAAATCCTGGTTTGATTTATGCATTAAGAAATCAATTATTTTATTTCTTCAACTCATATTTTTGACCACCAGTTGTATGCTGGTGGACGACCCCAGGAATAGAGAATCTATTGGGTGAGACACCACTGTGTTCGAAGAATTATTTAAGTGGTGTGTGCAGGGACCTATCTGACTAACTTTAGCCAATCACTTAAATAATCTAAGGCTCGTTGTCTTTGTTTCCCATTGAAAAAAATTAGAATAATATTTGTTTTCTAACCTACGAGTAGAGTTGTGGTGGTAATTAAATAGAACGACATATTAAAAAGCACCTTCCAAACCCTAAAGTGCTTTGTTGAATAAATGATTCAGTACCTTACTATTTCTCAAAGGTTTTGGTTTACTAAGTAATTTGTTCTCTTGTAAGAAGCCGGAATTGCTTCTCCATGGCTTCTCATAGTGAATGCTGCCTTGCTTTCATGGGTTCATCTGACTACATCTTCCTTTTTTCTCTACAATTTTGTAAGGCAGTTATCATGTCTTATCTTTATCTTAATCTTTTTTCGTAAAGGTGAACATTTTAATATCTATATCTCTTTTTTATATGACATTTTTAAATCTCTTCCCATTATTACTCTTCTCTGTATACTTCCAAATGCTTTTTAAAAAATAGACTTTATTTTTTTAGAGTAATATTAGGTGGACAGAAAAACTAAACAGCAAGTACAGAGATATACCGTATTACCTACTGTTCTCCTGCACACAGTTGCAAGTTATTATTGTTGTTGTTCTTTTTATCACCTGTGGTTGTCAAAATTGGGCACATTATCCTAGGTGTGAGCAAGAACTAACTTTACATGGAGACTAAGGCAAAACAGGAGTCAAAGATGGCACCCAAATTCCTGGCTTGTATAACTGTGTGGGTGGAGCAGTCATTTATTCATATAGATCTCCAGGGAAAAGAGCAGAATTGAGTAGAGTAGAAGACGCTTCCAACTTTTGATATATTATGTTTGAGGCATCTGTGAGAAACCCATGGAGACATGTCCCTGAGACACTTGACATGGAATCATGGACCTCCAGGGAAAAATCTCTTGGGTGAAAAGAGACATCACAGAGTTATTAGCATGAATGTAGCTGAGAGCACTGAGGGAGATTGGTGGATCCTGGGAACAAGAGGACCTTGTAGAGGACCTAGGAAAGACTGAAAAAAAAGAAAAATCTGAGAGGGTGACTGTTTCAAGAAAAATTAAGTTTTCCTTGGTTTTGTTTTATTCTCTGGAGTGAGATCTAAGGAGAGAAAGGGTCTTTGCATTTCTTTTGTCACTGATGGCTTTGACCATTCCCGCTGAGCATTCACAACAGAGTCCGGAGTGCATTCAACAGCCATGAGATGGAAAGAATTAGAGACAGGTGGTACAAATGTGTCCACACTTTGGAGTTTGAAAAGGAAAACAGAAAATTCAGTGTTTGAAAATAGCATTGAAAATCAAGAAGGGAGAGGTAACATTATGGCTAGAATTTGGGAGGATGCCTTGTGTACCTTAAGTTGAGTTACCTTTTATTATCTAGAATTCCTCGAGGGACTGTTCTCTGTCATGCAACATTCTCTGATATTTTTACTGTTTTTGTTTTTGCTCCCCAGTTCCTAATATAAATAACATGCTATTCATTCGTATGTCGATTCGAGCTTTAAGTTCTTCAGTTTATACATATATTACATTCTTCTACTCTGTGGATTCCTGTGTCAATTATCAATTGCAATGTTCCTTGAAATTAGGTATATTTAATTATATTTTGTATAACATTTGGGATATATTTCAATTTTATTTAGGTTTAGCTCAATCAAATATATTCATCCTTTGGATAAAGCAAAATCCTAATGGAATTATAAATTGATTTAGTTATAGTGTAAATTAATTGATGGTTTTACCATGGTAAACACACAAGGTTATCACTGAATCAAAATATCAAACATTAAATAAAGGATTAATTTTAGGATAACACAAATGTACTTTGTGGCATATGAACACTTGTAAAAATGATAAGCAGCTTAATGTTAAGCTGACTAATGAAAACTATTCAACATGGTAAAAAAAATTATTAAGAAATTTGTTTTGTAGATGAAATGTTCCACTAATAGAGAAGTTAAACTTTATTCTTTTTTATTATGGCTGGATTTTACAAGGACAGAAGTGAGCAGCATAAGTTTTCAATAATATACCACTTAATTTAAGGAAAGTATCCTGTTAAAGTTAAGAAAGAATATTAATTGGCTTACTACTATAATGAGGATGCCTGCACCACAGTCTTAAGTCTGGAACCAGACAATTGGTTTAAATCCCAATGTTGCCATTTATGGACTGAGTGACCCTGTGCAAATCACTAAGCTCTCTGACCCACAATTTCTGCACCTATAAAATGGGTCTAATCATAGCACCAACATCAAAAGTAGTTGTGAATTTTAATTAGATTAATATATGTAAAATGATCAGAACTGTAATTGAACAATCCCTATAATTATTTGTTCGTATCCTGATTCATGTATATCTATAGCCAGTTCTTTTCAGAGTGCATGCCATTATATGAATATCAATGAGAAGGCCATTTTATCCTTACATAGTGCCAGTCTCACTAATAGGTAGCTCAAACTTAGGTTTAGATGACTGAACTGTTTTGCCAAATGAAATTGTTAAATTGATGATGGAGTTAAGATTAGATTAGATACTATTTAAAAATCTATGTGAAGTATGTCTCACATAGTATGTTCACAGTTAACATGCATTACTTGAGTCTAATCTCTTCCCTACTTTTCTTTTTTAGGGCCTTAGTCAACCAATGTCCCTTGAATGCCTATTACACATCAGACATATTATGATCTTAATGCTTAAGATAGGTGCAGTTATTGCCATGAGACAGCTTATACTCTGGAGGACAGGGGTTATATCAAACAAAAAGAAAAAGTTATGATGATATGGGAGTATAAAAGAGGGCATCTCTCCTGGTACTAAAAAGTTACGATGATATGGGAGTATAAAAGAGGGCATCTCTCCTGGTACTGAGTTGCAAAAGCTGTACCAATTGAAGTGTCATTGTAAGCTGAGATTAAAGGATGAAAATTTTAGCTACATTTGGAAGAAAGTTTACAGTGCGTGTTCCAGGGAGAGAGCACGGTGTATGGGAGTTGACATATGTGGGTATAGAGTTTACATATGGCTATAGAGAAATACAGGCGTGACATGGTGCTGGAGACAGAAGGAGGAGCCAGATCTCACGGAGCTCAGAGTTTCTGTTAAGGATGATGACTTGATGCACCCTAAGTCATTGTGTTTTGTTTTCTTACTAATATGAAAATGAAATTATGAGGCTTATATTTTAATGGGGGTTTGTTTTAATGTTCTGTACTTTCGAACTATATGAATTTGATTTACTAAACATACTATGAATTTTATCGATTATCAATTTTATTTTGATGATTCCTCTGACTACTATGGGGAAAATTAATTGATTAGGAGATGTAGGTGTGGAGAAAGCAGATAAGAGGCAACTTATTAATGCAGGGGAGAGATTATAGCATCTTGGCCTAGAAGGATGGCTGGAGGAATGAAGAAAAGTAGATAGAATTCAGAATTTTTAAAAGACTTCTTAAAGGTGATTAATGGCTAGAAAAAGGTGAGTAAACCGTGGTTTTCAGGTTTCTGGTTTGAGCATCTGAGATATGACATATAGCATGGGGTGGAGGTTTAGATATGGGAACGTTTGTAAGTTTAGCATTAATTTTAGCTTTTCTCTTCAAATTAGGTCTGGACTACTATGGAGTAAGTAAAATGTTGATGTAGGTATATTATTCTGGAGTACAAAGCAAGATCTGGACTAGCAATATAAATCTATGTCATAAACATAGAGGTGGAATTGAAGACATAGAATAGAAGCAGATTGAGTTATGAAGGAGGAAAGGGTGCACAATAATAAAGAGTACCTGAGAACACCTAGTGCTTCAAAAAGCTAGCATTTAATAATAAGTTAAAGAAGGAAGGAACTAATAAAGGAAGCCAAAGCGAACAAAATGTGAATGTGTTACCATAGAGATCTAGGAAAGACAGTTTTGAAAAATGAAAGAGTGGACACACTGGGTGAAGTACTGCTCATAGGTCCAATAAGATGAGGGCTAAGTATTTTCCATTAGATTTAGCGAAATGCATATTGAGGCCAAATTAACTGTAGTGAAAGCACATGAGCTAAAATAGTGAGGATAGAAATATAAAAATATTCAGGGAGTGAAGAAATGGGATACAAGTAAACAACTCATGTTTAATATTTGACTTTGAAAAGAAATGAGCAACTGTGACTCAAAGAGGAAAGGGCATTGAGAGAGTTTTTTGTTTTTGTTTTTGTTTTGGGATTTGCTCACTTATGGAAAGGCCCCAGTGGAGAGAGAACAACTAAAGGTAGAGGAGAAAATTTGTAATAGACATCTTCAGGGTTTTAGGAAGGTAAGAAGAACGCAGAGCTCAAAAGGAAAAAAAAAAAGTGCCATGGAAAAGAAGGTAGGTTTATGGATTCAGATCATGGCCGTTAAGAGAGTTTCTGTTTAACACCTTTATTTATCCTCGGTGAATAAAAGGCAGCAGCTTCTGTAGAGCATTAGGAGAGCTGGAAAAGGGAGCTCAGAAGTTTGATAAGAGTAGAGAATTTTAGAGTGGAGAACCAGGGAACGAGAGTGAGCTGACTAGACAAACTTACGGTTTGTCGTGCACTGGTAAATTCTGCTCCGAGACAGTGACCATGAATTTTACATAGACACTAACAGACTCTGGGATTGTCCCATGAGCACTCAACAGCTGAGAGGCCTGTACAGAGAAGATGGGCAGTTGGATTCACTCATGGTGCAGATTTTAGGGCATGAGCAGCAAAAAAGTCCACAAAGGCAAGTGAATGTAGGTTATTGGTGAAGGTATGTTTGCAAGGATGCCCCACTGAATCCAAGCTGGATGGGCATCTGCTTTGTCATTATTATCTTCACCTAGCATCATCTTCTAAATAAAGATGGAGTTGGAGTCAGAAAGACCTGATTAGAAAGGAAGAAAGTAGAAGAATGGTTAATAAAGGGTCAATGATTCTCCCATCTCATCATGCCTCTGTCACCACATTACACTCTGTCAGAGGACATTGTCTTCCCATCCAGTTCTTGTGAAGATCTCTAGATTGTTGCATTGGTCAGAGCTAGACATTCGTTGAAACAAGTTTTGCTAGCAAGCCAGAGTATTGTACCTCAAAAACAGGAACTGATCTGGCTGATTCTTTTGTGACTACCTCCCTCTGGCTTTCTCCTCTGTTTTCTTGCCCTCCTATTTGTGAATGCTCTGACGCATCTGACCCTGGGTGAGAGGCAGAGCTGAAGGGGAGTGCTGTTCAGACGGGAAGGCCTCCTCCCTGCATACTGACTCTGGACCACTCCATTTGGCAGATCTGCATCCTTATCCATGTAGCTGAGTGAGTTCATTTATACTCAGTTCTGTGATATCTCTGCAGACATACTTGGGTGAGCAGCTCCAAGGTCTAGATTTAGGATGGAAGGTAAATGATCCCTTTCAGCTTCAAGACTAAACTTTGTTCTCCCATCTGATGTAATTGGAGAGGTTCTGAGTGGAGTTTATGTCTGTGTTTGATCCCTAACTGTGGGACTTTGACCAAGTTACTTCATCTAAAAGTGGGATACAAACAATGTCCATCTCACTGGTTGGTAGAAGATCGAACAAGTTATACATATAAAGCATTCACCCAGTGCCTAGAACATCATATTTAATAAATTTTAGTTTTTAGAAATGAATTATTATTTGGTCAGCAGGCTCTAAATGATAGTTTAGAGGGTACTTAGATTTTTTTAAAAAAATTTTAAACTTTTACTTAAAATGTTTGTTTCACTCTTTTCTAATTTGATTGGTGATCTTTGGCTATGTATCTCTCCTTTACTCTTGAGGGAAAAAGGGATAAGTGGAAAGGTAGGAACACTCTGAGCCCCTAAGACAGTGAAACAACAAACATCCTAGAGGTAACTGAGTAAAGAAAGAAACAGGAAGATGGGCCTTGAAGGATGGACACAGTGAGTGAATAAATAATATGCTTTGAACCACATAGACTGGAAGCTGTGGAACACAAAATTCAAATCAAACACCCAAAAGACTCTCAAATCTTAATCTACCACCAACACTACTATCAAGTTATTTTCATTGCATCTAAGAAAAGTGAGTTACAGTTATTGCTAAAGTCAGAAATAAACACCAGAGTTAAATTATCTATGTAAAACTTGCATTTTTTTTAAGTAGTGTATTTGTTACTTAATGTAAGAACAAAGACATGAAAATAATTATAATTCTGCTTCTTACTAAAAATAACTAATACTTAAACATTTCATATTAATCAATTGGTTTTTAATATTGCCGTAGGACACTTTTAGTGATCTATGTTTAATTTTTAAACTGATTATATATTACTTATCTAATTAAAGAAATTTAAGAATTTAGCATTATCATTATACCTAAGAAAGCTGTTTGTGTACAGTGAATAACTTGAGATGTTAGTTTAACAAAGCATTGTCTAATTGATACAGCTTTTATTTCCTTCACATACTTCTATACTTTCTACTCTATACAAGTCACTTTGACCATCCAATATAATTGGATGCTGGTCATTCATTGATTGGTTAATATACCTCAAAAATGCAAATAGTAGTCTAGAACTGAGAGCTCAAAGGTTTACTCATGTTTCCACAGTCATCAATAAATGTCATTTCTCACCTTAGATCCTCAGTTCTTTTCAGTAAAATAAGGACAATAGCATTGACCCATTTTCACAGTCATAAAAAAGAAAAAAAATTAAATGCTTATGTGAAAAAGTATTGGTATGTGTTTTAAACTTTTAAATAAAGATTGAAATGTGGAAAAACTATAAGAGAACATATTTTTTAAAAGTTAAAACATGGATAAATATTTGATTTAGAGGTTAAATGCTTCTTTTCATTTTAAATCAACAAAATATTGAGATACTGAAAAAGATAATACAAAGAACTACTTTATAAGTTATATGTAGTATGTAAATGTAAGGTGATACTGCTGTTACAAAAATATTAATTCATATAAAATTCTCAAATTTTTTAAGAGATGTATCTATTTTCATCATAATAATATATTTAATAACTGTTCACACCAAATTACATTTGTATTTAACATGTTTTGTAGACATCTACATATTTAAAATAGTTGAGCTTATTAAAAAATGAAGGCTAGTTACATTTTATATTTTGAGGTTGAATAAGATACAATTGGGACACTAAAAAGAAACCATACTAATTTAAAAATATTGCTATGCCATATAATATTTTCTTAAGTTGATTCAGGAAATACAGGTATACACCATTTAATAAAAAATTTCATATTGATTAGATTGTAATTAATCTAGACATGTAATGATGCAATAATGTTCCTATTTTGACATCATGAATCTTTACTTAGTATTACATTTTAAAACAGTAATGGCAATCCATGCGCCAATTTCCAGGAGTGTCCACTGGAGATGGTGTTACAAGAGGCCATTGAATTTTCCTCTTTTGAACCTTTGCTGTTGGGGCAATGGTTTCTGGATCGCTATTCTGTTAGTATGATGAACTAATTGACCTAGCAAGGTTCCCTATAGAATAGCAGCTTCTGCTTAGTTCATCAGGAGTACAATTTGTTGTTTCATTTCCTCTTATAGTCCCATTGGGGGAATTGAATTGTGAAAAGACAACCTACTGGGAGCATTCTGTACTCATGGCTGAATAAGTAACTTACTTTATTTATCTATCTATCTATTTATTTATTTATTTGGTACTATCTTAATTAGCAAAGAAGGAAGGACTTTGTTAGGTAAGAGTGCTGTGATTGTGATACAAATGAATAAGTACTGTGAACAAAGCATTTGATTCACGTTTGATTCATGACTCTCAGAATCGGGGACCTTTGCAGGTGCAAAGCTTATATACAACTTTAATTTGCTGTCCTAGAGCCATGTACAGTTTTAATAATTGTTAGTCACCGAACGCAGAAGTTGATGACAAGTCAATTGGTTTTGACTGATTTTAAACAATGAAAAAAAAACCCCACAGTTATGAAGTTTGGAAGTTTATTCTTCGGACCATGCAAACTTGAAGGTTTAATTTTTCTTCAGTAAAGATGAATTGCTTATCCACAGCAGGGTCCAAATGTGGACTTGAACAACTTGTCCTTAGGTTCTAAAAGAACCTTTAAAATATTCCAACTGCATTTTTTCATTATGATATACACTCTTAGGCATCAACAGAGATCTTGAGATCTAAATATGATGATGAATGATGTTGGAAATATCTTTATGTTACATCTTTTTAGAATTTAATTCTAGGTTCTACTGTATATTAGCAAACTCTTAGGTATTAGAAGGACATTTTCTAGGATTCGAGTTAAATATCCTCTAAATTAAAACTTCAGATCTTTTCTAGAATACCACTCAATAAGCTGCTTATTGTGAGAGCAAAGGTGGAATAGTGCAGTAATTATTAATGCTAGCTCTGGAAAAAGACAGCCTTGATTCAAATTTCTGCTCTGTCCTTAGCTTTGTGACCCTGAGCAAGCATCTTATTTCTCTGAATCTTGTAAGGTTAACTTAATAAAGATAATGAGAGATAATACAAAGGAAGCTCTTGGAGAGTGCCTAGCACATAACAATTACTCAGTGGGTGTTAGCAGTTGACAGTCTCGCACAAAACCTGGTGTAAGTCATGTGCTCAAAAAAGAATTCATAAACGAATTAATGAGTGAATGGACAAGAGGAAATGTTGCCTACAAAACCTAGAATCATTATAAATCTATGTCTGCCTTATACCTTTAAACAAAACACTATATATATATAGTTATGCTTTACTTCACTCTTTACTAATCTATGATTATCAACAGGAAAACATTAAGAATACTGTTATTAAACTCAAAATAGATTTCCATCTATTTTACATCTATAGCATTGATGTACTAAGTAGTACATGGTGGCCATAATGAAACTTTCATAAGATATGGTATTTGGAAACCAAACAAATTAACATGTTATTTCTGTCTTTAGCTAATTCTTAAAAAACAAACAAACAAACAAACAAAAAAAAACCTTTTTTTTTTGTGCTCTTTTGTGCTCTTTCTAATAAAGTAATATGTTGTTTAATCTCCCCAATGCATGAATAGTAAAATGATTCAGAAAGTACATTTTCATCAGATAAAAGAGTAATTAATAGTTTGGTAAATGTTATAGCAAGAATAATATTCACAAATATTTAATTTGCTGTTTTTGGTGCTCTTGCGATTAGTTCATTCATGACTAGATCTGGACAGTAATGTGTAATGTGTATCACTTCTGGGTTGGCTAAGCCCTTGTGTGATAGTGTGGTCTCCCTTGGCATAAGGAAATGATAACTTCTCAATCTATAGTCCTAGGTCATTTGGATTTAAAATGAAAACAGTTGTATCTTATCCCTTAACTCAAATATACACTAAAATTAATTTCAGGTAGATTAAAGATTGAACAATGAAAGGCCAGAAAATAATATTTCCCAAAAATGACATAGAATATTTTCAAAATCTTTGGTTAGGCGCATTTTAAAATATAAGACATAGAAAGCACAAACCTTAAATGAAATGACTGAGAAACTGAACTCTATTAAAATTAAAATCTTATCTATCAGAGACACCATTTCATGAATGGAAGTAAGAGAAGTATTTGTAACATTTGTAACCAGTGAAAAATTCATATGCAGATTATATATATTTTTTAAACTCCTATAAATCAGTAAGAAAAAGCAGATAACCCAATAAAACAAAAGAGAAGAGGGACAAAAATCTCGGGTAGGCATTTCAAAATAATAATATACAAAAGGCCAATAAACACATTAAAAATGATCAAAGTCCTTATTCATCAGGACAATGATAATTAAAACCACAGTGATACTATCACTTACCTATTACTGTGGTCACGGAAAACAAAAAAACTGATAACACCAAATATTGGCAGGAGCCATACAACTACTGATACTCTCAAAAACTGCCATTGGGGCCATAAATTGGTACAACCAACTTGGAAAGCCTTTTTGTAATATCCACTAAAACGAAACATACCATTCCCTGTGGTCCAGCAATTCCTCTTCTAGGTAGGCAGGTTTGTATTTTAAATGATGCATACCAGAAAGTTCATAGCAGCAATATTTGTAAAATCTCTATTGGAAACAACCTAGATGTCCATCAGCGATGGGACACAAAAATAAATTGGAGAATATTCAGATAATGGATTGCTATAAGCAATAGAAATAAACCAAAACTATGGCTGCATATCACCATATAGACTCTTACAAATATATTGTGGAGCAAAAAAATGCCAAGTACAAAAGGCAGACTACATGATTTCTTTTCTATAAATCTTATTTATATAAAGTCCAAAAATAGACAAAACTAATCTACTCTAATAAGATTCAAAACTGTGTTTCCCTTCAGGGAGATAAATGACTGAGAAGTCATGGAACAGGGAGTTACCGGTAGTGTTTTGTTTTCTTACTGCTGTTACACGAGTGTGTTTATTTTGTTAAACTTTACCAGGCTGTATTCTTATGACTTGTGTACTTTTAGATATATATGTTATATTGCTATGAAATTCAACACTGAATCTGTAAGCAACTTATTAAAAAGACTACTTCGATAATTACACTCGAAACATCTCCTTTCCTCACAATTCAGCCAAGTCTTATTACTTTTAAAGTCAGATTTCTGTGTAGTCTAAATTTGTTCGCATATGCACTGCTCACGTTCACTATTCTCATAAACATACAGGATTGCTGCTCGAGATTTCAAAGGGATGCGATGTGATTACATGCACACTAGTAGCTTGTTTTTTGATGAGAATAGTTTTTAAAAGCTAAGACTGTCTTCAAAGTATTAGAATTTAATTCCCCAATCCATGTACTTCTCTCATTTCTATTTTAGGCTACAGTTTTGTCTTTAGGGAAAACAAACGAAGGGATCAGTTGATAGACATGCATGCTTAGATATGGTAGCATTAAATCATCAGTCGGTGTACTCTAGCTCAAAATGCTTGTTTCTCCAAGTCGTGAAGAAGAAACCTGGCCTAGAAACATTCTGGAAATGTCTGTCTTTTGTTAGTTCTATTTGATGTTGACCAAATAATATCTCCCCTTACACTGGCCATGCCATCTCCTTCGCTATCCCAATTCAGCATTGCTGCTTGGAAGGCAGTGGTGGAGAACTTGACTTCAGAATCTCAACATCTTAATTCCAGACAAGCCAGCCAGACATCAGGACACTCAGCTGTCAGGAGCATGAAAGTATCTTCAGAAGGCCAAAGAATATAATGTAAAATCCTTGTCTGCTCACTTTTTTGTTGTTGTTGTTAGAGCAAAGCTCAGTGGTCAATGATCTTAGCACAGTATGCGATGCTCTATATTTTCAGGCTTTTGATTGCATTCTGGACTTGGAATAGCTGGAGAAAACTCCAAATTTCTTTGCAAAGTTCAAGCTCTACTTATGCAATGAAAAATTAGCATAGTGGAGGAGAGCCAAACACCAAAGATGGTTATCTACTGCACTGTGAAAGGCCTGTTCTATGGTCAAAAGCAAAAACAAAACAAAGCAGTTTGATTGACAGTGCTTATGATAGATAAGTCTTTTCAGGCAGATGCTGAGATGGGGCTACAGATAAAGAAAAGCTGAAGAAAACAGATAACAATTGTTCCTTATCTCCACCTGCGTCATAATGGGATATGATAAATGTAAGAAAACGATGAAGTTCCATATGAAGTACAGTCAGTTTTGTTTATTATGAATTGTTTTTTCATTTGTTCAATGGAGGTTTGTCAAACAGTTTTTAATCTCAGTGTTTAGCTGTGGACACAATATCCATATGACATAACACCTAGCTCAAAGCACTTATAGTCAAATGGTAGGAGAAAGAAGTTGGATAGAAACAAATTATTACACTATAATGTAATAAAACATAATATACAAAAATAAAATTATTCCACCAGGAGAATGTGATCCCCACCTCCCAAGTTCATGCCAGCAACCCCTTTCAGGCCTCAATTTTGTATTATTATTTCTGTTTGAATGTCAGGACTTTTCACGTTATTGTTGTTGTTGTTGTTGATTTTCTATTCTAAGAAAGAATGTGTGACTCAAGCTTTCTTCTCTGCTATTTATGACCAGATCTCAGCGGAAGCATCGCTTTGCCACAAAACTGATCTTGATCCCTTTTCCCCCCACAGGTTAAAATTTCAGTTTATTGACCCTATGCTGTGCTCAGCTAGGGTTCGCTAACCTCCTTCTGCCCATCGCCCCACCCCCCACACGTCCCATGATATTGCATTTGGCTTTTGCCTTCTTCTCATCCTACTAGATTATAAATTCCTTCGGGGGTAAGGCTATTCCTATCTCATTCAATGTGGAAACCCAGCTTTTGATTCTGGAATTCAATTTACAGTTGTTGTATAAATAATGAATGAGACTCAATTTAAGAAGCTTGGGGGACGTGATGACTCAGTCTGCCTAGTAGAATCGAGAAAAACTCGGAAAGAAGCAGCTTATATTGCTGTGGTTCATGACATTGCTCTAAGTGAGTTTTCTTATAGGCTCTTTGTCCTACACCATACTTAATGAAGAAAGAAAAACTACTATCCACTTCTAAATTATGGCTCCCGAGGCTTCTTAAATTTGGTCTGTGTCCCATTGGAGAATCTGATAAAGTGTATGGACCCTCCCATCCCCACTTCCCAAAGGCACTTGTGCTTATACACATTTTCATTTAATTTCCAAGGTCCTGTGGAAAGCCCAACAAGACTTCCACTCAGAAAGCTTGATGTTTTGGAGCATTGTTGTTCTCATTTTGATATTTCCAAACACAGCTGGTGGAGTCAGTGCATTCAGCTTCTCTATAACTCTTTATTAATTAACAATATTAGTAGGTGACAGTTGTACATTGGCATATTTCATTTAATCATGATAACCAACTTGTAAGATAGGTCTGCTTATCTTCCTCTGTATACAGAGGACTCTGCACTAGTGAGGTTAGTAACTTGGCAAAAGCTTCACGACCTGTAAGAGGTGGCGCTGGAATTCAAAACCAAGCAGTTTGGCTCCTGGGTCCCTGCTCAGAGCCATCATTCTGACTCCCTAGAATCTTGGTGCATTATGTCCTTTGTGTCTTACTAGGATGTTGTATGCTTATACTCATGTTATAGTCAAAGAAACTTAAGCTCGGCAAGGTAGAATGAATTATTTTAGATCACTTACATGTTAGTTTGTGGCAGATCTATCTTAATGGATCTTCCTCCAAAACCATGGCCTTTACACTACATTGGACTTCAAAGAATCTGGCCCATGGTAGGCACTCATCTCCGAAAAGACAGATGGGAAAATGAAAATGTAAGGTTGATTGAGCCGGTTTGCTTTAAGCTGTTTGGTTTTAGTGCATAATGTGGAAACAAGGAAATAGAAAATTCTAATATACAGATTTGTAAGCTTGTGCAGGAAAGTGGGGAGGGAAGCCATCAGCATAAGGGGGGAACGTGAGAGGGTAAAGAGTCGAACTTTCTACTTTAAAATAAGAGTTACAAAAAGCCATCGTTAATGATCTTTCATTTTATATTATTTGGATGTGGGCTTGGGAAGACATCATTTTCAGTTATTTTGACTCAGACTTAATTTCTTTTCTCATGGTAAAACATGTATGCACACACATATATGTATATATTTGTGTTTAACTCTTGAAAGGTGGTCATTTTCAGTTTAGATTCCTTGGTCAATAAAAAATTCTAAATATACATTTTATTCATTTTAAAAATTATAAATAACTTACTGACTTTTGAGTCTTGCTTCTATTATACATTAGATTTGTTCTATAGCTGAAGAAAACAATAAATATGTTAGTATCATTTCTGTTCCTAACTCATTAGATACAATTTAATATAAATTAATAATTTCATAGAAAAAAATTTTTTTAACAATTTTCTTGCATGTCATTACTTTTAGCTTCAACTTTTATCAGAACTGCTGATTTAATATAAAAGAAAATTCAAATTAATTGTTTTTTATGCTATGATAAAATCTTTCACATTTACACTGTAAACTAACAGAGTAGATAAACAAATGCTATTTGGCATGCAAGCATCCTTTCATTTCAGAGGCTTGGGAACTGGTAAGTTACTTTATTAACAATGATTATTTTTTTAAATAAAGGCTTGAGATAGAACTCACATTACATAAAATTCATGTTTTTAGTGTTTTTGAATATATTCTTAGAGCTGTGCGATCATTACCACTATCTGATTTTAGAACAATTTTGTGACCCCAAAAAGAAACCTTGAGCCCATTGCCAATCACTGCTGACCCCCACTCCCCTCACTGCTGCTGTGTTTGCCCCTAGTGTTTGCCCAACTGCTAACCTACCTTCTGTCTTTATGGATTTGCTTATTCTGAACATTTCGTACAAATGGAATTATGAAAAGTGTGACCTTTGTGTCTGGCTACTTTCACTTAGCATATCGTTTCAAAGCTTGACCCATGTTATAGCAATAGTTATTCCTTTTATGGCCAAATAATTTTCCATTTTATCAATTTACCACACTTTATTTATTCGTTCTTTAGTTGGCGAGCATTTGAATTATTTCCACCTTTGGCTATTTTGAATAACACTGTTATGAAAATTTGTAGATGTGTAGATTATTTTTCATCAAAATTTGGAAGTTTTCAGCCATTATTTCTTTATTCTTCCTGCCTCTTTCTTTCTCTCCTTTACTTATGTCACTCCTTCAATGAAGATTTTGGTGTATCAGTGGTGTTTCATAGGTCTCAGAGACTGATGAATTTTGACTAAATGTTTTTACATTTGAACACATAATATATTTGTGGCAACTAAGGACGCTTTTGTCAAATGACCGAGACTAGAGGTAACAGTCTGCTTAATTCTGTATTCTGTTTTGGGTGACTATGATAATAATGAACTGATCAAGGGCAGGGATAATAAAGTTTGGGTACTTTCAGGGACTGAATATCTACACGTGTGCAGGGGGACAAGAAAGAACTCTTTAGAGATCATGATAAACTTTGTCAATATTTAGAGTTCTGAGAAGTATAACCGAGTGGACGAAGTGTTTACTACTAGGACTGTTTCAGGTGTGATAGTAATAGCAGGTATTATTTTTGGGGATCACTTACTAAGTTTTAGTATTTTCAAATATTACCACATTTAATCCTTCACATAGATATAATTATAGAAACTTTATAAACATTTTAAGATCTTTAAAGCAATTTATAAATAAGCCTATTTATCCAAAAGTCTTAATTTGCTTTATTATAGTGATTGTATGCTTGCTTTATTAGCTACCATCATCTCTTGGAGGAGAGATAGATGGAGGGATGGGGGGAGAGGAATGTGGTGTGTCTCCTTCTTAAAAGGCCACTAGTCCTGTGGGATTAGGGCCCCACCCTTATGACCTCATCTAACTTTAATTACCTCCTTAAAGGCCCTATCACCAAATATAGTCATATAGTGCATTAGGGTTTTAACATGTAAATTGGGGGGAGTACATTTCAGTCTACAATACCTTCTATTATACTTTATATAATGATTCTGAGATACTGAGGAAAATGGTCCCTTGAAAATATTTACAAATAAAGAAAAAGTCATATCACCCCCTATTTAATGTTTAAAGTTAAAATTAATATTGAAGTATCACTTGTGTTAATAATCCTCATTCTGGCAAGTTTTTTAAAAGACTATAAATCCCATTAATTGAGTTGAACACGAGCTTTAAATCAATTAAGAGATTTACGAATGAGCAAAATTGTTCGGATAACAGGAAAAATACAATTCCTGTTCAACAAGTTTTTCATTCAGTGCTTCATTAAATTCACATAAGACTTATTTGAAAATTTTTCCTTGTTCAGTTAAACAAGCAAAGTCTGATCTTGAATGTATCCGACTTACCTTCTGTGTTTTTCCAGCCACAGGAAATTCCTCTGTGTCAATCATTTAAACTTTTAAAGAATCTTTTCTTCGCTCAAGAGCAGCAAATTTGAATACAACTACATCAGCAAATGGAAACGGAATCAGCCTTGAGTTCAGATTTGAACTTTCTTCTTTACCGATCAGGGAGACGTGGAGGAAATTACTTCACATTGTCCTTTATTACCTTGTCTCGAGGATTGGGATAGTAATATCCGCCACATATGGTGAACGTGGAGATTTAAAAAAAGTTATATAGATGAGGGCCTATTGCATCGCGTGAGTCATCCTCATTGCCTTTGTCCTTACCAGCTATATTTCTTGTTAGTTGATCTATTTTTATCTATGGCCTCTTATTTTGGAGACAGTGCTCCCAACATCCACTTTTGACACACTTTTTACCCCTCTCATCCTCTGTTAATAATGTGAGAGCTGTATTTTTACCTGCCCAGCTCGCTACCACTTCAATGCTTTATATGTGCTTTTCCCTCCATCTCTATTACTCTTGCTCCAGGTCTGCACATGGTGAGCATCCTTCTTCTCATCCCTTTGCTGTGCACTGAAGCTACCTGCCTCCTCTAGTGATCTCCATAATCCACTCGTACTAAATGGCACATACCTTATTTCCGTCCCCAAGCCCAGTCACAATAATTCTTCGTCCTTCACCTTGTTAAATTGCCAACACTTTTCACTGTGTGAAATGATCTTAAGTGTTTGTCGTGTCTCCTCTACACTAGAATGCACTGCTGTGAGAAACACTTTCTGTCTTAATGCAGTATTTTGCACATAGCAGGCTTTAACAATAAATATCTTTTGAAGTAGTATATGAATGGATGAATCAATGCATGCATAGCCATGTAAATAACAGTTCCAACATCTTTTTATCTGACTCAGAAGCATATTTTATCCCTTGGGCTGTTATTATTTTAATTCTCTGAAGTTATGCATAGTATATAAAATGTTCCAAAAAAGTTCAGGGTGATGATGGGAACTGAGACAAGGAATTGAAATGTAATAAATTTATGAAGTAGATTAAACACATACGATTAACTAAGACTTGCTATCTATCATTTTATAGACATGTAAGAAAATATTTTTCTCTGTTATATTTTGCTGAAAATTTAGTAAAGTAACATATTACCATAATTCTTGCTCAAAAAGTCTAGGTATAGGTTGAAGGTAACAATTAGATCTACTAGCAGATACATTGAATATTTAGTTTCCTTTTGATATAAGATGTCATATTATTCTTTGACAGACAGCAGTGAAAGCTTGAAGTGATTTTACTAACTCAAACCTGATATTGCATAGACTAAGACATCAAAGGCTTTTTCATTACCGGTAAATTTCCTGGGAGAAGTAATTGCATATTAGTCATAAGAACAGCTCCTCTAAGTTGCCTCATATTGAAATTTATTTTTAATTACTAATATTAAATTTTCATAATTAAATATAAGTTTAAAAGTCATTTTCTCTTATCTCTGGCTTGAGTAAATGGGAGGAAAAAAATACACAAGTGATGTCAAACTAAAAGGGAGAAAACAAATGTCAGAGAATTGTTTGCTGCTCAGGACACTATACCCATTAACCGTCCTAAATAAAAAAAAATACAAATTAATGAAATCTCTTCATTAAAAGAATATCAGAGACTACTGCTTTCTGTTTCCCTTAAATGCATACCATGGTATCATCCCCATTTTCATAGTTCAGTAGCTTTCCAGTAGATGGCACCATCGTGACTCACAACATTGCTCCATCTTAATGAGGAAGTGTTATGAAAGGCATCCAAATTCCAAACATTTGTAAGTAGTGCAGTAACATTGGTGGTGTTGCATTAGAAAGCACACACCTACAATATCTAGAAAGTAAGTCAGCTGTTAAAAGCCAATAACAGACGAGAACTCCCACCATTTGTGCGAATGTGTATTGTTGTATGTAATAATTTTTGTAATTTTAAATTTAAATTATTTTAATTATTTTATAAAGAATGTGAATACACACAGCGGCACAAATATTTGATTTCTCTCTCCTCTAACAAAATCTGAAACTTTTCACAAAGTTTCTAAATCCTCACATTCTTACACATTTTCCAAATATACTACAGCCTTGCACGGGGTGAGAACATGCGGGTAACCAAAGGTGACATTTTTATATCTAGACAGATGGACTTCTGTCCATTCTGGCTGATTTAGCTTTGTCCTACCTGTATGCACATTAATTTCCTAGACTAAAGTAGGCTTCTAGACCTACAAATCTGTGAATCTCTCTAAGTTACAAGATGTTATCTATAGTTTTCCATACTCTCAATATCCATAGTAATATACAATCAAACTTTGCCAGTAACTTAAAAGCAATTCCCTCATTTTCTATCTGAAAGATTTTTTTGCACGTTTTTTATTTAAAACTGGGAACACATTTTCCTCTAGAAACACTATTTAATGATTATTAGGTTCTCTGGGTAGTCTGTGATGACATTTAAGCTGTGATCTGATAATCCTCTGTGACTTTGAGACAATAGAGCATAGTGGTTAGATGTGAAAGGATTAGTGTCTAATAAACATCAGTGGATTTCAGTACCTGCCCAGCTAATTATTAACTTCCTATTTCTAATTGTTTACTTATATTATTCACTTACTGCTATTGCTAAGTATTGCTGTCTGGATGAGTTTTGTCTAGTCACTGAGAGTCACTGAAAATTTTCAACATGAACTTCAAGGAGCATGTGTGGCCCTAATTGTTCCATTGAGAAACTGTGTAGGATAATGATTCCAGAGCCAGACAGCAGTGGTCACCAACCCCAGCTTGTCTCCTTGCTACCTGCATAACTTAAAGCAGTTGACATAACCTCTCTGAAACTCAGTATTCCCTTCTCAAATGGGAGAAGATGTCACTTACCTGGCAGTATTGCTGTAAAAATAAGGACTAAACAAGACGTGTGTGTGTGTGTGTGTGTGTGTGTGTGTGTGTGTGTGTGTGTAAAAGAAAAAGAAGGGGAAAGAGAAAGAAGGAGGGGGAGAAGGGAAAGTAGAAGTTCAAAAATGGTGCCACTTTACTATAGTCTTTGTGCTGAGGTTAAGTGCTAAAAACAGAAGATTGATTATCGTGTGTTTTATGACCTGACCTATATTCGAATGTATTTTATACTATAACTATTACATTAATGCTGTTATAAAAGCCCATGTAAGTATATGCAAGCCAGACTTTAAAAATACACTTGATCAATAGATACCACGGTGAATGAGATTCCAAGCTAGAATAATTATTAGCATAAAGATTTTATTTAGCTTTAGGGAGGAGCAAATATTGCTACTCTCTGGACAAAGACAAAAGGAAGTAACACGGCATTGTTTCAGGTTGAGGATGAAGTCAATCAAAGCAAAGAGCTGCTCAACGGGTGGCAATTTGGTTCAGAGAAGATGTTTAAAAGTATCACCGTTTGCTGTTACGAAGAATGGCCAGATGCCAGGACTAGTATACAGGTCACATGTTGAGACTCGAAAGTCAGGGGGATGTCTTAGATTGAGTTCCTCAGACGTTAACTCTGACAGCAGATTTATGTGAAATAATCTGTGGGAAGTGTTTCTTAACGGGGAGAAGGAACTGAAAACAGGAAGGATGACATATCAAGCAAAGTTGAGCAGAGAGGTCACATTGGCTCAATTCCATAAGCAAGTACTGGGGACATCATAGGTCAAACCAAGACATGTTCTGATCAGAGACAAGGGAGCTGTAGCTCGGAGTCAGTTGTTGATTAAAGACCAGGTGTTAAGGATCAGGAGACATCAGTTCCCAGGCACTTCCTGTCCACTGGATGCACAGGCAGAGCATGTTCTGGCTTCTGAGGGCGGTCTGTTGGGAATAGGGCTCAGCTGTCAGTCATGGAGGGTGAAAGCATGTTGAGAGCTGGCGTACACCAAAATGGTAAAGGGATGCACGCACGCAGACATGGCACAGCACTACCAGCTTCTGCTACAGGAAATGTGGCATTTTGTGTCTAAGTGTGAGCAGAAAAGGTGTAAGTCATTGTTACTGTGTTTACCTTTTTAAAAACTGACTTTGACTACTTTTGTGATACTCTTTTTATCTCTAGCAATATCTCATTTTGTGTTTTAAAGTATTTCATTCATGGTTTGCATTCATAAATAAAAATAAGAATCACAGGTATCTTTTAGATGTATATAATATCTAGAGTATTTGCATACATAATTCCTTTTTGAACCTGTGACAGCTCTATAAATTAGAGAAAACATGAAACCTTACCCTTATTCCTGAGACAGTATTTATATTGCTACTTGACATCTGAATCACAAATAAAACTCAGAAAATGCCTCTCTTTGCCCAGCAATTTACCCATACCTCCAACTGAAGGACAGTTTTAGACAGTTTGAAAATGCTTAGTCAAAATAATTTCGATTATTATTATCAGTATTATACTTTAATGATCGTAGAGTACTGTGGGTTTTTTTATGTTGTATATATAGAAAATGTGAGAAGATCTACCAGTATTCCCTCTCCCAAAACATTGATGTCATTTATGTAACTCTGTAGGTACCAAATGAATTTCATTTCTCTAGGAACTTCAAGCCTATTAGAGAGATCCATATATTTTGATTGTTGAAGATAACGTAAACTTTGACTAAGAGTTTTCCCCTTAGACCATGGATGAACCACACCCATTAAGCAATTGGCAAAGCCCATGATTCAGCTAGAAACCCATCACTCAGTGGCAATGTCACCTCATGCACTTAACAGTAACTTTTCTTAACCAACAAAGAGCAAAGTTGAATTACAGGTGTGTTTTGCACCGTCCTTGCTAGATCTTAATTTTATATTATTCTTTTCTCATTTCTACCTTCCCTAAGTCTTAGATTTTTTAGTTTCATCCAGTCTCTCTTCATTTGTTAAAGACTAAATTGTTTAGTCCTTAGTCCCGAATTTGTATACTGAAGTCCTAACCCCTCAAGGTGACTGGTATTTGGAGACGGAGCCCTCAGGGGTAATTAGGTTTAGGTGAGGTCATGAGGGTGGGGCCCTGATGATGGGATTAGAAGAGACACCAGCAAGTTTGCTCTATCCTTGTGTGAGGGCGCAGTGAGAAGGTAGCCAGCTACATGTCAGGCACAGAGCTCTCACCAGAGACCAGTCTGGTCTCTGATCCTGGACTCCCAACCTCCACGATTGTGGGAGAAAAGAATTCAATTCTGTGGTATTCAGTCTATGGTATTTTGTCATGGCAGTTGACTAACCACACCATTCTTGGCCTTCTGGAACTAGTACCTAGAACTAGAACAGAAGGACTTAAAAGAAAAGTTAATCAGCCTTGAGCCCAGATAATTGAGCCCAGGTATTAAAATGGAGATTAACCTTCATCTCCATAAATTTGATGAAAGATCCTATGAATGCCATTGTACTGCGTAATTTATCAGTCTTCTGCCTTTTCCAGAAAGTCAAGCGCAGCTTTCAAATCCAAAGTATATTTGAAAGTGACTTAAGTCTGATCTTGCATGCTGATTAGAATTCCCACTCTTGCTGGTAGAACATCTTGTAGTAACATTTAAAAATATAAACATTTTATTTTTCTCCTGCAGTGAAGAGCGCTGATTCACGATGAGTGTCTCTGTCCCTCTCTTCGCCATATGTCTCCTCCTCGGTGTGGATTTCCTGTTGACATTAAAAGAAACAATACATACTAAGGAGTTAGGATGAAAGCTTGAAATTTAATGATTAAAAAGCTTTAAACTGAATGATTTTTAAAAAGCATGGATCAAATTTTTTTTATAGAGTCATTGAAAATGCATCGTGAGCCATTTCATTCACATTTTGTAGGAGGTTGTTGTATGTTGTAAGGGAAGCATCAATATTCCCTTCTCTTCACCCTCCAAAAGGCTAAGAAGACTATCCGAAATAGACTTATTTCCACAATGTAATGAGAGGAGGGGGTCCTGCGAGAAGCTAATAAGAGTCTTACGATTCAATAACACACAGCCTATCAAATCTAACTTTGATGTCAAGAGACTCTCCACATCCCGTAATTCCCGGTGGGATGCTTCTTTTGGCTTCTGCCTTCCTCTTGTTCCCCATTTGACAACTTAGGCGTGCTCATGTAAGATTGTGTGGCACATCTATGCTTTGATTTCATGTTCATTTTTTGTCAGATTATTCGACCTACACTTATCAGAGATCTATAGGAACTGTTTCAGAGTGGCACAAAGGAATGCATGGATGCAGTGCTGTCACAGTGTGTCTGCTTCTTCTGTGCTTTTTCATGAGGAGACAGTCATATTTTAAAGGTCATTTCCTGGCTCATTTTTGATCTTCCTTGATCCTACTTCATACCTCTTAATACATTTTAAATTGTTATTTTAGTGAAACGGCCCAAATTTATATATCAATATATGTCACAAAAATGTATTGCAAATTAGATGCTTTTCCAGTGTGAATTATAGATAAGCTGCTGTAAGAAACTTCAAAATGTTTTCTAATCTGTTCAACTTTTAGTTGAGATGTCAATATGAGATCAGAAATTAACCCAGGCATGAAATAGTATGGTTTGGATATTTAACATGGGCATAGCACTTTCTCTGTCTGCCTATTTTAGGAATAGGGAAATGTATGCATTAAAATGCAAATTAGTAGAGGAAATTCTATGTCAGTGATAAATTTTGCCCTATTTTATACATGAGAATATTGGTTTCAACCATAGAAAACTGACAACATTTAATGATTTCAACCTGCCAAAAAACCCCATCAAATGATCTGCTCTAATAGTAGGATACTATTTAAAATGTGATTGTTTATGCCATCATTGGGCTATTTGAATCTTGATACACAGTGCTTTTTTATACACAACGCTCAGCTTCAAGTTTTCAGCTTCTAAAAAGTCTAGTTATAGGAGAATGGATAAATGAAAATGCTAAGACCATAAGGAAGAAATTTAATAGAGAAGATTACAATGAGCCAATGAAAGCTCTATTCAGTAAATAACACTCTAAATGATATAAATATTGATGACGTTTCTGTATCTTAAATTAGAAATAATGAGTCTTAACTGTCGATTTCTGTGTATTGTTCTTGTTCGTAAAGGAGTCTTGGAGATTCCCCCACTTAGATTTCTCCTCATCCATACAGATGTAAAAGCATTTGTTTTGTTTTATTTGTAAATAATATGCATAAAGTCAATGTTATTCTGTTTAGTTCATTTCCTTCATTCCTTTTGTGTGCTAGGCACTATTTTAAACACTAGGGACTTTGGTATGGACAGATTAGACAAGGTTGCTGTTCCTAGGAAGCTTATAGTCTAATGTAAATAGCTAAGTACACAAATAAGTAAGATGGGTTCAGTGTAATGGAAGGCAGTGAACGAAAGGGGTTAGAAGAGGCTCCTGTAGATGCTCTGGCCAAGTCCGGCCTCTCTGAGGTGGAGACATTTTCACAGGGACCCGAATGAGATGGATCCAGAGTACTGCAGAGGTGACTTCACTTCTAAAGGATCTGAAAGAACAGGAAGACAGGATATTGAGGAAAGAAAAAGAAGGCCAGTGTATATGAAGCAAGAGAGACATAGGACATGAGGATAGATATAGGTTTGAGTGAAGTGAGCATGCAGAATGTTCAGTTATCTCTCCGATATTTTTTCTTCCATTTGGAGCTATTAACTTCAGCAATTCTATTTTAAATTAGTTGGTGGGGGGATGCTTTAGATAATGTATATATAACCTATTCACTTTGCTTTTGTTTCCTTTCCCTTAAGTTTCTTTGTGCTTTCTGAAACATTATCCAGTCTCTACTACTGCTCAGACTTCTGGCTTACCCCATGTTCCTTTTGTGTCTCTCTCCC
Organism: Pteropus medius; assembly: GCF_902729225.1. Lineage (NCBI taxonomy): Eukaryota > Metazoa > Chordata > Mammalia > Chiroptera > Pteropodidae > Pteropus > Pteropus medius. The sequence continues at coordinate 4,079,630 of NW_024349804.1, read as the reverse complement.
TTCCAGCCCCTACCATAGGAGTGACTCACAATTCGAATATACTACAACCAAATTTTTAGAGTACACCCTAAACAAATTTACATATAGATATAAAGAGAAACACTGAGATTAGATAGGATCTCGATTTTGTTAAATTTTCTAAAAAAATGACTTAATTGGGATGGAGGAGAGGTATTTAATAACACGATAAGGAGACTTGGGTCGATGGAAACATAAATCAGTACCCTGAGTGAACATATCTCAAGTTCTCATTCTCTAGTCTTTTTTGCGATATTCCTGAATATTTACCAAAGTGAAGAACCTATAAAGTAGGTGTTCTTTAATTCTAGAATTTTAATTCTATAATTCTGACTAATTCGGAATTTGAGAAATACAGCGTTTAACATGTTTATACAAAATTGTCGTTTAAAATTTAATTTGTATTTTAAGGTAGAAAACAAGAGCGTTCTTCTGATTACAAATGGTCAAGTGATAGAATTCTCACTAGCCACAAGAGGTCTACATTTTATTCTCAGTTCTTATCATTTCATAGAGGACCTTTCTTTTAAGCCTTTGGTACTGGAATTGCCAGTTAATGGACATAGAGTAAATATTTGTTTACTAAATAAATGAATGAAATAAAGAAGATAAAACTAATAAACATAATGCAAAAATAAATTTTGAGCCATCATGCTATGTGTTAAAATTGTGAGTCAGGAAAGTTGTAAGCTTAATACGTATTGACATTGCTAATAAATAATGATCATAGATTCATTTAAATGTTTGAGTTTTAAGTATCACTTTCTATTACATGCATTTTATTAAAAGAATGCAATCTTGCCTCATGTGGTCAATTTGATATGCCACTTGGATGGTTAAAAGATTTATTGGTTCTGTCTCTTTGTTGCTTAATTTTTTTAGACTGATTTTCAGGTAAAGGTGATATTTTGCATTGATTCATAGAATTAGTAAATTAAATGTATAAATGAAACAGGTCATTCATTGTCAAGTTACCAGTAGTTGTAATAGATGAAAGATGCATGCAACTAATGTTTTCATTGGCACTCTTTCCATCAACTACTGCCCCTTTCCAGGAATGTTAAATTGAATCAAGTAAGTACAAACTAACCATAAAACACTTTTATCTGCTCATCAATTTCAGGGCACCTTAACTTCATGAACATGACAAAGTCTCATTGTTCTCTGACAGTTCTTGCTTCTGAATTAGATTACCCGTCATATCTATGGAATTCTAGAATACAATCCTAGTAGAGAGAATTTTTGAAAAATAATTTGAGAAAATAAGCATGAAGTTAAAAGGGTCAAAAGATCCATGAAATTTGATATAGCTTTAAAAATACTGTTATAGCAGCTTATATAATAAAATTTCACATATATGGGTTTTTCAAATATTGTAGTAATTGTTTATTCACACATAATACTTAAAAAGTTTAATTACTATCCACATCTATATTGTGAGTTGTAAAGTCATATTTCTTAATCATCAATGTCATGCTTTGTTCTACTTGAAAATCTGTACATTTCAGTGTTGCAGATTCATACAGTGGATTTCAGTATTTAAAATACCCAAATTATTTAAGCAACAGTGTTTAATATTTTATAGCAGTTTCCTATTTCTAATTTCATTTCATACTATTTGTTAAATTTATTAAAATACTTACAATGAGCAACCAAAATGCAATAGTCCATCATGATTCTGTAGAAATCAATTTTCTAGTTGAATTTGTTTTAATGTACTACTTGTTACTAAGAAACATTCTAAGTCAATGTACACATCCCCTTTCTGGGCATGTATACATTTTTATAGTCAAAGAAGCATTCTTGAGGATGCTGTGAGATAATTTTCTGCTTTCAGAAATTTAGCAGGTGGTAGTTAACCTTTGTTTTCCATCCCCAAATATCCCATAGTAGTTATTTTTGTATCAGTTTTCATTTGCCCCAATTTCAGAGTAACTCAAATTTTAAAGTAACAGTGAATGAGAATTCTACTAAAGACAGATTTGCAAGTCCAGATAAATTATGTATTTCCCTTGTTCACATACTTATTTATTCTTGCTAAGTTCTTTAGTTGATGGATAAGATGTGATTTGCCCCCTGAAAACCCTTGTCTATTTCCCAAAGAATTGTGTTTGCTTATTTTCCACGAACGTTCCATGTATTTTAAACACTTCGAAGTTCATTATAAGTGTTCCATGAAGTTTGAACTCTAGTTATTTCTAGACTGGTTTTGAGCTTCAGACTTTATGGACTTGGGCAAACTATGTTTTTAATAGTTGGTGTTCTTTTTATAGAAAGTGGCTTTATTTCATCACAAAGTTTTATTCTTTGTTTAATTTTTTTTGTATTTTTTAAATTTTTTGATACTATTGTAATGTTTCTTTAGTGTCATTTTTTTTAACCTCTGGCTCGTATTTTTCTGAGCTTTCATCAAGTTTTTTGTTCTGTTTTGTTTTGTTTTAATAAATACTGCCCGAGCTTCTAGTGGCTTTTACTTATATAAATGATATGGTCTCAGATAAAAAGAGTCTCTCTCTCTCTCTCTCTCTTTGTATGTATATATATATATATGTGTGTGTATATATATATAGTGTATATTTATTGTAGCAAACAAAAATTCCTTTTAAATACATACCATATCGATTAGATACAATTACAACGTATCATAAATCATTTTCTAAAGATATATTTCCTAAGTCTTCTTGCCCATAATCAGTTTAACAGAAAAAAAAGAGAAAGCCACCTCCAACAAACAGAAATTCCTTTAATAAGTTCAATTTTAAGTTTCTAGGAAATTCTTAGAGTTTTTTAAAAATCAGAAATGATAATAGATTTTATATGGCTGCTTTATGTTGAAAAGAAGCTCTTTAGCTAAAAGCTTAAAGTAATATATGGAGAAACTCAAATTTATTTCCAGCTACAGTGAACTATTTGCATTCTGCACTTGGCTCCCGCATGTTTTTTTCCCATATCCCTTCCTCTGCCTGCCACTTCCTCCCACTCCGATCCTTTGCATGGCCATGTGTTTTTCAGGACTCTTCTGCACCATCTCCGACTCCTCAGTTTGAGTTTTGATGCCACCTTCGATGCTCCTCTGGCAACCTGTGTTTTTCCTTTTCACGCTAGTGTGCAAATGAGTGTTTTTGGTCAACGCTTCCTTCTCGACTGTAAGCTTCTTGAGAGGAGAGACGCTGCCGGCTCTGTCATTGTGTTCTCAGCGCCCGGTGTGATACCTAAGCTGTGCCAGCTGACTGTGGCTCAGCCAACATCGGATGCGGCCGCTCTGAGCCTGGAATGCAGAGGCAGGAGAGAAGGAAAGGATCTCACCAGGACTATTGGCAGATGAGCACAGCGTGGACGGAAGCCTTCACCGTGTAGGAAGTGGAATGGAAGGGGAATATTTACAGAATGTATACATGCACGAACACAGAGGCGAAGCTAGGGAAAGCACGCACCTGGCGACCGGTAGTCAGATTCTATAGAGAACAGGGAGTTTAGTATAAGGGAAGATGGGAGAAGAAAAATAGTATTCCAAAATAATCATATTTCACTTGATTTGGCAGTAGGTTATCCAGTCAGAGATGATCTGGAGAAACTTTACTGGATAATATGATATTAATGGGAAAGACTGCAGAGTTTGACAGATAGGGCCATAAGTATGCTGGTGATAACTAAAATGGTAAAGAACAGATAAATGGTGTAGTTTTACATTCTGCAAATGTATTGAAGAGGAGCAAAAAGAGAGAGGGGGAGCCTTAGACCATAACTGTGAAAGCAGAGCTGGGACCTAGAGAACAGGAAATGAAACTTGGGCAGAAAGCCACTGATACAGAATAAAAGATTATGTGGTGTTTAATAAAGACAGTAATGAGATTAAAAATATAGGATGATAAATAGTGTACAGCAGGGGCCAGGCTGACACTATTTCAGTTAAACCTTTGAACCAGTCATCTGGGGAAGACTTCACAAAGAGGCAGGTGACCGAGCGCTGTTGGTTAGGATGCATACCCACAGCCTGCCAGTGGCAGTCACAGGGCCTGAACCAACGGCGTTTAGTTTTCCTAACGTCGCAGTTTCTGCTAAACCGCGCTACCTTACCTCCACAGAAGGTGCCCCCTTAGAAAAATAGTATTCGTGCCAGTGTTTTTATTATAAAACATAAGGGTACGTGTGTCTGTCCATGCACACATGCATATGCTGTCGCCTGTTAGATGCCATTTCCCCACGGCCTAAGGCCATAGGAGAAATCACAGTCTTAAAGGATGCGTCTCTATGTCCAGAGATGCGGAAGGTATTTTGTGCAAAGTTTATCATTGTGGATCCTAAAAGTTAAAAAGCAAATGGCTGCCACACAGGGAAAGCTATGGATTTGCATGCTTCTCTTCAAGTGGAGCCTCTTAACACTGTCAGATATTAACATAATCTCTAAAAATGTATCAGTAATGATTGGATAGGATCAGCAAGGTATTGCTTTTTCTCTCCAAAACTTTTTTTTTTTTTTGCCCCAACCACAAATAGGATGTTATCTACTATCATTCCCCTCAAGCGATGTTCTTCACTGCCTTTGACCTTGCTTGCATTCATTTCTCAGGCTTTTGACCTAAATCACTAACTCGAAGGAGTTAGAGAAGGCAGTGGGAAGGGAGAAAGGAAGAAAATCCGTTTTGAGGTCCTTCCATGATCCGTGCTGTGCTAACTGCCTTCACGCTCATCTAGTCCACACAGAAACCCTGCAAAGCCGGTTTTGTTTATATCCACTTATAGCAAAAAAGAAAACCAAGGCTAGAAAAAGAAATAACTTTTTTGCAAAGTCTCACAGGGAGTTAGGGAAAGAGATTCAAACCCACGTTTGATTCTGAATGCCATGCTTTTAATCTCCACACTTAAACACTCTCATTCAAATTCACTTTTAGTGTGTAGTTTTGAAATTCCTATTTTGACATGTAATCATGATCGGAAGTAATCACTATCATGTGAAATATACACGTACACAGAATATCATAACAAACATACAGAACAACTTGAAGTAAATGCCTAAATATCCACCATTAGGGGCACAGACGGCACCCTGCCATCACACCACACGTCTCCCCCGTCATGTTTTTTTCCTATCACACCTACCGCTTACCCACCCAGAGAGAAATACTATCCTAATGCATGGCAATTCTTTGTGTTTTTTTTTTTTCCCTCGAAGTTTTTTGTTTGTTTGTTTTGTTTTGTAATTGCTACCTAAGGAGGAAAGCTTAGTCATGTTCAGATACTCATTAGGAAGGAATGCAGGACAATGCTTCTGATGCAGTGTTTGCTCTTCTCACATCGAAGGTCAGGAGTCTTAAAATTTGCACTCTGATGACTGTTTCTCAGCCTTTGAGTGCCACTGCGTGGCCATAGCCGAAAATGCAGCATTTTACTACTCTGGACCGTTCTCACTGCTAACAGCTAGACTTGCCTTTGGGTTCCTGGCCTAGCTTCTGCAAGGGCTTCATGTGACTCTGCATACAGACGGGCATCTGTGCCTTATTGCTGTTCAATGGGAAACCGCTGACACGCTAACATGGCCGTCTGCCTCACTTCCCACTTAGGACCCGCCTTGAGCCCTTGTCACTGCAGTTGTCTCATCAGTCGGGGATTATTAGGCGGAGTGCGTGGCCCTCGATCTGTCGGCCAGAGACTGTTCCTCGCTCTTCCTCCCCGTTTCTGGAGCTCTGAGTCTTACAAACCCATCGATTGACTGTGGTTTGGTTATGAATGGCCAGGTCCTTTAGTGGAACAGATGGACCTTTTGATTTTTATTCTTTTCAAGCTACTTCGTGGGGATCAGGCTGTCTCTGAACACATGCAGTTTGTCGGCACTTACTGGGCAAGGGAGGTGATTTTAGTAATGGGAAGAAAGTAACCTAAAAGCACTTTTAACAGTTATCCTTGGTGAGAGTTGATTGGTTCCTGTTTCATAATCGCAGCAGATTTTTTTTGTAATGTGTCTCCCTGGGGTCCCATAGGCACCCCTAATTTTACTAAAGGTTTAAAAACAGATTCTAATTTAAATTATTATCCTATATTTTGAAAAGACATAATCTTGCCTAATGGAAAATTTGGTTCATTCACATATTTAGCAAATATTTATGGAGGGGCCTGTTAGATGCCAAAGTTATGGGCATAGATGTGATAAAAGGGTTTCTCTTTTTCTGACACTTATATTCTATAGTGGAGAGCCTTGAAGTAATGATTAAATAGGTAAATAAACTAAAAAAATAAATGAGATCATTTCAGATAACGATAAGAACTATGAAGAAAATCAGAGAGGTTTTGATTTTCTAAAGAATGAGTGGAAAGAGAAAAGAGTCATTTTAGATGCATGAGCCAGCAAAGGCTTCTCTGAGAACAGGGCATTTGAGCTTAGTTGTCAATACAGAGTGAATCAAGAACTGAACAGCATTTGAGACAGAGAGACCAGAAAATGCAAAATCCCAGCAGGGTAAATGTATTTTTATGCATCTGAGAAACAGAAAGGTGATTAGTGAGTAAAGCAAGTAGTAAGGATGAGATTGGAGAGTAAGGAGGGTCCAGGTCCACTCCCTTTGATCCAGGCATGGATTTTATTCTGCAGCCAGTGGCCATCACTGTAGGCTGTTAAAGCCCAGTGGTCCCATGATCCACTTTACGTTTTGAATCAATGGCATTCTCATATAGATATTTTGAAGAAAAACTAAAATTAATGGGAAAGTTTATGAGTTTTTAGGATTGCATAGGGCCTAGGATGTTGGTTATATCAGAATGAAGCAGGCACACACCAAGCGATCGAGGAGGTATCATATGAGAATTATTATTTTTAAAATGAGTATACATTTTTCAAAGCTCCTTTTTTCTTCTTTCATATTATCCTATTGACACATACTCAGGTTGTTGAGATTCAGACAGTATTTCACAAGCTAGACTGCTGGAAAATTACATGCTCACCCTCAATTGTGTGGTTTTGGTCCCAACACATATCCATGCTTATTATGCCCTTGACTTTCTTGAGGGATATTGCAAGACACTGCTGTGACACGTAGTCTTGTATTTATGTAGAAATGTCTGTGAGGACATTATGCACTGTCTCATTATGTGACCTCTCAAGCAGATGTGCTCTCTGCTGCGGCATCAGGAAAAAAATGTGTTTGTCCTCAATAGATAGAATGCTTTTCATCTCAAAGGCATGCCAGAGATGCAAAACTAAGTCCAGCTCTTACTTGCGACAGGGTTTTCTGTGAATGAACGACCCTAAACTTAACCTTCAACAGAAGTCATTTATGTATGCATCTTGCATCATACACATTTCTGTAAACTACCTAGATTCCTTTCTGCATCAAATAACAGACTATATAGATACCATAGAACTTGCTAAACACCCCCAGGGCTGTATTCTAATTATTTGAAAACAGCTGCTAACAGGAACTTAGCACTTTCTTTAGACCTTTAATTTCCCTAGAGCAGCAGGCCACGGACAGGGCGGTACATCCTTTATTCCAACACCGCCTGTACCTCCTCTGTATGCTGACATCCACGTACACGCCGTGGACACACGCTAACTCGTTCTCGTATGCCAACACACTGTCCAGAGGAAACCCCACCTCTGTGCCTTAAACGGACGCTGTCGGTTACTACAAGTGGTGACATATCACAGTCTAAGCACTCAGTACGCGAAACAGATGAGGTTAGCAATCGTAAAACCCGAATTGACACTTTCTTCTGGTTTGTAACATTTTTCTCAGACCTCCAGAGAGATCTCCAAGAAGGGCCTCCCCACTAGTGCACATGTATTCTCTTCAAGATCATTTCTAAAACAATTACTTCTTGTACTAACAGGAACAAAATAATGTAGAGGGGAGACCCTGTTTAATCAATGTGAGAAAGTCAGCGCTGTGTGCCAAGAACATAGTCATTCTTTGCAGGTGGAGAAGAGGTGGGCTGGGAAGACAGGATGCTCGGAAGCAGCATCGTGCTTCAGTGTTTAAAGCGAATATATGTGGGTTTTTTTTTTCTAAGACAACCCAGAGCAGCCCGCCTGGCAAAAGCAGAAATGGAAGGGCAGAGCGCATCTTTTGTGGAAGTCAGATAGATTTCATGCTCTTTAACATCGCCTCTGACTGCAGGCCTTTCACTGCAGTCTGGCTTCTTCCCCAGTGCGAACAAAAAAGGAAAAGTGATTAAAGTTCCCTCAGTAATAGACAGCAGGAGGCAATGGTCTTGGCGTCTTCTACAGAGGGAGGGACAGTCCTTGAACAAGACTTGTGAGAGTTCTTTGAAGAAAAGAAGTTTGAGACTCGCAGGGCTGGCAGAGGTCTGCTGTAACATTTGTTCCTTTCCTCCACTTCGTATGGCGTCTTTGACTTCGTGTAACAGCGTCACCCTCTTCATTACAATGTCCGTGATGAAAGGAGGAGGGTGAAGGCCAGCTCCTGGCTGGGGCCGGTGTTCACGGCGCTCCGCTGTGATGAGTGTTCCGAACTTGGCTTTTGTAAGGCAATAAAATAGATACACGTGATAACTAAATCCAGTGAGAGAGAGAGAGAGAGAGAGAGAGTGTGTGTGTGTGTGTGTGTGAGAGAGAGAGAGAGAATATGAATGAGTGAATGAGTGAATGAATGAATGACTAGCGGAGAGTATTTTTCCGTATGCTAGGTGGCCTGTGATTTCGGCTGACCAGAATTGCCTTTGCCTTGGTCCAATGAACTGGCTAGAGTACCTCGCTCCAGGACCAAACCCCTGGACCTTTCTCTTTTTCTTTAAAAAGAAAAAAAAAAAAAAAGGTTTGCAATCAGTATTCAGACATTCTTATAACTAATAGGATTAGGGGTGTTACAAAGGGATTTGAACAAGATAATTAGTTTACTGCTTAGCCGACAGTGGAGCAAGCAAAATCCTTCTGAGAAAAGGCAGACAAAATAGGTCAGAAAATGTGTGGGAAATGAGGTAAGACCTCTCCGCGAAGACCCTGACCAACTTGAATATCATAAAAGGACTGCAGAGCCTTCATTCACCGCTGCAGGCTGTTGGCCTCTTTTTTTTTTTTTTTTCCAACTTGGCCACCAGAGGTGTGAAGGAAAGTGACTGACTTAATTTCAGAGTTAACGAGTGTTGTTCCTGGACGCGGAGCATTCTGTTCTAAGTGCGTAAACGCTGCCTTCGGCCTTCAGAGTATTTCTCACATGACATGCAGGGAATGTTTTGGAAAATCTGAAGAGCTCTTATCAGGCATTTAAAAATTACACAATTAGGAAGATTCTTTTAAAAATTTGATTTTCTCGAATAGGTTCACTACTTTAATTGCAAAAAAATCGCAAACAGAAATGTGAGGGGCGTGTTCTATATTTAATTAAAGTGCTGAAGTATTTGTGCTCTAATTTGGACAGTTTTCACTGTGGTAGGATATACTTAAGAGGAACCATTTGTATTTTAAAAAATTATAAAAAATAATATATTTTTTTCATTTATAGCGACATTACAGTTTCCCATCTCCTCCCCATCTTCTTAAAAACTTGTGTTATCAACTGTACTATTATTGTCTGTGAATTAAAGATACTTCCAAAAGAATAGTAAAAACACTATAGAGGTTATTAGCTTCTGAATATTATAGCAACTGCCATTCAGATCAAAGCCACCAGCAGTCGTTAGCAAGCCTGGCTTGGCTTTGTCACAGCCTTGACTTAAGACTGGTCGAGGAAGCAGCAGGCATTTCTGCCTATTGAACTGACAACTGACTTCTAGGGTGGACTTTTTATTATCCATCTAGAGGTGAAAGGAGGCTACTTGATTAAAGGACTTGTGAGGTGAGGAAAATCATTAAACCCCATAATAACACATGTTAAAATATGGCATAATAATTAACTTAAATAAGCTCAAATGTGTGTTTTCATATTCTCAGAGATTGCTTTGTTTATATTCTTTTTCTCCCATTTAGACAAAATGCATACATTTGTATTCTTTTCATGTCACAATAAAATATCATGTTATTTTTCCTCTCCAAATATATGAAGCTATTTTTTTTGCCATTGTATCCTCAGTCCTTGGTTTAGTTTTAGGGTGCAGTTTGAGATGAACCTTTGGGGAAAAGAGAGCAGTAATGCAGGGCCATTTCGTGCGGTTGGACAACTTACTCTCTGAACAAGGCTGGCCAACTGGCCAGTGCGTTTTGAATTCCAGCTTCTGCTGGCAGAAGCAATGCCTTTGTAATTTATCCATCCTCTATCGATAATTTGTCACCCTTGGAATGACCTCTTAACTGGTCTATCTTGCTTCCACTTTACCCCGTCTCCTGTGATTCTCCAAACAACAGCTCAGGTGGTCTTGTTAAAAGATTAGTTGGCCCACGTTGACCCCTTTGCGATCGATGGTCAACCTTGCAGTAGCCTCCAGGCAGCCTGGTGGCTTTATCATCAGTCAGCCAGTCCCTACATGATCTCGACTCCCACAGTCTTTCTGAGCTCTGCCTCTTGTAGCTCTTCCTTGTTCACTCTGCTCAATACTACTTGCCTCCTTGCTGTTACAGCAATATGTCAGGGATATTTCTACCTCAGGGCCTTTGCACTTGCTGTTCTCCCTGCCTGAATGTTCTTCCCTCAGTTAGTCACATGGCTTGCTAACTCCTTCATATGGATTATAATTTTATCAGATTTTATCAATGCATGTATGACTATATAAAATTTTTATTTTTCAGCTCCTTACTTCATATTTCCCTCCATGCTCTATTTTTCTCCATAGAGTTTCTTATTATTTAATATGCTCTGCTGTTTACCTATCTGCTGTTGTCTGCCTTCTCTCACTAGAATGTTAGCTCCGTGAAGGTTAAGTCTTATTAACTGCTATTTCCCAGGAAGCGAAGCGGGGCTCCACACATAAAAGGCGGTTCATACATGTTTGTTGGCTGGATTATTATTTTCTTTGCCATTTTCGAGGCTCCCGTTTACTGAGGACTAACCACGTGTCAGGCTCAATGCTGAGATACTATTTCCATCTTACCCATAAGACGCACAGAGGTTAAATGAATCGTTCTAAACCAGTATATTAGTGTGCTAGAACTGTCGTAACAATGTATGACAAACTAGGGGGCTTAAGCAACAGAAATTTATTGTCTCCGCATTTGGGGATGCTAGGGGTTCAAGATCAAGGTGCCAGCAGGACTGGTTTCTTCTGAGAGCTGTGAGGGAGCGTCTCGTCTATGTTTTTCACCCTAGCTTCTGGTGCTGGCGATCCTTGGTGTTCCTTGGTTTATAGGAGAATCACTCCCATCTCTGTCCTCATCTTCATGTGGCATTCTCCCTGAGTGCATCTGTCTCAGTGTCCAAATTTCCCCCTTTTTTAAGGACACCGGTCATAATAGATTAGAGCCCACCCTAATGACATCATTTTAACTTGATTACCATCTCCAAATAAGCTCCTATTCTGAAGTACGGCGGGGTTAGGGCTTCAGTGCATACATTTGTATGGAACACAGTTCAACCCATAGCAGCCATTCATTTCATTAGTAGAGGGGCTTTGATTCAAGCTTGGATTCCAAAGCTCACAGGTACTAATATCCGAATCCATGTGATATTTATTAAATGCCTACTCTGCATTGTGGACTCTGCTAGGAACTATAGATAATTAGAGTTCAGCCCTAACCCTTGAGGAACTCACTACATAGCAAGAGGGAAAGACATAAAGTTAAGACCTATGACTTAAAAGCACCCAGCAAGCAGCTCACTTGCCATTTTTAATTATATAGTGCCTTCCATCTATTGAGTTTATTTTGCCAAAGTCTTCTAATGAAATAGTTCCACCATTTAATTTAATTTTCAGTGGAGTTGCCAGAATTGCAATTAATTGATAAAAATTTCAACTATGAAATTTTGCTTTGGAAAGCAGTCTACCATATCTTTATATACCATTAAATTCAATCATATGCTTGTCATCCTGGCAGAACATCTTGATATACTTGAAGAAACATGGTAGGGGAAAGAAAAAAATATATTGTCAGTACTACACTGTAGGGTTTCCAAATACAAATGTTAGCATGATTGGGTTCTACCGATCCATCATTCGGTTGCATCTCCCTGGAGTTGAAACTGTATCTGGGCTTGGCAAGGATGCATTATCACCCTGCAGAGGGGGAACCATGTGTCAGTCTCCCAAAGAAGATATATAGTCTTGTGTACTATTAGGATTGGATATGCTTATGTTGCAGACTTTAAATCAATTTCTGAAACCTTTCTACAGACGTTGACTGCTACAGGTCTGTAAATAGCGTAGTATATTGTGAACTTCAGCTGATGCATACAGCCTAAGAAAACACTGAAATGTGGGGCAATAGAAAACAACACAAAGACTAAAACAGGGATTGTGCAAAATTTGCAGAAATGATCTCATCTGTTTGATGGCATCCTCTAAACAATATTGCGTTGCTATTTTCCTAGATTGGCACAGAATCTTTGTGATTTTTAAATTTTAGATTTTCTTGCAGCCCTCGTTGCTTGAAATGGATCAAATTTACTTGTAAAGTGTGATGTATGCTGATATTGAGATATCTTTCATTTCTTCAATGTCTAGCTAAAATACGTTTGCTTATACTCTATTATTTGGGAGTGGGGTGGGCATAATTTTTAGCAGATTCACTACTGAAGGAGTTAGAATGCTCAGACAGGCCTTTACGGAGCATTTTAGCTTCTCTGCACATCTGAGCACAGATTTCCCCTGCAGTTAAAATTGCACCCACCCCTAACTAAAATATCTAATTCTGTGTTAATAAGACTTTTTACTCAGGGCCGCAACGGGATTAATTGAAAGTGGCTGAAGCTTCCATATGAAAAAAATCTCTTCATAAATAGCGTACGTTTTAACTAATAAGCAATGTGATTTAATGTGAACTTTTAATCCTCCTCAGACAGGAACTTGGATGAAAACCTGTTGCGGTCAGTGTGACAAAGGGGAATGGCTGTGTCCTGGTCCAATGTAGACTCTCTTCTTTACCACCTGGATTTTCTATCATTCACTGATGCCTTTTGTACTGATGCATTTTGTGCCTCATGCACAGGTGGCCACGGCCTTACATGAAGTCTTTATACCTCTTGCGAAGAATGTTTATTCTTTTGTCGAAATTGGCCTCAAATACACAATGCTGATATTGCCGACAGCATGGCGAGGTTGGTTTGCTTGCTTCCAATATGTATTTGCTGCAAAATAATAGCTCTACTGGTAAGTGAGGATCATGCTCTCTCTCTTCTACACACACGTAGTCCCTTCCTTCCACCCTTCCCCATCTCCTCTCTGTCTCTCTCTGTCTCTCTCTCTCTCTGTCTCTCTCTCTCTCTCATACACACACACACACAAATACACACACATATGTATATGTACACAATATACACATACACGCCTATAATCAGTACACTTTCTGTCTCTCTGCATAAGGATGTTATAGCCCTTGAGAGTAGCTTAGAAGAAATTTAACTTCCAAGTTAAAGAAAAACTTTTTAAAAGTGTGTCTTCCCCGCTCACAAGTCACTGTCTGGGATGATTTCCTTATAGATTATCAAATATTCCATCTACTGTACAGCAGCCCAGAACTTACTTTTTAACCATTTCATTTCCACTCTAAAAGGACCATAAAGTGCTTTATTGCAAAAAACCTGGTGATTATTATGCCCCAGGCATAATTTAGCCTAGTTAGAAAACCCAACTCATTTTTTAAAAACAAATTATTTTAATAAAACAAGATCACAATAACTTAACAACCAAGTAACGATTCAGTCATGGTATGTATAAATTGCTCTTCGGGAACGGAGGAAGAAAAATGAATGTTAAAGTTGTGGGTGTGGGGAGAAAATGGTTCGGGAAAGACAGACTAGGTTCAGATGGGGTCTTAATGAGCTCATGGTTTCTGAAGAGTAGAAAAAAGGAGGTGCGTAGAGGGAAGAGGGGCAGCTCGGCAGAGTAAGTAGGATGTACAGAGGCGCTTGGCCCAATGACGGAGGTAGATCGTATTTGGGAATGGAGACCAGTTTCATGAAGGGCATGGAAATGGATGAACATGTGACATTGAGAGAGGAACAAAATCACACACCGAAGAATTTGAAAGCTCTACAGCAAGGAATACAGCGACTACGTGTGTTAACAAATTAATTGGTTAGAAATATGGACGAGGCATTAAAGGAGGCATAGACTGGAAGCAGAGATTTTGTGTTTGGCGTCAGACTGATCTTGAGAGTGAGAAAGATTAGGGGGCTTTGCTGTGTTGCCAGCTAACTCCATGGAAGTTTACCTTCCATCGAAATGATGGCTGAAGTTTCATGTCTACTTAATATTTTTCTAGAAAGTGTTTAGACATGTGGATTGAGACACTTTTTCAGATGTGAGAGAAGGCTGAGGAAAATAAGCGAAAGTGGAGATTTTGCTAATAACATTTCGAAATAGAAAAAGGCCATTTTTTCTTGCTCCAGTAGTTTAGAAGTGACTAGACTAAGTCACATGAATACACATTTAGAGTTGAATAGAATTTTGTTTTTCATAGGTCATACCATGCCTGGGAAATCTCAAGTTCTTTATAGCAATATATCAGGGAATGCAGTGACATTTTCAGCCTATTCTGTTCACATAATTTGTGCATGTGCACACACACAGCTTTGGTGATTAGAAAATTTTTTATTAAAAGATAAAGTATTGAGTAGGGCACAAAGGATTCACTTTGGTCTTTTTAAAAGGGCTACCAAATTTTTGACTTATATTTTACTCTGTGCAGAAACAAAAATGATTTAATTTTTTTTTTTTTTGTGCATGAGAGATTGCTGTCTTCTTGGAAAAGGCCTAAAATATTTCTCAAGGAATCTTGAAGACTAAAGTTTCAAGAGATTGGTGCTTTAGGGGACAAGGCATGGAAATGATATAGTTTCTCATAAAGTTTAAATGCATTTTGGCCCAAGCAGATAACTTTTAGCTCAAGGCGCTTGAGTGCATCATTCATTCATTCATTCATCATGAGTTTATTGAACCATGCAAAAGCATCAAGTCATCAGATATTGGAGAGCAGGAGTCAAGCTAAAAAGGGTTACTAAAAGCGCAATTTGGGACTAGACCATGAATGGCTTTCTAACCATGATTAGTAAGAAAGTACTGAGCACTTACAATGTACTAGGCCATCTTAAGTGCTGCAAAGTCTACATTCTAGAGGTCATCATGGAATATATGAGGATAACTGCAGGCTTGAAAGTAGACGAGATAGCTTAATAGCCCCTGCAGAGCATCGTTACATAACTGTTATTCTGGAGAAGAGAAACAGAATGTGAGACTGAGATGGAGCAGTCAGTGTGGCAGGAGAGAACTAGAAGACAGAGACAGACATTCAAGGAAGACAGAGGAGTCCCAAGTGTCAGACGCTAGGCAGTGACACTGCTAGATGCTCGGTCTGGCAGGGACACTGCTAGACGCTCAAGGACAAAAGGAATACTAATTCAGCATAAGCTGGAAGAGGTCTGTGTTGATGCAAGACAGAGGACGTTATCATTGGAGACAAAGACGAGCTGGGCAAGGGTGACTATGGGTACAGATAGATTTGTCAGTGTGGGGAGGGCAGGAGGGGAAAGTTCTCATGGAGAGCTTCCATTCCCCAGTGAAATAGAAGACAGAGTCGTTTTCCTAGATTCAGGAGGCTAAGCACAGGGTGGCAGACTTAAAGAGAATGGTCAAGTAAACCATTGCCACCACTTGCCGTTGTGGTAGATGAGAAAGGACAAGGTAGGCTCAAGGAAGAAAGATGATGGTGAAACCATAAATGAGTAATGACGTTATTATCTTATTTTATTTTCATTCTCCTATTTTCCCTAAAAGTTGTCTTCCGGGGAGCGGGGCGTGGGGGAGTCTACTTCATTGGTATTTAAGTTAACTGTCTTGCAGGTTTCACTGCAGTAGTGATGGCTTTCCTAGCAGGTGGAATTCCTTGCCTCCATCCTCTGGAGTCAGGCACTCCTATTTTAGGATTGTGGGATAAACTGTAACTTGGGAGGCTTCCTTAGCTGTAAATGGAGAATATTTTGACCACATCCGGTTTTTTTGTTTTTGTTTTTTGTTTTTTGTTTTTTTGAATTATCAAAAATATAACAGTGAGAGCCCAGGACAAGTGCAACAAACACTTGCTACTGCCACTGGCATTTTTATTGCTGTTTTTAAAATAACACAGCACTTGCTTTTTAATTTTATTTTTGAGAAAAAAAAAAATCTTTAAAGTCGCTCGGCTTGTCAGTTTCTCAGTTCTATGCCTTTACCTTCCACTGCATTCAGACACCTTTTGACTGCCAGGTCCACCTCCTCCGTGAAGCTTCCTCTGATACTGCGGGGCTACTTGCCCCTGCACTTGCTTCCCGATGCCTGTGTCTCTGCAATACCCTCTGAGGTTGAAGTGCAATCAGTCTAGGTATCCTAACCCATACTTCCTTTATATTCGCAATGGCTTCAGCCCCATTACTTGGACATAAAATCAGTGTCTTCTCCATATCTAATGCAACAAAGGGAGCTGCAGAGGGGTGATTCAGGAGAGATCTGGTAACACCGATTGGCTCCAGCCTGCTAATAGTCATGTCAGCTTCCTCCGGCCTCCTCGCCTGGACATTAATGTGGAGGGCTCTGTACCCAATTCTGTTATTAAATTATCTGCTGTTAAAATGATACATTGGTTTCTGCTTCAGTAATTCAATGGGCTTGAAGTCTACTCATCTCAGAATCGTGTTTTGATATTCATATGTTACTTTAAAAGGAGAGCATCCTTATCCTGAACATCGTATTTTGAAGAATTCACTATTTATTCGTATTATTTTCAGAGCTATTTAAAAAAGGACATTGTAAAGAATGTTTTAAAATCAAATTTATTTTCCCCAATTAAGAACTGTAGGGATGCTCAGCATAGAATATGTTAAAAAGATTTATGTAGAATTAGAAGACTGAAAGGGACCCTTCTTTCAGACATTGTCTTTTCTTCTACATTTTGGCTCTTGTTCTGTGAGCAACAGCGCACTTAACTGCAGGGGAATATTATTATTATGAGGATCTGTACTTTATGTATCAGCTAAAAATGTGTATGACCTCGTGGGTGAGTCCACGTATATTTTTTCAGGAATAGTTTATAGTTTCCAAGCGTTCTCAGGTGTTTTCTCTGATAAAATATAAGAATCACTGCCATAATGAAATGGACTTTTCAATTCTATAAAATTAGGTTCAGATTCAAGTCCAACCACTTATTAGTTTTGTAACCTTGGACGAACAAAGTGACTGTCTGACCTCAGTTGCCTTTAGAGTTCCCCAGGACGTCCAGTGGGCTCAATGAGGCGGAGAACGCAGAGCCCGGCCCATAGTGGATGCGTCATACCTGCGATGGAGACGTCTTCTTTCTTCTTTAAAAGCGATCGTTCCTGCTGTAGCATCCCTCCCGTTCATCCCCGTCAGAGACAAGAACCAGCTGCTCAAGTCTCTGTGCACAGCTGCCTGTGCGCTCGACGACGTACTTAAGCAAGCCCTCGCCAGCTCAGCTGCGGGTTAATTCCTCTGACCCTTCACAGGGCCAGTCGTCAGATGGGAATTTTCTCAGTGGTTTGCCCACTTAAGGCAGCGTGTCCCTGGAGGCAAGTGATTGAAAGAGAAAGCCGGTAATGTGAGCAACAGAGTTGAGCCATGAACTTGTGTTAGTTTTTTTGTTTGTTTGTTTGTTTGTTTTGTTTTTCTGTAGTAGCCTGATTGTCTTTGCTTCGCATTCAGGAATCAACTCAGTGTGATGTTACATGGTTCTCATCAGCCCTGAAATGGGGAGTGGGTGTGAGGAAGTGCGACTTTGTAAGGGGCGATGCAGCAGCCGCGGGGGGCACTTTGGAGAAAATGTTCGAAACTGTATTCAGGATTTCCAGTCAGTCTGGAGCCGAGAGAAGCCTAAAATCAGTATGCGAGACGAACCATCCAAATATCTCTTTCCTTACTATTAGAAATGAATCGGGCAGCTTTTAAAAGCAAGCACTTTACAATTTTAAAATTGCAAATTAAGAGTGGATAAAAGAAAATATGCATTATTTTAAATGAATAGCTACATCAGAAGGGCCCTCTGCATGTTTATCTGTTCAAATAGTTAACTGAATTTTAGATGCAAAATATTGCAGTGCAAAATTCAAGACCAGCTTTTCACATTATTACTGTGTGTATAGAGTGAATAGGTAACTTCATCAAAATAAATGATGTTCACAAAATCCAATATACACCCAGCTACTCTTTAATGTATCAAATGAGATAACACAGATGAAAATATCTTATACATTTTACTTGGGGATCTGATTTATTGTTAATATTTTTCCCAGAACAAAGGCAGGAGAAACGTTAAAGGTAGAACCTAGGAGTCCGTGATCTATGGGGATTGTGAGCAGGACAGAGAGAGAGGTGGCCCTGATGAATGCTTGCTTAAGGAAGGTGGCTTGCCAACAGTAAGGGTATCTGTTGGGGGGCCATCCTTTAAACAGACAGCATTGATTCTCCTTCCCTGTTAGCCACACATTATCTGCAAGATTCTGACTTCCTAGGACTATTAATAAAAAAAGAAAACCCCTAAGTTTCTTGGCAGCAACTTTCAAGTTGAACAGTTTTCCTCGTCAGATGGGAAGGCGACATAGGCGACTATGAGGAGCCGGGGGACAGGGAGGGATCTGTGTATCTGGTGAGCAAGCGAGAAAAGGGAACAAGCAGATGCAACCATCTTACCAAAGAAAGTTTCAGAGGTTCTCACTGGGTGCTGTCGTGATCATCTGTGATGTGCATCATGAATCATTTGCGAGTTAGAATAGCCAAAGTAGCTGTATTTCAAAATATTCCATATTTAAAAGTCTATTCAAGGTTATTGTTATTATAACATTGCTCTCATTGGAATCCCAATATCCTTTCTTCATTTGGGAGGAAAAGATGGAGTTAGTAGGTAATAAATTCTCATTGGGTGGAGGCCAGGTCCTCTGTTTCCTGGAAAGAAATGGGTTACAAATTGTTGGTGAAAACCAACAAGCAGGTGCCCTGCCCTTTCTGTAGGAGAGGGGACATGGATTTTGAAGAGGGGACGAGCATCCTGGTTTGCCAAGGCATGACTAAGTTGAAAGAAACAGCTTTTCAAAAATAAAAAATTAAACCCAAAAGAGTCTCAACCTCTCTCTCCCCACGCCTCCTTTTCTCTCCTCCTTCCCTGCCCCTCTCCCCATTGCCATGTGTATGCGAGAAAGAAATGAGAGGGACACACACACACACACACACACACACACCCCCCAATTAAAGCAGAAAATGAATTCAGAAACAATTACTTTGCAATAACAATAAAGTTAGAATTATTAAGGTTTTTTAGCCATTTTACTCACTGGATATTCGAGGAGAAAGAAGGGAATAGGAAGCACTAGGGGAATCCACAGCTCTTCCACAGTGGGAAGATGTTAATAAAGGGAAAGTTTAGTCCCAAGGAAATGGGAATGTCACAAGCTGGGATTTTACCAAGCTTTTTCCCATAACATTTGGAGCCCAGAAAGTACATCGGTCAATCTATGTCTGTTTACATGCCTTGCCATCCATTGCCTTCAGAGAGACTTAAGAAATCTACCTATTTCCTAATCTTTCAGAAGTAGTCACTGATACTGATGTGCTAAGAATGCACTATTTTAATGGTACCGAAAATCCTGGTTGTGTATTTAAAAGACTGCACTTCTATGTGACCCAGCGGCCATAGTTGTTTAAGCATCCCAAAGTTTGAATCAGTTTCCTTTCAGGAGTAACAGGAAAAGGATATTCCAAACCTATTCTAGAAGGGCTTTTAGTTTTGATTTATGTGTTGGATTGTAGAGATTCATTGCTTTTCTTGAAAATTCAATTGCTTTTAATTATTATTAGTTATTATGAAAATAGCGATAGGCTCTCTGCCCAGGGACTGAAAGAAATCTCGGTAGGTGCATTTGGAAACTTATTTACTTTTTAATTTATTATTATTTATATTGGAAATTCGTCCATAGGGAGTGGTTGAATATTTTCCTTCAGTTAGATTATTTTAAAAGTAGAGACAATGGATACGTTTTATTCTATTGCATTGTTTTATAACTTACAGAAACCTATTTTTAATTTTAACTTGCTTACAAAGAAGAAAATAGAACATCAACATTATAAATATTAACTAGACTATTAAGAAATTAAAAATGACCGATAATTAGAAACTAAAAACATCACAGGGAAAGCATAAGAGGTATGAAAGCTAGAGTATTTAAGTTTAAAAATCAAGCGGTTGAATCTATTTAATTTATAACTGTTGCTAAACAAATTAAAATACAGTCTGAAACCCACTGCTGTGATTTATTTCAGGAATGACAGCTCGACGCTTTTGTCTGTATTCCTGAAAACATCATCTGAAATGTCTAACCTGCGAAGGGTATAGTCAGTAACTGAGAACCTGTAACCTTTTTTTTTTTTTTCAGTGTAATTAACTCTAGTTTTCCTCCACAGAGGAAAAGTGCCTTTGATAAAGTCTGACCTTAATCAAAATAGAGTTGGATAACTCAGTCTTCATCGTATGTTCATGATACTTCTTTTATCTCTAACAGACCATTAGAGAAGCATGCCTACTTCATTCTCCCTATACATAAAATTAAAATAATGTTGCTCACCCTCTTTAGTGGTGCTGCAAAAATGAATATGAAATCCCATTAAACTGACTGAGCCAGGTAGACACCCTATGGCGTTAGGCTACATTTCATTCCACGGGACGTTAAAAACACACCATCCCAAGTTAATTTTATATTAGAATTTTGTATTTTAAGCACATTTTAGATATTTACAATTGTATTCCATTTTCTTCTACCTGAATTTCTTATGGTGCATTGCTTTAATATCAGAAATAAGAAATAACCATTGGATTAGAAGGGACTTGAAGTATCACTTTATTCCATTACTTTACCTACTGTCACAGAACAAGGGGAAGAGACCATACCCTGTTTCAAAGATCTACTCTACAGAACAGCTTCTATCCACGTTTCTGATAAAGGAAAACTTTGAACCAGTGACTTTTTTTTGGTCTCACTCAGTGCAGACACTGTTTTCTTTGCAGATGGCCCCTTTGTTCCCTGCTACTGCTGCTTTAAAAAGAAAGAAACATAAGTAAAAAAGATATATTGAGTTTTGTTAAGATGTACAAAATTTTCCAAGATCTCGTTGAAAGGAAACTATTCATCCTTTTAGGTTAATGTCTTATTAATATGCATATAAATGGCATGTGTTTCGGAATTATTTTATCAATAAATGTTTCTCAGAAAGATAGATACTGAGACGGAGAACTGTACTCGAATGTGAGCCTTGATCTGCTGGGGTTAATTTTCTATGTATAATAAGTAAGTATAGTTTGTGCATATATCACTTTATGCATTACTTTTGTAGCAAATTGATTTAAGTGCTTTTTTGGAACAGTCGTTGGGCAGAATTGATTCGGGGGCCAATAGATGGACTTACACAGCAAAACTGTGCCTGGGTTTATTCTGGCATCTAAAAGAAGTTTAAGCAAATGGAACAGTTGGTAGTGCTGGAGTGCAGTCCTCCATCAACTTAAACTGAAATGCTGTGGCATATGTTATTAAAAGAGATTTATTAAAGTATGGTGGGTCAAAATACCCATTGACAGCTGGCAAAAACACAAAGTATTTGAGTTTCTTTGGAAATTTTAAAGTAAATTCTGTCTCATTGAGATTGTATAATCTGACATGGTCAAAGTAGAATTGATGAGGTGTTCTAATTGCAAAATCTACATCACAAGATAAAGAAACAGTTTTGCAAAGTAGATAGATGTGGATGGTGTGTTAAATATGCATATTAAATGCATTGATACTTTCTCTCATGCAAACTCGTAGCATCTTTCCAAACCCAGCACAAATGCAGTCCATAGCATTTTAGGGTTAGCTTCTTGAGGGTAGGGACTATGTTCTGTTCACTCCTGTACCTCAGTACCTGCTCAGGTAAGTTCCTTTCATTTCTAAAGCTCTGTTTCCTCTTTGGCGTGTTGGAAATAATATCTACATAATGTCGTGAATATTACGTGTGTGACAAATGTAAAGTATCAGAACAATGTCTTAGAATAGAAGCACATCGCTAAGTATATAAAAGAAATCACAGTCTAAACTATTCAGCCCTGATTTTTTACTGTTTTGCGCAGTTGCCAACATCTTGCTGTTTTGCCCGGCATCTCCTGTCATTTTTTCTTCCCGTTCTTGTCCTCTCTTCTTTTGTACCCCTCTCTCTCTGTCACCCCTTCTTCCTCTCTGCCTTCTTTTTTTTTTTTAATTTTCTCCCTCTTTCTTTCTCGGTTCAACACAGTTCTGTCATTTCTTTGATTTTCCTTTTTCTTGTTTAATTCTCTCTATACTACAGCATTGTCCTCTCTGCCACCATGAACATGGTGCATTGGGAAAGCAGGCAGTCCACAGTAAGAAGCACCAGATCCGAGTTTGGGCTGAGGCCTTTCTGCTGGCAGAGCAGGTGGGCAGGGGCGATGGAGATCGCGTGCTCAACCCTACTCTCCCCATCCATGAAGACCCACCCAGGGGAGCTCGCTGAGTTTAAAACCGGAAGGTGCTTTTCAGATTTTATATCTGGTTAATTCTCTTTTAGATATACTTCAGAAGTCATGATATTATAAAAATATGACTTCAGTTCCCTCAAAATGTCTGTTAGCTGTATCATCAAGGATGGTTTATGAATTAAGTGGAAACATTAGTTTAAGATTGCCTTTCAAAAATTATAAAATGGCTTTTTACATTCAGAACATTATGACATAACCGGATACGGGTTATGAACCTCTTATCCTTCTTTGTAATTCAGAAACTGTATATGATGAATTTAAATTTTTTGAATTGAAAATGTATCTTAAAAGCGCCCAGTGCTTACTGGGATTGTTTTATGTTTTCATTGATAATGACAGCAGTGTAATTCACAGATACTATATTTATGAAAAAAGCCTTTTCTGTTTAATCTTAAATTGTATTTTGAAAGAGATAATTGGTGTGCTAAAATTTTACCTACGTTACAGTCTTTCAAAATCCTGTTTGTTGGTATATAGCTCCATATTAAATGATAATATGTAACATTTACTGAACATTATTAATATGTGTGAGGTCCTGTGCTAAATATTTCATATAATCTTCCCGACAGCTCTATAAAATGCATTCTAAATATTAGGCTTAAGGATTAGGAAATTGAAGTTTAAAGAAGTTAAAAAAAAAATTAACCCCAGGTCGTAGAGCTAATAAATGGCATATCTAGGATAAAACTCTTACATGATCAAGGCAGAGACCAAGCCCAGAAGAAGTCTGCCCTGTAGTGGGGGGAACAGACAGAAACGCAGAGAACCACATGCGACGAATGGCAGGTCTAGTGTTTATCACGTGCCTTCTCTATGCTGAGCGCTCCACCGAGCATCACACAAGCCTTATCTCAGCTCTCTCTTACCTTAGGAGGTAAGTGGTTTTATTGTTGCCATTTTACAAAGATGGAGGGGATGAAGGTTTAGAGAGGTGGGATGGCTTGTCCGAAGTAACAAAACCAGTAAGCGGCAGAGCCCAGAAGTGAATTCACACCGTCTGATTTGAGCAGCTTGGCGCTTAAACACACATCGTGCTCTCCTCTCTGTTCACAGGAAAACACGATTGTTCTCACCTGGTGTGTGTCACGTTTAATTGCCCTTGAAATTCACTACTTTTCACTCTTCATAACCAATCTCCCTTTCTACTCCCTTTGGAAGCAGCTACCTGGTAGGCAAGTCTCAAGAAGGAGAGCAAGCAAGCATTGATGGGGAACTCTTCCCGCATCCTCCAACTTCGTCCCAATGTCGCACGAGTTCCCGGTGGTGTAACCCTTGAGATACTCTAAGGATACCAGATAATTTTTTGCCCAAGAATGTACTACATATGAACTAGTCTTTCTCTTAAAGGAATGCAAGCACTCCGCTCTTATGTGAAACTTTTTTTTTTCTTAATCCACACACAGCTATTTGGATATTTAAACACATGAAAATAATTCTCTTCCATGAAATGTATTATTTGATTTTATAACAAAAAGAGTTTCAGTAAATCAACTATACTTTTTAACGAATTAGGAATTTAAGCTGAGATGACTTTAGGTTGGTGTAATTATTTCCCATACACATATTTATTTGCTTTTCTAAGTTGACATCTAGGCAAATACTCATTTATCATTACTCAGTACTTTCCAAAGTAGTCCGTGGAAGTCCAGATTTATGATATTCCTGGTCAGACTCTAAGAGAGGTTAAACCGTGGAGGAAAATAAAATTACCAGTAATTAAATTTACAGGCAGGTTTGCCATCTAAAGCAAATTTATTGCTTCATAGTGAAAGATAGTTTAGACACTTTCACATAAAGTGAATCCATTTTTACATGATATAGGTATTATACATTGCTGTTTCAATTTATATAATTAAAATGATATCATTGCACTCTGAGGTTAATGGGATGCTCAACTGGAAACCATATGTCGTGAGCAATAAAATAGCAGCATTGCAGTATTGGCTCTTTTGTCAAAAGCTGATGCAGTATTTCAGCCCCGTTAGGTTGCTACTTTCCCTTTTAAAAATCTTTAGAAGAAACAAAGACATACTGATTAATAAAAGCATACTCTTGAAAGTTACCTTTATTTATTTATTTTTAAGAAATAGGATTAAATGAGGAGCAATAAAGAGTGCTTCGGATCAACATATTTGGCAATTACATTTATTCTTGCTCCTTTGTTTTTTCTGGAGAATATTCCAGAGAAGGCCTCAAGTGAGACTTGTAAAAATCTTCATTTTATGAGTTATAATATAGATTTGTTTTTAAATTGAAAGAAAAATTTGCATCATAATATTTAATGATTTTCCTAAATTACAGATAGTGAGATATTAGTAATATATCCATGCAACTAATATATATGTAATATACTATATATCCATATTTGCATATGGTAAGCTTTTCTCTTTCTCTGTATTTTTCTGTCTTTATTTCTCTGTCTCTCTGTGTCTCTTTCCGTTTCTGTCTCTGAAACACATGCACAAATATTTAGAATATAGTTTATTTAGTATTTATTTAGCTCTATATAAATATGGACTACATATGTGGAGAGAAAGCAGTGATAGGAAAATACATATAGTCCCACTTTCTAAAACAGTTTTATCCCAACTTTGAAACAAATCAAGATTTGTTTCTGTAGTTTATACAACTTCTCTGACCATGATCAAAAGAATATGTCTTACATTGTAGAACTGTTGTGGATACATAGAAGTCAAATTAGTGGAAGAGCACTAGAATCCAACATACAGAGTTGAACCCAAACAAGCAGTCTTTGAAGAGAGTGTGGTTTCTGAAAGGATTCATGATGGTCTAAAACAGTAGCTATTCTCTGAGGACCATGGACTAATAATTGGACTCCTGTTACAATATGAAATCCTAAACCAAGTATAAAAGTGTCACAAAAGACTAATACTACTCCCCAGCAGAGGGAGCTATCGATTCTGAAATTGCCCTACAAAGCCTATGCCATCTATCAGCTGAGGAGTGGATAAGCCAAATGTGGTATATCCATACAATGAAATATTATCTAGCAAGAAAAATAAACTGCAGATATGTTATAACATGGAGAAAGGAAGGAGGAATGACTGCTAATGAGTATTAGCTTTCTCCGGGGGTAATGAAAATGTTATAAAATTAGGTTATGCTGATTATTATACAACTCCATAAATGATCTAAAAACCAAGGAATTGTACAGTTTAAATGAGTAAACATTTCAGTATGCAAATTATGTCTCAGTAAACCTGTTAAAGCCTATTGGAAAAATGTTTTTCTTTGCAGGGCTCATTATATGTTGAGATCGAATGTTGAACAATTTGATCAGTTCTTGATTTCTAGTTTTTTGGTTTTTTTTTTACCTGAAGCTTATCTTCCATTGAATGTTTTTCATAATTATCAAGAATCACTTTGTAGTTGAAATCTATAAATTCTAGTGGGAAATCCTGATGGTTGGC
Source organism: Pteropus medius (assembly GCF_902729225.1). Classification (NCBI taxonomy): domain Eukaryota; kingdom Metazoa; phylum Chordata; class Mammalia; order Chiroptera; family Pteropodidae; genus Pteropus; species Pteropus medius. Next base: position 4,053,581 of record NW_024349804.1, on the reverse strand, counting down.
TATCTTAAAATAACACGAGTTTTTATGAAGTCAGAATTCAGGACACGCACTGACATTGACTTCTTGTTGATAAATGTACATTTAAGGATAACTGGGGAGGAGAAAACAAGCAAACATGCTGTTCTGAAGTACTTAGATCTTGTGCTATCGTTCTTGCACAAAGATTCCTGAAACCTTCGTGCTGTTTACCCCCAGTGATGTCATCCTTACTAGACCTGCGTGTCTTTGTCTTCCTGTGCTGGTCTCTTCTTTAGAAATAACTTCCCATTTCTTCTTACCAAACTATCTCCGTCACTTTTCATAAGACCCTGCTCAGCGTCATTCTCTCTCAAAAGCATTTCTTGATTTATATGCCACCTTACTCATTATTTTGTTTCACATGTACATCATCATGAGTTTGTGTTTGCTCTTTTTTCATATATGCATGCCTGGTCTTCCTTACCATATTTGCAGTTATTTTGATGAGAAAATAGAATCACATTTTTGATATGTCTCAGCAAATGAATAGTGCAATTCCTGATACAAAGCTATGTTCAGGAAACCATTATTTCCTGTTTGGCATCATGTTTTATTGACTAAGTTACAAAACTCACACATATCTCTGCACCTAATATTGAAAGAATTAAAGGATTCTTAAGTCTATCAGCTGAGACTGAGACTATAGTTTAGGCCGAATAAAGACTTTCAGTTACTATCTTCTGTTCAAAATGCGTGGTACTTATATTAAAGCAATCATTCTAACTTTGCTATTTCCTTTATCTTAGTGATGTCAGTAAAGATATTTAGATCTCAAAACGAATATTTCATCATATCTTTGGGAAGCCCAAAGAATTAGTACATTATGGTCTTAATTTATCAGAACAGAAGATGATATTTTTGTATAAGAAATCCTAAGAAAGACATCAAGGAACTGTTAAACAGGTATTTTGCTTGAGAACCTAAATGTCATTAAGTATAGTACTAAATTTACTAATCGGTTATTTTTATTTATTTCTTATTGACCACAGCCAGGCACTGTTTTATGCACTGTGGCTACAATGATGAATTACTCAGTATCTGTTCTCTGGGAACTTTCAGTTATAACCCTGTATGTCAGTAAAATATGACATGTTACAGGAGCTCGAGAAAGGGAGCCCACTCCAGTATTAGAATATTTCAGAGAAAAATTTTAGGAGAATATTTAAACTCTGCTCCAGAGGAAGAGTAGGAGGAATAAGCAAGTGAAGGACAACATGTGAATATTCCAGGCAGAGGGAAATGGATATACAAGGACTTGACAGAAAAAAAAATCATGCATATCAGTTTGTGTGGATATATGTAAACTTAAGAAACTCCATCATTTTTAACAATCAGACTTGTTAAAAGTACACATCGCTGGGCATCCCCCCTAGAGATTTGGCCTAGTATTTCTGGAGTGGAGCACAGAGGTCTGTTGTTTCAACACCTCCCCGGAGGACACTTGTAGGTGATCCTGGAACCACACTTTAAAACCACAGTTCCAGGGTGATTGAATTATAATGCCTAAGAGCCAGACTTCTACAGAAGCCACGTCTCGTATGTGTGGCAGAGCAGCAGTGGTTAAGTGGTTTGGAGGACAACAGAGCCAAGTTCAGATCTCTGCTGCACGAGCTTATCGGCCACATGACTGCAGGGAAATTGTGTAACCTCTGTAAACCTGCTTCTCATTTCAAAATGGGAATAAAAAGTACATCCCGGTGTGATTATAGAAATAATTAAATGATTGAAAGTGTGCTGCATGGCAGCTAGTAATTGTCCAATAATACAGGTTAGTTTTGAGTATTATCAATTCTACAGCACACACTTTTTCACACTTAAATATCTATGGAGTCTTACGATTGTCAGTAAATTGTATAAAAAACTGCTATTGACACTTTTTATTAAGAGCAAGAAAACTCTGTGTTATCAAAGCATATTAGAGATTAGAAGAAAAATAGATATCTTTTATTACTGCTGTGGTCAATAAAGCTTCAGTTGCTGAGTACTAGAGTTGCTGCAGGTTCCCAGTGACAAAACAATTTTTAGTGGAGGAACAGCCTCGACAGTCCCTAAAAAGAGACCATTTGTACATCTGACAAAGCATGATAAAAGACCCTATTCTATATAGGATTATATTAAGACCTGGAAGAGAAAGGACATATGTAGAAGAGAGAGCCCTGCTTATCAAGAAGCAGCAGTCAAGTTGGTGATTAAAAACATCATAAAAGAAACAGAGAACTGTCACCAAGAAATGATTATATCAGATTTTATACTGTCAATAAATTCTTTTGAATGCATGCATGAGAGAGTAGAAGAGTGAGAAAAGAATACAGCTGACTTTCTCACTTTTAAAAATGAAATCTTGAGTGTACTAAGCATCAGTTTTCGGCGACAATAGCCTGCACATTTGAAATGTGTCAATGCACACCATCTGAAATGAGATTTATATGTGCAGTGTGCAGTTCAGTTCTCACCAGGGCACAGACTCGCTAATCTGTGTTTCTCTCTCTGATCTCTTTATCGAGAGCTAGTTTCTATCTCCAACGTTTTATGAAACATTGCTTTTCACCTGTGTTGCCTTGACACCAGTATATCTAAAAGCCCCCTCGGAAGTCCAGTTCTTTTTCTGATTTCCCCTCATTGTGTCTGTAGTGTTAAATTTTGCTACTTATCAGGGCTCCAACCACAGGTTTAGACTTAACTTCTCTGTCTCTTATGCATATACCCCTAGCAAGTTGCCATGTTTAGTAAGTTTTTTCTTAAAAATTTATTTTCCTTTCCCTTCCTCCCTTCCACAGCCCTTTGCTTCCTAAAAACCTATCATATGCCAGAAGTTCTGTAGGAACAAGACGAGTAAAATCTCTGCCTTCTTTTATCATATTGCCTAGCAGGATAGGCACTGACAAGGAAAGAATTCAACTAAATTTTTTAAAGTGTTATAATAAATGTGTGTATAGGTCACCTTAAGAATACAGAAGAGAGAACAACGGACTCACTGAGAATAAATAATTTTTTTATAATTTTATCATTATGCATTAATGGTACAATATTTAATTAAAAACTAATTTGTATTAATAACAATATTGTTGTTTGGACCAGGTCATATGACCCTAAGAGATATTTATACTATCTCATTTTACAAATGAGCAAATGGAGAGTGATGCTAAGTACCTTGCATAGTATCACGTAGCTCATAGGTCACAGAGATTTAGCATTAAGCTCAGCTGGAGAACTGGAGAACAACTGTGTTGAAGAAGGTACTCTTTGTGCTAGGTCTTGAACAATGTTTAACTCTCAATCTCATGGTGATAGGAACTAGGTACTTCAGACAAAAAGGATTTTCAAAAGCTGAGAGATTTGAAAAGATAATTGTGTAAAAGATGAATTACGAGCATGGACTGTGTGGATAAAGGTCTGAGGTGGAAATGGGGGCACAAAAAGTATCCAAGGGTGGCCCTGAAGTGAGAGAATGTTGAAGTTTTCAAGAACCTCCCAGAAGGCCGAAGGGTGGGTGAGGGGCATAGACGGGAATGAGGGCAACGAGGGTATGTTGACCAGCTGATTTGGGGGATTTGTAGCCCTTTGCAATGTTCTATACTTTCCATTGTAGTGATATGGGACATGAGTAAAGAGTTTTGGTTGGTGATGTGGCACGACGTGGTTATAAAAATGCAAGAGGAGAAGCACAGATGGTTAGAAGGCTGATGAGATGCCTCAGACAAGAGGGGATGGCGGCTTTCTCAGGGGAACAGACATACCGTTAGGTCGGATTCTGCATATATTTTGATGAGAGAGTCGAAAGGGTTTTCTGTTTCATTAGATGTGGAGTACGGCAGCATGTAAGATAACTATGAAGAATCCAAAGATTTTGGACCAAACAATTACCGTAAGGATGGTGTCTCCTTAACTGAGATGAGGCGGACTTTGACGTGATTTCAGTTTCAAAAATAAAACTTTGGTGCCACTGTAGAGGATGCATTGGAAAAGATCAACAATCAAGGCAGAGATCAGTTTTGAATCTCAGTCGTGTAAGAAATGGTATTGAATGTATAACAATGACCATGGCAGTGGAGAATGGAGAGAAGGGGCTTCATTAGAGACACTACTGAGGTAGTTTTAGGAATGGGATGGATGTAGCAGAAGTGGGAGGATCTAAAACGGGAAAGTCCAGAGTTTCCTGTCTGATAACCACTTCCTAGACCTGGCTCCGGGAGGGCTGTCTCTTTCTGCCATTGGAATTTCGCTAGAAACTACATTGAATCCATAGATTGTTTGGGGTAGTTCGGACATTTGAAAACCATTAATTCTTTCAATCCATGAGCACAGAATACCATTCCATATTTGTGTCCAAAATATCACAAAACCAGTCTAGTCTCCTTGTCTTCAATCCCAGCTTTTCAGTTAGTGCACTTGTCTTCTCTAAATATCTTTTTCACTGTTTGCATTTTGTTATTCCCTTACTCGGAAAATGTAAGTGGTTGCAAGCTCTCCTCAAGACAACAATCACCTTAACTTACATTGAAGACCTTATATTTGGACCTGAGCTCAAATCCCAAATTTATTACTTATTATTCTCCAAATAGAATTTCCTGGTTCACTGAAGACCCACCATCTTTCTCCACAGACATTGCTCAAAACGACTTCTCTGCCCATTGTCCCTGCCTGCTCCGAAATCCAATTTCCAGATTAATCTTCCTAAAAATCAACTCCAATCAAGCCATTTCCCTACTTTGAAACACATTTTTACACTCTATTGCCTAGTGATATAATTACAGACTCTTTCCCTTGGCAGCTCCAGCTCTCTAACTCGGTAGTTCCGACTCATTCTTCTCGGTCCACACCGTTCACAGAATACTGTGCTTCCATTAGTTATGTGTCACATTGCCTACTGTACTCTTCCAGAAGCAAAGCAGGTACACTCATGGGCACATAGCAGTTCCTAGTAGAATAATTGTGACACGTATATAACCAACACTTCTGTAGTTCTTCCTACGTGCCAGGTTCTTTTTAGGCATTCTAAAAGTATGAATTCATTGAATCCACCTAAGGGTCCCGTGCAGTAGACGCTACTATTATTCCATTTTACAGATGAATAAACTGAGGCACAGAAAGGGGAAGTAATTTTCCCAAGGTCATGTGGTTAATAAATGACAGAGCTAGAATTTAATCTCAGATAGTCCAGGTCTGCAGGCTGCGCTCTTAACTTCTCTGGCATCCTGACTCTCTCGTTGGATTCCTGCCACCCACACCCGACCACTCCTTCCCTAACACTGAAGGCTGAGAATTTCTGAGCTCAGTCATTTTCATCAAAGTTCAGAAAGATCCCATTCTATTTTGAAAGTGGCCTGAATCAATCAAGCCTCCCATGACTCTTATTTCTTTGATCTAGATCATCTTTCTCAGATACCACTCATGTTTTACTTCCAATATACTATGTTTGTTGTCATCAAACTGTGATATATTTCACATCTCTCTAACTAGTTTGAAAATTTTCCAAAACGGACACGTTATTGACACTCCATATTGCTCTTCTGATTTTCCAATTTTGTTAACGTTTCCCTAATCTAAGTTCAAAGTCACTTCTGTCTCCTCTCTCCTGCCTAATGCATATCTGCATATGATCCACTTCTAAGTTTTGGTTCTTCATGCATCCCTGACACTATTCTTAATCTCCTCCACCTTTTCTATCTACCCAGTAAGAGAGTCATTTGTTAACTGGCTCAGGATAAGCAAGCAAGGTGGTAGTGGTGGTTATATTGCTCGAGAGTCTCACTACGCTATTCTCTACTAGTGTAGGAGTCTTGGATGTGGTCTTCCCAGCTCGAATCTTTGACCCCAGGAATTCATCCTAACTCTCACTGCCAGTTTAATTTACCTAAGGAAGAGCCTCGATCCTGGCTATCCTCACCTTCCCTTCCTCCTCATCATCTGCTGACATAAGAACTCATTCCTTAATTGGTGCCAGAAAGTCTACTCATCACACCATTGACTTCTCCTTCTGACCTCATCTCCTATTGCTCCACTGCATATGAAATACCTTCTAAACAAAGAAGACCAAAAGCTACTCCCACAAAATGTTCTACGTTTTTCTACTTTTATATTCTTCCTTGTGTAATTTATTTCTCTAGACGTGCTGCCCCTCACCCTGCCCTCAACCTTTCATCCTGACACACTCCTATGACCTTTCCTTTTATTCTGTTCTGTCGCTTTTTAGACTCTCAATAGTTTGATTAATCTCTCATTCGGCCTTTTATTTGGTTACTTTGCCAGATTTGAAAATTCCTGAAGCCAGGAAAAAGACATTCCTTAAGTCAGAAATCCTTGCAACAACAGCCAATGTCCTGCAAACAGTGTATATTAAGTAAATACGTGTTGGCTTCGAACGACTGCTAACCCCTACTTGATTATATGTAGAAAATATGAGTTATTGTTCTAACATAGTCTTACCCATCATTTTGCAAGTGACATAAATCAGAGGCTAGGATGAATTAAGAAAATGCCTTCTAAGTTCTAGGCCACATGAAGGACATGTTACGATCAGTTAAGTAGCCTCTGGTAGCAGCCGTAGAAATCCCCCCACATCTCGAAACAGTATTTACCTATATTTCCTATACGTTTACTTTGCCAATCTATCATTGTTGAGCACTAAAACCTGACATCTCCGAAGCTTTGTTTCTTTTCCTATAAAACCAGGGCATATACTTACTTTACAAGATAGTTTTGGGGATTAAAGAAAATAGAGATCAAATTTGATAATATGTTATTTTACAAAACATTAACTATTGCATACAGTAGGTTCTGATAACGTGTTGTTTCTTCCTCTGTCGCGGGTGAACATGAGCCCCTTAACCGAAGGGGCCTCGGATTCACAACTGAAGCTGCCTGCTGGAGTGGGCTGGGCACAAGAGCAGAGACCCTGAAGAATGGTCTGGGAAGCAGTGTACTCAGGGAGGCAACCACACATAAACCACTGACCTCAGGGGAGTGTGGAGGCTCTGAGATGGACAGTTATTCACTCTTCGATAGAAAAAACTGGTTAAGTGTTGACAGGATGAAACCTCTCCACGTCCTAGAATTCTGCCTGTGGTAATTCTGATTGCATTTCAGTGATCCTCAGCGATGCCTCTGTGATCCACCTAAAATACCTCCCCAGACTTTCCTCCCACCCTAACCTCTCCCCATTTGAGCCCATAATCCTGGGAAAACTGGGCCTGGAGACTGAGCAGAGCTGAAACTGCAGGGGATGAAAGAAATGGCTCCTGCTGGCCAGAGAGGAAGACTGCAAAGCCTTGGAAGCAGGCAAGATCTGAAGAAAACATCTCTGCCCTTTTTATTCATCTACACAGTCTCCAAGGCCATTTTTGTCTTGGAAGTGGGAAAAAATAAGTGATGAGAAAACATCGAATTGACAGCAACACGACAATAAAAATACGACTATGGGTTTTCAGGAAGCATTGTAGATAGAAATTTGCTCGAATTCAATCTTTCTTCCCTCTTTATTTCTTATTACTTCCTGATTTTTCTGCTTCCAGTATCTCTCTTTACCTTCTCCTTGCTCAGTAGCCCACTCTGAACCCTGTTTCTAGCATCAAGGCTTTTACATGTGTATTGTTAAACCTTCTTAATCCGAGGCAATCAAACAAAGGAAGGAAGTCACTCTCAATCAATGACAAGCTGGAGAAATAAGCACTTTTTAAGGGAATGAAGTTTTATTACCCTTAGGAATATACTGAAACTTTTGAAAGCAGTAACAGGGCGACATTGCTCAGAAAAATGGATCGCTGCCTTAACTTTTTCATAAGCACATACTGTAAATTTACTGCATGAAATAATATATGCTTTTTGCTTTTTTTGCTAAAGACCTTTACTCTTTAAATAGACTAACATTTATTTCTTTACAAATTGCTTAGCAAACATTTCTTTTCTAAAATTTGAACGTCGTGGACATTGAGATGTAAATGCAAATCTCACTTTGTTTAAAACTTGGTGTTAATGAGGTCAAGACCACACACTAAATCTTTCCATCTGCCAATTATCTCTATTGTGTGCCCATAAATGTGTGAACAACACGCTCTGGTCATAAGAGGCACTGGAGGAGAGGATGCGGATGAATCCATCCGATATGCCTCCACATAATTGGAAAATGGCTCTGTTTTCATCAGCTCTTCATCCATGGTTAGTAGCTTCATCTTTCTTTATGAGCAACAATTATCTTAGAATTTTAATGACAATTTTAGCACCGTCGTTGTTATTTTTATAATTTATTTGTTTGGTATTTCAACTTCCTGCGATGTGGCAGTGTCACTTCAAATGAGATGAGCATTTTCTGTTTTCAGTGGTGTTTCTTGATGTATATTTATATCCTACTTGTTAAGGCTAATAATACTACGTGAGTAGATAGAATTACATCTGAACTCTGAAGGAAAAATAATGATCCATTTCAGGAGATGAGTGATTTTTACTAACTTCTCAATCCAACTCAAAGAGTGCTTTTTCTTCCTTTGATTAAAATGTATTTCTCAAGTAAATTAAAATGCAAATATAGACAGTCTGTGTTTATGGTTATAATAGAATTATTTAAAAAAGGTTTTAAATCAACCCGCTGTTAATATTTCATGCAGAAACTGTTGGTTTTATTGTTGGGCCGTGTTCCATTTTCAAGATTACTTAAAGTGCTATGAAATCTTAATTATACTACCCAGGTTTTATCAGTTTTGCCTTCTCTTCTCTAGGATATTAAATGGACTGCTTTTCTATATACCTCATAAGTTATGTTAGTGATGTTGGAGAAATACCAAGCATTAAAATGTTAAAACCTCTTGAAATTGAGTTATGAACAATTTGCTATTTGTTGTAAATAAATATTTTATTACACGAAATTGAATCAATGCTTAAATTTAAGAGAACCATATTTTATAATTTATTATGAAATTAAAGATCTGGAAAAGCACTTCGAGAAACCACTTAGTCCAACCTTTTAATTTATATTAGAAATGTAAAATATTTGTATTAGAAATTGCATCTAACGCTGTGGATTTCATTATGATCCTTTTAGTATTTTTTTGAAAGGATTCTATCACATCTCGAACAAATTGATTCAGATGTATTTTAAATACTTTATAGCTTGATCTTTTTCTTTTTTTTATTATTTTTAGTGATCTCAGTGAAAACCAAATTCAGGCAGTTCCAAGGAAGGCTTTTCGTGGAGCGGTTGACATTAAAAACTTGTAAGTATTTTTTTCCTAACGTATCCTGTCTTTTTAAAGTTATTCAATTTTCAAGTTAAATTTATATTAAATAAAGTGTCATAAAAGTGGTGAAAACCCTATGTATCTTTATGCTTCCTTAGGAGAGAGAGCTTGTAACAATGTTTTATATTGTTTTTACTGGAGAGATTCTCATTTAGGAGATGTCTTAAATCTGAACTTGTTATCAAATTCATTCTTCAAACCTTGCGATTAATCTTGTTAAATCTAAAGAAATGATTTGATTAAAGGGTATTTACAATGTATTTTCTGCCCTTTTGCTGTCAGCTTACTTCGATAACTCCCTTTTCAGTTGTTATCGGTGTTTATTGGATATGCAGAATATAAACTCTTTTTTTTTTCTGGGAAGAGTAGATAATATTTTCTTGTTAGAGATACCTGTAGCCTAGAGCTACAGCTTTTTAAAATAGCTTTGAGATCACCATTTTCATTAAATGCCAAAGTGTGAGAATGAGAAAATTATACCTTTCCTTTTGTGTGAATATTTTTTTACATCCTTTTCCCCTCATATCTTTATAAAAGAATACATGTATAACCTTCTTTAAAAAGAAAAAAAGAAAAAGGAAACCATGTTTCTGTGTTTTCCCTTGATAAATCTTTAGCATGATGTCTTGTATAGAAGTGTTTTTTGGAAGTGCACATAGCTCTGAAGGGACGTATCAGATTTAAGATCTCAGTGACAATCCCGATATTGTCAACAGATATCTTTATACATTTTTGAACCCCACATTAGACTTTGAAATGTTGGTTTTTTATTAGCTCTGAATGCTAAGGCATAATATGTTTTCCTTAGCCTTTATATTATTTTAAAGTGGGGGGAGAGAAAAGCCCCTGAGTACTGAGATTATTATCAGTAATTTAATATTTTCTTAGCTAGTAAGAAACAGGGCAGGGCCTTCTTTAAGAATTAACTTATATTTAGAATTCGCTGTGGTGGGATCCAACATTTTTACCAGTAGCAAAAGTGAGATACACATTTTCTCTTGTCAAAGGCAACTGTTTACAGAGCTATAAGTTCTGGCCTCTGAGTTTTCTCTTCAGTGTAAATGGTTTTTGTTTTAAATTTGTACTTTCTAAATGTGTAAGTTAAGACAGAAACATATAGGCTTCTGGACCTAACTTTGTAGAGCCATTAAAATCTTGGCCTTTGGTTTTCATGAGTGTTTGCATGTTCAAAGGCTTGTATTTGCTTTCTGTTTATCTTCTTTAGCTAGGGCTTGGGGAAGTCTTCAGGTAGATTCAGTGATATACAGTGTTCAAAACTGCCCCTGTGTATTGTGTCTGGTCAGAACAATATAAAGATCTTATGTAGCAGCTACTCGAGCTGCCTGTATGTCATTGTCAAAGGACAGTAATGGCCACAGTTTACCACCCTTTGGGAATGCTCTTACAATCTTACCATAGTATTATCTCTAAATCCTTAAAACAGGTGGCTTTTACCTCTTAGGAAAGATATTCAGGGAATCCAAGTCCATAAGTAATCCTTCCGCCATGTCGAAGGATACATTTGGGAATGGGATACCAGTCATGGTAGAATTCATCCTTATATCCTATTCATTTGTCTTTAAAAATGTGATTTTAAAAGTTTAGAAATAAAAAGAAAAGTGAGATGCTAGCCAGTGTGCTGTTGTGAGGAATGCAAAGTTGATTTAGCAGGATTTTAAAAAATATTTTCCCAACATGCATCATTTCCCCCAAATTTAAAGGCAGTTATGTATACAGCGAGATGAGTTTAGGACCGGAGTCTCAAAATCTTTTGCTGTTTATTGGATTTAAGAGTCATGAAAAATCAGCAAACTTCATTAAGCCTTAGTTTTCACTTTTGAAATATGAATATAACAATTGCTTGGGTCTGTTGTGGTTATTAGGGAAAGAAAGTATGTAAAGATCGTTTAAAACAGTAAAATGCTATGAAATAGAACATATTATTTCATTCTGCATGTCGTCACTAATCAAGTGCTAGAAGCTAGTCCTGAAAAAGGCAGAGTAAGAAGACAGGAAAGTAGGATATAAGGTCATTTGCAATATTGGGGATGGATAAGGGAGACCGGTACCTATGATGGGTCATTTAGACATGGAGCTGCAAAATGGAGAAAGAAAATTTATCAGAAATTTCTAAATTAATATATACACAAGGCCCTGATTTACAGACAAGATATTAAGTGTTACAGGTGCTAAATAAAGAAAACGATGAAAGGATGGCTCGTAATTATCAGGGAATAATTGCTGCAGGAAAGAGTTCCTGAAAGGAAGTATAAAGAAATCTTGGAGGAGGTTGGTTTGTGTTGTGTGATGGGGAATAGTTCTATGAGAGGGTTGAGGAAGTTGAATTTATTAAAGAGGCTCTACAAACTTAGAATTTACTCCTGCTGTTTTTACTGCCTTCCAGGGAACAGTGGGAAAGACCATTAGAGCAAAATAGTAAAGCCACAATTCATCTGAGGGCTTATTTAATTTATTAGGATTATAGCTACAATCTTATAAAATTTTTCAGGGAAAAGGCATTTTTCTGTAATTAAAAAACAGTTCAAACCACATTGTTCAGAAAAATTGTCCGCTTTCGTGGGGCTTTGGGTGAGTTTAGTTTTCTCATTAAAAGTTGAAAAGATATCTGGTAAAATATATTCGATCTAATGGTGAATTTTAATTCATATTGTTATGAACCGGTAACCATAAGTCATCAGGTAATGACTCAATAAAAGCCCACAAATATTAGCATTATTACGATTAGTAACATTCAGTATAGGAAGGAGAGGTACTGTGCTTGATTCTAGTTATCATTCCAGTGCTGCATGAATTTACAGTTTTGACAATCCTGCATGGTGCCATGATGGCTACTGTTCCGAGTCATTCAGAGACGAAAATTGAAAAAAGAAGGCTGGGCAGAAGGAATATGTGCTTTAGTTGCATCAAAACAATATTTTATAGAGCACTAAAAGCCCAGTCTGATGCACCGTCTATAGGCTTATTGGATTTATCATGTTCAGGCCTTATTCAGAGCAAATTCCAGTTATCAGAAGATTTTCTTCACAGGAAGCACTTTAATCTTGTGGATTGGCTAAATATGCTCAAGGCAGCATCCTGACAATATGAAATTGATGCTGTGGAAATTTTGCAAATTAGCAGATCTTACCCTTCTTCCTCTAGGCAAGCCATGCTAAAACTATACTAGACAGATGGGCATTTATCTTGCTCTTAAACATCTCCAGGGAGGATTTCCCAGAACTTTTTTGCCTTTCTTTATTAATTTCTTAACCACATTAAAGCCCTTTATATTTTATTTTGTTACCTAATTTTCTCCGACTGCAATTGAAACCACTTTCTTATTCCTTCCATTTTTAGATGGCGAGATCTTAGAATAACAAGATCATATTAAAATATCAGTTAAATTATAGTGTTTATAATTGTCACTGGCAGCACTTTTCCATAGGATTTCATCTGTGTTTTTAAACTCCCCAATCAAGTATGAATTAAAATACTGATACCATATCATTACTCACTGATGCCTCACCAAAATGATAATCAGTGTCTATACTGCTTTTCTTTATAAACTTTGTATATATATTCAATATATTTAGCACTGATACAGTAATGTCTTCACTGCCTTCTGATCAAATCTTCAACAAAGACATATTACATTGTTCCACTGTTTTTTTTTTAACAAGGATCTATGAGGTATTTTCATTTAATTGAATAATTTAGGAGAATATTCAAATTAAAGTTTGCTTTATTGCTGAGACTTGCAAGCTTATTCTAAGCATGTGCTTTATGAGTATAAAAATCCCCCAGAAGTCTCTCGTATTTATGAGAAAACATTCCTCATAGTTATCCCAGGATCTAAATGAACAAAACGTACTTAAAAATTAAGTAGATTGCTACTTGTTATTCAAATCACAAAAGCAAACTCTAATACACTTTACCATTAGTTTCCTTTGTTAGTTCAAAATAGATACTTCAAATAATTAAATTTCAATAAGTATTATTTTAAATATACCATGTAATATAAATCAAACCTGCTTTTTTTTCTAATTTCATTTTTCAGTACATCCTCAAAATGTATTCCATGTACCAAACTTTACTTTTTACTGTTCATAAATAAATGCATTTCATTTCATTTGCTTGCATTATCTCAAATCTAATAACCCTACATCTGTTATGAGCTTTATCATTCTTTTCCAGGAAAACTGCCTCTTGGTAAAAAAAAAAAAAGATTGGGAAAAGTATTTAAATTTTTCCTTTTTTTTGACACCATACATTAATTCATAGACAAGGGTTTAAGTCACAAAATGATCTAGCTTGGTTCTCTTTGGGTATATAATGGTATCATTAGGATAACAAATATGTATAACTATGACTTTTTAGGAAGCAAATCATCCAATTTGGGTTGCAATTATTAGCAATAAGAAGATTTGGCAAACAGGAAGAAGAGTTAATCTATGTTATTATTATATAATTTCCATATAAATGTAAGACTTACTTAAGCTTTGTCATATAATTTAATAATTTTAAAATATCTATTGTAATCAGCTAGTTTTCATGTTTATTATAATGTTTCTTGTCATCCTTGCATACTTATTACATGCTTGTCATAAAAGTAAAATCCTTTGATATCAAATTTAAATCGTGACTTTTTGTGCCCCCAGCTCTTTCCTAGAGTGTTTTCAGTAAGTTGAGGCTGAAGAGACTTTGAAGGGAAGATTGATTCCTCTGTTCAAGAGGCCTGCTACCCTTAGCGTTGGCTTAAATGTCTCAGGTCTTCAATGGGACACAGAATCTTCTGAACAAACCTGTAGAAGTGACTCTTCATTTAGATAGATGGTAAATTAAGTTGAGTTTTATATTATGAGGGCCAGAGCTCCCCTTAGCACCCAGAAGGCTGTCTATGGACATAAAGGATAACCAGCGGTTCTCTGGCTGCTTGAATGTAAAATACATCAGGCAGATGCCACTCTCAGCACCTGGGATCTGTCCGTGGTCCTGTAATTTGCCTAGTTTGCACTCACTCTAAAAGCACACTGAATTGTGATAATTACCAACTATGGTCAAGCTTGCTGCCAATAAACTCTCCAACTTTGCATTTTGCTTTGTGTCTCTGTTACCTAAGCAGTTTTTCTTCAGTGGTGGCATTTTTTCATGTAAAAGTGAATCCATATAATATATCTCCATTGACACTTTCCAAAACAAAATAAAACAAAACACAAGAACATCTGATTAAGTAATTGAGAAATCGATTCCCATATATACAAAATAGGAATTGGCATGATTGGGCTGTGGCTGCCATGTCGTCCTTGAGATAGGACAGATCTTTAGTTTATTTGCTTCCCCAGCACTGAACAGCCCTGCTTTGCTACCTCTGTACTATTACAATAGCCCGCTAATTGGATTTTGATCTCCAATTTATATTCTCATTAGATAATTTTAACATTGTAGACAGATTTGTTTTCACAAAGCCTTGTTGTTTATTGGATAACTACCTGGTTCAAAATCATTCAGTTTATTCAAAGCAAACAAACAAACAAACAAAAAACACCCACTTTGTTATAGGTACTATGGCAAAGCCTCAGGGCTATAGCAGAATGGTGTCATATTTCTATAGGGTCAATGGGAATATAAACTTTTCCCTGAGAGAGCAGTGGCTTTTATTAAATGGCATAACGTCTGGTCTCTAGTCTTAACTAGTCCTGACTATTTTTAACATTCTTGCCTTCACCCAGGTTTCCGGCCACCTCTCCCACTGAGTCTGCCACAAGCTCTTTGCTCAAGTCCAGATGGCCTGTCACTTGCAAACAGTTACTGTGGACATTGTAGAGCCTCTGCTTACAACTGTTCTTTGAACCACTTTCCATTATAGGGAATGCCCGTTTTTATTTTCTGTCTTTCTAGATTCTGCCTGTTTTTTAAGGATTAGGTTTTTTCTCACCCTCACACATGACTACTTCAGCCTAGGGTAATCTCTTCCTTCTCTGATTTTTTTTTTTTTTAGCACTCTTCCTCTGCTGGCTTCTTTCTTGAATCTTGTCAATCAGAAATTTAGCAGAAACCCCCATTTGCAGAATCCATAGCCCCTGAATCTATTTCCCTAGCCTATTTTGTATTGAGTTGGGGCTTCAGATCTGCATAGATTTAAATTTGAACCAAGATTTCACCAACTACTTACTACCAACTTTGAATATAAATTTCTCATTTATAAAATCAAGATGATAACACTTACCTTTTATTCAAGTTATTGTGAAGAATAATGATATGGTGTATATACAGACTCCGCCAGTTGCTATGCATTCAGTAAACACCTTTGTTGGACATATGATCCTTGTTCAAAATGTCCATGCTTAGAAAATGTTCTTGGGTTCAAAAAGCTCATAATGTTTTTTCTACTTTTGGTTTATAGGATTAATACATTAAAAATACTATCATGTTTTATTGGTCCAATAATTTTGTTGTGCCTGTGTTGCAATAATAACCGTCCTCGCCTTGGTAGCCTGGCTAGTAATGGCTCATGGAGTTAGGTAGATGAGTTGTCTTAGACCACATGTCTCCGTGGATGTTTTGAACAGAGCCAAATGTCCGCTCATCATAACTGTTAGCAATTACTGTCAGTTTCAGTTTCTATCACCTTTCATTAGTTTATTTAGAGATACCGGAACATGAAAGTCAACTTAGTTAACTTCCTCCATTTTCTATTACTGTCTCTCTTAAAGCTACCTTTTGCTTCTTCCCAATAAATTAGCAAGTGGATATAACTTTATACCATAGATTATTCCAATAAAAAAAAAAAACAGAAAATCTTTATACTTATGAGAAAAACAAAAATTCCTCGAAAGACTGCAAAGGAGTTAAATTCTCAAGTGATATAAATTACTTTGCATTCCTCAGAATGGAACCCTATATTGGTGGTTTTCTTCACTGAAACACTGATGTGCTTTTATGCTGACGTAAATGATATAGTTGCTGAAACTTCTATCCAAGGTGTTTTATTTATGTGGGTCAATTTATATTATTCTTATACTTCTATTCATTATAACTTGAATCTTGAGTACTTCTTAAACAATTTTTATTTGTATAACATTTGTATGTTTAGACACTAATAGGGACTTGCATTTTACACACACAAGGGAAGAAAGAGAACAGATCTTGTTTATCTTAACATTCACATTTTCTCCTATTTGATTTATATGTTTTATCAGGTTGCTTTCCAAACAGCAAAATGTTGTTATTCCCTTATATGGATCTTAATCAATTTCGTGCATTTTAAGTCAACTAAATTTTTGGAGTTTGCCATCTTACATTGTAATATGAGCATGAACTAAACTTCTGTTTCTAGTACCTAAAGAAAAAAACTGGAAAACTGGAACATAGTCATACTGATTTTGTTGAGACATTGCGGGTACCTTCTTGGCATAGAAATTATTAAAGATTTTTGATGTTTATTATCATTTCAGGGTTAAATGTAGTTTATGGTATCCTAATTCTTACCAAAAAATTAATTAGTATTATGATTTTATTACTTGGATGCTACAGTGACATATGAATTTTCTGTGTAAGGACAAAACCAACCGAAGTTAATTCAGGGAGACATGTTTTATATGTTTAACTCAAACATAGTATGGTATCCAAATTTTGAAAAATTAAAAAAGGAAATCCTTAAAAAAACTTAGAAGTGACAGAATGCAGTGTCTCTAATTATATTTCATGATGCCAAGTAAGCAAATGTTTTTTTTACCTTTTGTTATTTAATATACTTATTTTAAAATCATTTTAGCAACAATAAATATTGTCTCTCATACCTAGAATTGATCAAAATCTGAAACTACTCTAAATTATTTTTAGTGTTAAAGAAAACCAGATTAGCTTTAGAAAATTTATGTGTGTGAGGCACAAAGAGTAACATCTCTTAAGAAAGCACACTGCATTGTCTAAGACTAAATTTACCAGTACTAGGAAATATTAAAACAGAAAATCTAGAGTTATTTTAGAGCATCAGAAGAGAAGTAGTTATCATTGAAAATAGCATCATAGAAATCTGAGAGAGATCTGGAAGGTTATTCTTCTTAATATTGTCATTTTCGTGAAATTAAAGATAAGCAGTTGCTTCAAAACACACTTGCAAACTAGGACAGCGAAGGATCAGATGGAGAGTGGATCTGGAACTTAACAGAAGGGCCGCAGGTGGAGAATAAGGAGGAGACAGCACCCAAGTCTGTGCTAGGATATGTCAGCTGAAGGTCTAAAAGAAACCACTGATGATACTACCTATACCATTCTTTCTCTCCAGAAAATAAGAAAAGCACTAGCTTTCTTCCCACTCCCCACCCCCACAGAAGTGTCCCCTGTACCAGAAAAGGATTCTACAGCTGTACCTAAGCTCCTAGTGCCCTTATCATCCAAGGATCAACAAATGTAACCTATGTCTGGCTGAATAGTTATCACATTACTTTTTGGAGAAGTAAAAAACAACTACAACAACAACAACAAAAACAAAAACAAAAAAACTTTCTTCTTCCTAATTCTTTAATGCAGAATAATTTCATGGCACAATTCAAAGTCACATCTACGTGAGATCCACCTGTCACTAAATGGGTGGCTGAGAATAGATTCTATCCTGCATGCAGAAAGCAGAAGAGCCCAGGGTTTGAGAAGTGGTTGAGAAGGAGGTGAGCTGGACTAGAGAAACGACATGCAGAAAAGGAGTCCAGAAACCCCGAAATAAAGTATGCTTCTGCATAGTTTTGACACTGTTTGTCTTGAACCATGAGCAGACAAATGGAGGTTTATGCAGAGAAATTTTCTCATGAGTAGTATTGCGGGCACAACACTTTCCGTAAGTGTTCCTTTGAATAGAGCAAAATCCACCAATTGATGGAAAAATGATTCATTTTGATTTTGATTGTTCATCGGGGTAACTTTTTCAAAAAATAGCATTTCGCAGAAGATACATGGACTGAGATGTGATGATGTTCAGAGAACTTTTAAGGAAAACTTTGTCCTGGAAGAGCCAAATATTCTTACTGTTTTAGCACCAATAAGGGATTAGATTTCTGCTGCTAAGAATCAGACGCGTGTGACCAGGAGCAGTGTTAAAGAGGGGCAAAATTACTGAAGTTTCTAGCAGCGTCTCAACTTCTGGTGGTAGCCGGAAGGTAATCTGCCTTTCAGTCTTTGTAGGACAAGATTTGCTTGAGTGCTTTCTGGCATGCTGGGGCCTCCCCTTTGTGTATAGTACGCATGATTTAAAAGAAGCTATGTCAGCACTGATTTATACATTGACAGCTAAGGATATTAAGATATGGGCAAACATACAGCTCACCCTTTTACAGATTAACCTGGAGACTGCATTAGGCAAATTTGATAGCATTAAAAGATTTTGCCAATTTGTCTGGGAACAATTTCTCTTTTGTAGTGTGTCAAGTGTAACACTTCATGCCATTGTACTAATTTAAATGGCTTTGATCAATTGTTCAAGGGGTTAGAGAATCGTAGTGTAGATATATATTTAGCACTTTAAAATAAAAAAAAAGGTTATTAACTTAATTGTTAAATGAATTTAATCTGTACAAATCAAAGGTGCTCAAGAATGTGTTTTCTTGGAACTGCAGCAGCCGTATTATATGAGGAGGCTTTAAAAGTCTTCTTAGAAAATAAAATTATACTTCTGCATTACTTCCCAATAAGTAGAAATGCTTTAGGCTAATTACAGTAGCATGGATGGTAGCTACTATTTGGGAGAAAGCTTTAGTTTATAAAAGTAATAAAATTGTATCTTCTCCAGGGTTTGCCTTTTCTTGTATTACATGTCCTAGATTGTATCATTTGCATGACATCAAGGTAGTCCCGTGTATGATTGTGTTCCCTAGAGACCTTCTTAAAAATGAGATGTATATTTCATGAGACATTCTCTATGTACATAATTTCTAAAGTAAGGAAGAGGTCCCTCTGGATTAAATCATTGCACCTTTATTCAGTAGTCTTATGAGAGAAAGAGCTATTCTATGGGAATGTTTAAACAGTCTTTTTTTTTTTTCTCTTTTTTAAAGTAACAGACCTCAGATGTTGAATTAGCCCTTTTGGTGAATTCCACACTTGAAACAAGGGCGAGATTCATTGGGATCATAGCCTAACCCCTGTATATTGCATGTAGAGCTGACAACTCATCTGACTATTTCATCAAACATTCCATGTGTATTTCAAGTGAAACATTTAAATACTTTTTCTTTACCAGAATAATAATATCACTGTGTCAAACTAATCGATTTAAACAACTGCTTATTTGTAAAAACAAAATGAAACAAACAAAAATAACAATCAGATAGGACAGATAGGATTTAGTACTTAGCTCTTCATTTTAACGAAGTCAATTCCTTAGCATGAATAAAAAAATTTTAATTCCAAAAACAAGCAGCAGGAAAAAGTAGCCTTAACCAAGTTTGAAGCAGCTTTTTTTTCATCTTTGAATTTGAACAAATGAGTACTTAAACTACAGACGAGATTTATTTGTTGGAATTTTGTGTTATTTGGAAAGCTGTTACAGATTTTAAACTTTTTACTGTAGATTTAGATAGTGTTTCAACGACGTTGCTGCAGTATATATTTTGTAGTATTTGGGACTGAAACTAGCATCTTGGAGAAAAGCAAATTTTTAAAAATTTGTTAATACTTTAAAAACTTATTTTCTGAGTACTATAATTCGAGAAGTTCCTTAACCGAAAAGTATGCCGTATTTACAGTTCGGAGAATTCACATATAATGATAAACAATGCAAATTATGAGAATAGTCAAACTTAATGTAGAAAAACTGCTAGCTTCCTGGTGGGGAATGGCAGGAAGATATGTGGGACATCATTTCTCTTTCTCGACTTGGGGTTCTCGAAGGAAAACTGCTTTTAAAAGGAGAAAACCTAAAAGTAGTCTCGCTCTTCCTTGCCAAGGATAGTGAAATTAACATGCAGCTGGGCTTCTCTGATAAATGGATTCTGTTAGGTCACTGAGGGGGTGCATGTGACATTAAGTGATTTACAGTCCTTTACCTTAATGAAATTGTTTCAGCAAGATGACGCTGAAAGCTCTTAATGGATAGCTTTTCTTGATGTAATGAAATTGCATTCCTATGGCATTTAATATAAGGTGCAGTTATTATTTACAGGAGCTTTCCAAGGGCTGCTATTTGCACAGACAGTTCAGAACAAAAAGAGATTTCAGTGGCGGCATTGAGGCCAGAATGGCTCGTGACATTCTTGAGCAGATGAGTGTGTTCGTGAGAGCATTTCAGTTAGTGCAGCCAGGGCTTCCTAGACCCTTCAGGACACTTCCTCTCCCCTAACCCTGCTGGTCTTCGGCCTTTTACATATATTCTTCTGATCTATTTAACAGGCAACTGGATTACAACCAGATCAGCTGTATTGAAGATGGGGCATTTAGGGCTCTCCGGGATCTGGAAGTGCTGTAAGTACCGCTTATTTCTCTCACTCTTTTAAAGGGAGCTTTGTGTCTGGGGAGTGCTAATGTGCAAGCTTATCCGCTAGCTTAAAACCTAGTGTCAAATGGTCTTCTAAAGAGATAGCTTAAATCGTCAGAGTGAAAAAAAGAGGAGTCCAAGTGTGTGTGTGTGTGTAAAACCTCGCGTATCATATCTGTATGTTTAGGTAAAATTTTCTATTTAAGAAGGGCACTCACATGTTCACATATATATTGTCCTTGAAGCGTTTCTCCTTATAATAAAATATTCTCATTCACAGGATTTGTGAGAATTCCTAGAATTGCTAAATATTAAGATAGCATCAGTCATATAGGAAAAATGACAACAAAACATAAACCTCTTAGTAGCTGATATGTCGGTGTATTTTGTAGTTGCTGTGCAATGGAGACATTTTCTCATTTTAAGATGTCACTTTTAACCAGATAATGTCATCTTTGTAAGGTTATTTCAAAATCTACTTTCTAATTTTAATGAGTTGCCCATTCGTGCAGTTATTATTTACAGGAGCTTTCCAAGGGCTGCTATTTGCACAGACAGTTCAGAACATAAGTCCATTTTAAAGTCCTTACAACTGACTTAGTAAAGCACAACCCACAGATTAGAATTATAATTGGCACCCTCTCTTTCCCTGCTGGGTGGACGTGGCTGACATAATTGGTTGGAGGTAACTGAGTTATCTCTTTGACTTAGTAAAATAATTTTAATGAAATTATTAATTGTAATAAAAATAGTTTTAATGAAAACTAGAATTACTAAAGCCATTTACGGTAACTAATTATTTCTGGAATTTTTACCAAAGATTCACATTTCCAGCTTTTTAAATATACTTACAAATTCCTCCTCTGAATAAAATACTTTTTTATACTATAAGTTGTCTCTGACTCAGTTTATTCAGATATACAAAATTGAACTAAATATTAAGAGTTTTTGAAATTTTAGTTCATATGATAAAAGTTATTTAGAAATCATGAAATCCTCCAGGAAAGAAAGAATATTCCATTGTTTTATAAACTGAGTTTGTGGAATGGGATGTAATACTGAAAAAAAGTTTAAAGTTTCAACTGGAATGGTTTATTTTAGCAATATTTTCTATTTTTTAGGGGCAAAAATTTATTAGAAAAGCGGTAACACTCCACAGACAGAGCAGTGGTCTCCTCTCAGAGGCAGAGAGCGAGAGGGACTAGCAATATTTTCTATATGATTTTGGTTTTAATTGTGAATAATTGGCTAGAATTTCTAGCTGCATTATGTGCTGTTATTAATCGTTTTTAAAAACTTATGTAAGAATAAGTTGATTGAGATAAATTGTGTTATAAGACTATGTACTGTTTTCTAGCCACATGAGAAATCACCTTTGTTTCTGTCTTGATAACAGTCTAACTTTTTCTATAGGAAAAATATTTGAAGTGCTTATCATACACATTATAGTTATAAGGCCACTTTTTAAACTGTGTTCCAGAACCGTTTTTAATATATGAAGCTGACTGACGCTGTTCCAGTGTCAGAATAATTCAGATACAACTATTTCATGAGAGTAGTTGGATGTCAAAACCATAGTCGGTGCCACCAAACTTTGTGTGTGAGGAGACTACCACCAGTGTTATGTGACTGAATGGAGCTGATCAAGCCAAAAATCACTGTTCCTGAGTCAGTGCTCCTAACTAGGAATATGAATGATGCCAGTCATTTTAAGGAAATTTTGCTGAGGGTTTTGAATCAAGTAAAATTCAATAAAGTACTCTGTTATTAAGTAAATGAGCTTAAATACTTATTAGATATGGAATAATTCGTATATATAATGAGTATATGTTAAGTACTCTCTCTACGTCTCTCTATATATTTATATGTATATAGAGAGAGAAATCTATGTGCAAAGCACAAATGCAGTAACTATTCATTTGCTTATTTGTTATAAACTAATATTATTTTGCAGAAGCAGTAAAGTCATAAAAACACCATCACTTCCTACATTTTATTTGTCATGATAGCAAAATATCTAAAAGGTGTCTTTAGCAAGACCCACTATCATAAACATACCAAAGAGTGACATTTTATAGTTCATGGAATTAAAATAAAAAAATCTAAACTGTTGAAAACTCTTCTGAGGACCTAAAAGAAGTCTCAAAGGGATATATAAGGGTCAGAGTTTGATTTAAAAAAAAAATTAAAATTAGTACAAAATACAAGAAAATATGAATTTCTTTCAAAATTATTTAAAAATTTTATATTAAAATTTTATAAAGTCAAGCAGACATTCTCTTAATATATGTTAATTTTTAAATCCTCATAATTCATTCAACCTTTAGAGAAATTAATTGACGAAGAATTTAATGCAATATTTGATGCATTACTGAAAGGACAGGGATTCATTAGGCTCAAATCTTCTGTCAAGGAAATCAGAAGTTCACCTATTATGAACATTTGGTCGGGAGCTGTTTTTTCATAGAGTTATCTTCCTAAGGGTTTTGGAAAGAAAGTTCTCCATTTTGCTTATTTTTTACCATTCATAACTCTAGGATATATTGCCTCATAATGTGGAAATAATGAAGGAACATTAATTTGCACATCACCTTCAATTTCAGATTCCCAATGATTTCGATTTTAAAAAAATTTGATTTCATTAGCTATTTGTGAATGTATGACTATACGGAGGCCAAACGGGAGAAAATGGGAGTAAATCATTCTTGGCCATTGATGACAATTTATTAGTTTAGGATATATATTAAGGTACAGAGAATGAATAAAGTTTAAGAAGGAAAAGTTAAGGTAGATGAGAGCAAGGAGGACGTTTATGACTTGTATATTTGTGGCCTTAGTATGGAATTCTGATTGATAGGATTTAGAACTTTTTTCTTTTCTTGATATGAAGATATCAAAAATAACATCGAACACCAAATCTAGATCAATGGTTTCTTTTTCTTTGCACTCTAGACTGAGAAATGAAATATATTCCTTGAGTTGCTAGTTTTAGATAGTTTATTTTTTTTCTTTTCTATTAAATGGGCATAATTTAATTGAATTGAAACATAGTAACTCATATCCATTAAATATCAGACTCTCTGCCAATTCCTATGCTTGGCACAAAGAGAATAAGAAAAAAAAAATCAAGATCTAGATCTGAGAGGGCCTCTGTGATTACTGAGACCAACAGTTTATATTTATACACTCTGATGTTCTTTGTACAAGAATACGTCTCAGTACAAAAAGAAAATATTAAAGTTTGACATAGAAATAGACTTTCATATGGAAAAACGTGTTCACAAATAAAGAAGTATAATATATAAATTCTCATTGTTTCAGAACAGGAATTGATCATGACCATAGCATACGCATGTCATTATATCTAATTAAAACATATTTGTTATTCAATTTTTAATCATTTAATTTCATTGGTTCCCATATTGCTCCGTTACCAAGTATTAGTATCAATACAGCTTTGCCAGCATCAATGCTGAATAAAAATACTAAGATGATTTATTTCTTCAGTTGTGTTATAAAAACTAACATTTTGAGAGGAGACTTCAAATTGATAGCCACCAGCTCCAGCATTAAATGAAACTCTTTTGTGTGGAATCATAAGACATTATAGTTCAAAATTAATGTGAGTCTGCTGCATGTGAATAACTTAAAAAAATATCCCCAAAGTCACATTTTAGTATGCTACGTACTTTGAAGATTTTTCGCTATATAAAGTCAGCATAAATTTTTAGGGTGGGAAAAGGGGTCATTTGAAAGCAAATCCCTTTGAGAAGTGAAACCTTTTAGTGCAAACATCAGGATATATTTTAATGGTGTTTAAAAAAAACTCTCATTTCACTTGAGTACAGGGAAAATGCTACAGGCTTTTAGATAACATGAGCTAACCAATTCAGTGCTTTATAGGTCCTTCATAAAGTGTTTTTCTCCCCGCCTATGTGACTTAATTCAAATCACTTGGATTAGTTCTTATATCACTCAATGCAAAACCAGAGAGTAAAGGGAGTCAATGCGTGTTCTAGATATGTGGCTGTTGTGCCCTACTTTACTAAGTTTAAATTAATCCCTCAACCCCTGACCGCCCCACACCCCAGCATCAACAACTGCAGCCACCAGCTGGCCTAACGTGGCCTCACGAATAGACCTTGCTCAGCCCAAACAGACTCGGACCATATACTCATTGAAATATTTGAGTTAGTTCCCAATATTTAAAAATTAGGAAGATTGATTTAAAAATTTCCATCTCTAGCTTCTCTTGAGAAAAATCCGATTGTTTGGCAGCCTTCCGTTATAGCTCAGCAACAGTCGGTCGGAGCTGAATATTAGCTGCTACAAAGGGGAACATCATTGCCGGCTTGCTAAGGTCCTCCTTGGTCCCAGCTGTCTGTCAAATCTTCTCTATCTCTCTTTCCCATTGTCTTTCTGTATATTTGCCTACTTCTCTCATGTGTGTTCCCTGCCTGGCCTCTGTAGGCAAGTGAATTTACAAGCTCTTAATTCGACCCCTTCTCCAACATCAAAGTGGTCCACCTGGGCCGTTGATCCCATCTTTTTTGTCGCCTCCCTCAGCAACTTGCCCTGTTTACAGGGCTTCTATACACTGGAGACATTTGCCATCTTCACACTGTGGTCACACACTCCTGGGATAGGCGTCTTCTCACTTTCTTGTCACAGCTAGACTTCTCTGAAGGGAGAAAAAAAATTCTTCTCAATCTTATTAACTCCTAAGTTTTTGTAACTTGTGTAATTCATCTTGCCAGTTGGACTATATGCTTTTTTGTGGTTAGGTTTGATAAGCCTGATTTGTTTTTATAATATTCCCATTATCATAAAAATAAGAGCCATTCATATTATAAAAATAAGAGCCAGACATATTAGATGAATTAATGAGGAGGAGGAGGAGGAGTAGAAATAGTAATAATAATGGAATGTGTTAGGGGAAAAGTAGCAAAAAACTGAACCAAACAAGAGTTATACTTATTTTCACCATATCTCACTTGACCATCCATCTTTCTGACTCTAGCTTCAAGAAGCCATGATCACTAACATGTATCACTAAAAAAGGACAGGATTTGTGGCTTCAACTAAAAACTGTTAGAATATAGTAA
This sequence comes from Pteropus medius, assembly GCF_902729225.1. Classification (NCBI taxonomy): domain Eukaryota; kingdom Metazoa; phylum Chordata; class Mammalia; order Chiroptera; family Pteropodidae; genus Pteropus; species Pteropus medius. The sequence goes on along the minus strand of NW_024349804.1, from coordinate 4,027,764 downwards.
GCTCTTAAGCAACTGCTACAGCATGTCACTTCATCCACACCCAATGCAAGTACCAAATATGGATATCGTTCTTACGGAAATTTCAACAGTGGCTGATGTCTACAGTAAAGAATAATTAGGAGGATTTTGTTTCAGGACCTGACAACCGATTCTGTGCTATCGCTATGAGATTTTAGTTGGAGATTTCATATATGTCCATTTACTCATGGATATTAATTATACATCGTTCCCCTCTAAGAAAATATAACTGCTTATTTTTCAATTGTGACTGTCTTGTGTTCATTTCTTAACCAATATCAGAAATAGACTTGCATGTGTGCCCACAGTGCATGTCGCAACATGTGAACAGTCAAAGATGCTATGTCTAAAGCCATAAATTTGTGATCTTTAATAAAACGACGTGTAGCAATATGTTAAAGTATAAAATTTATTTATCATCTTGTTTATAACAATAGCACATTCTTTACGCTGTCTCAGGTAGTTGTTTTGTATAAACATAAACTCTAGAAGTTTTTATTTTTTTATACAGGATGAATAATAAATTTCATATCTAAAATTTCTAACTCCTTTTTTATTCCACAGCACTCTCAACAATAACAACATCACCAGACTTTCTGTGGCAAGTTTCAACCATATGCCTAAACTTAGGACTTTGTAAGTAGTCACAATATACACATGAAGGTCAATTTAATCAATTAACCGTTCCCTTTAAGTACTATTTTTAGTAAGCAAACACCAAGACCACTAGTAGAAAACACCACTTTTTTTAAAGTTTTGGATATTTGAGTAAATTAACTATTCTGAAAACTTGAAAGCTTTCTTTAAATGGTATGTGTTCTGGGAAGTTTGAGGGGAACATTTATTTTGAGCTGTTGTGGAGGTCACATTTCATTAAGAAATGGAAGACTCCTTGATTGGCTGTCAGAAATGATAAATGGTAAATCTTTATGATTTTATTACTGTACGTCACACAAACCTAATAAAGCTAAACTGGCTCTCCAACATTCTTTGTAACGTAAAATTACAGCATAACCCTCTAGTGCTTCTATAATTAAGGTCGCGTCAGCATTTCTATTTAAAAATATCTTTTCAGGAGTTACAGATGGACATTAAAATATTTTAGGTGAATAAAATGGTTCACTAATAAAGTATTTACTACAGCTATGGTTTTTTTTTTTTATTCTTGGAGAAGAATAAATCCTTAAAACCGGGGTGGGGATATTTAGTTAAAGCATTTTCGAGATAAATCTCATTTGAGCTGGGTTTCAAAATCACCTTGACCTAAAAAAAAATATATATATATATATATATATATATATATATATATATATTATATACAGTATGTGAGAAACTGTGGCAAACATAACCAAAGCATTGAATTTCTTGAAAAACTATGTGTTTTTTTAAGTGGGGTACATGTATTTTGATTGAGTTTTCAAAATACTTTTTATTTTACAACAGTTTATAACTGGAAAAATTACATTTATTTTCTCTTTAATAAAAAATCAATTGAATTGCGAGATTTTTCATAAATTAGTTAATACCAATCTTAATGCTATTTTTCTCACTAAAATATAGCTATATATGCAATAATCCATCGTTATAATTTCCTTGGAATATGATTTAGCAAATTAAAACAATTCTGAAAGTATATAGACATAACTAAATGTTTTCTTGGAGTTATCAGATTGAGACTAATCTGACCAAATTAACAGCCAGGTTCACTGAAACTGTATTTGATGAAATTTGTTTCTCATTAACTTTAGTTAATTTTTTAAAAAACAAATTGATCAAGCTTTCATTTCTTGCAAAAATAAAGCCACTAAGACTCTAAAATCATTCATCACCTGCATTTTTGATACTGTGCCTTATTTTCTTATAAAATAAGAAAATATAGTTTGTCTTACCAGGTTTTTAAATTTTATGTTCTATTGTTATTTCAGATTTGTGTGCATGTAACTGAATCTTGTAATGTGCTTGGTTTAGATGGAGATATTTAAAGGACAATTAAGTAGAAATGTGCTATGTGACTTCCAAAGGATGCCACTCTGAGCTCCATGCTAACGGAGCCAGAGGTCACTTAACTTTCCCGAAATGTAGCTTTTTGTTCCAGTTTAGTTTTGATGCTGTCTAATTTTGATGCAAGATCATTCCATATCTACAAGCTTAAGGAGTGTGTAAGATAGTCATGTAACTAAATTCCCTTGCTTTGGTTGTTTCATCATTCTATATTATCACTGCTGCTTAAAAATTCCATTTTTATGGTCCAATTATCTTTCTGGACTGAGTTCCATGTTTTAATATCCATTACTGTTATTGGGTTAGAATTGAGTACATCAGCTAAAAATGGCTAAAATGGTATTACTATGTCGTAGATGATTCTGGGAATGATGCTTTGATTTATAGCTTTGGATGTCCTTTTCTTTAGTTTGAGAAAACATAAAAGCCAGTTTGAAGTCATTTACCTAATTTAGTGGATACATTTGTCTGATATTTTATTAATGGAGAAGTGCTATTTGCTGCTTGGACGGGATCCACAACCTGGTGTGGATCTCTGCCAACACAGAGGGGGCTCGCTTAATTCCTTCACTCCCTCCCATTTATGCCTTTTCATTTTAGTGTCCACTCTTTGAAGATAGGTCCTCAAGACCCAAAAGCTGCTAATTCCATTTTCTGATATTAAACAAAAAGAAGGAAATCAGTAGAGAGATGGGCAAGAAGTGTTTTATATTGAATTATTGAGCAAAAAATGAAAGTGGCCTAAAAAGATTTGAAAGCAGTTTCTGCAGAGACTAAAAATGGCAGGAGTAACTAAGAATTCAAACTGGGAGCCACAACTTTTATTAACGTGCCTCCTAGCCCTAACCCGCCTTTTACCTCCTCATTCCCCCATGAAAATTAGCTGTTAGTATGTCTGGACTGCAGAGAATTTGCCTTGGACTTATTTGTTCTCTCTATCCTTTAGAATGAACACAGGCAAAAGATTGTTTTGGTTGTATCGAAGCTGCTTTACATTTGTTTAGCTCAGAGATAAAAGAAGAGAGACTTCATTCTGTGTTTTAAACCATTTTAACTTCTAGACAGATAATTAGATTGGAAGTTGCTAAACTCAATCTACTTATAGGTGAAGAAATAAAGCTATATATTATTACTAAAGCATTTTCCAAGTTTTGGAATAACTATGTTCTGTCTTCTCGCTTTCAACCTCTTTCCTCTCCTTCAGTCGCCTCCATTCCAACAACCTGTATTGTGACTGCCACCTGGCCTGGCTGTCTGACTGGCTGCGTCAAAGGCCCCGAGTGGGCCTCTACACCCAGTGCATGGGCCCCTCCCACCTGAGGGGCCATAATGTAGCTGAGGTTCAAAAACGAGAATTTGTCTGCAGCGGTAAGGGAGCAAGAACCTTTGTGTTTTCGTGTTTTTGGATGCTGTCATGTAAGAAAACCGGAAAATGCGCAAGCTTTACAGGTTTCAGCGATACCATCTAACGTGTGTGATTGTGCACTGATCACTCTATGGAAATCCTCTGTTTTAACGATGATAATAACATGTTCTAAGACATTCGTGCACAGTTGGTAATTACTGATTACTTATACCGAAGGTATGGTAAAAGACTTTTCAGTTTTCACTCCAGGGGAAATATAGGAAATCCCTAGATTTTAGTTCTATTTGCTACTCATTATTTTCCCTTTAAGTAATCATTTATATCTACTTTTATGTTAACAATTGGAAGTATGATTAATTATTCCTGGATCTCTGCTGGGAAATTCAAAAAGTAACTCGATGGTAGTTGCAGAGTGACAAAATGCTTTTTGCGTATACATATGTACTAGTGGTTCAGTTCTACTTAAAAGAGATAAATGACTAGCTTTAGTAACAAAAATCTGAAAACTGAAATGAGACATTGGCTAGTAGGTGACATTTACTTAGTTATTTCTTTGTGCTTATGTACAAATCTAAGTATTTTACACATATTTATCTCATTTCGCCTCCCTCATAATTGTAGAAAAATGTAATAGTATCTTTTTAACCATTTTTAAAATTTTTATTTTTTAAATTATAATTGACATTTAATATTGTTTTGTATTAGTTTCAGGTGTACAGCATAGTGGTTAGACATTTATATAATTTACAAAGCGTTCCCCTAAGTCTAGACCCATCTGACACTGTACATAGATATTACAATATTATTGACTATATTTCCTATGCTGTACTTTACATCCCCAGGACTATTTTGTGACTACAAAATTGTACTTATTACTCCCTTCAACTTTTTCATCCAGCTCCTCTAACCCCCCTCCCATCTGGCAACCCAATTTGTTCTGTATATCATTGAGTCTGCTTCTGTTTTGTTTGTTCATTTATTTTGTTCTTTAGATTCCACGTGTAAGTGAAATTATATTATCTTTATATTAGAGATTAAAAAGCTGAGAAAAAGATGCTAAATAACCATGTCCAAGGTTATATAGTTGAATCTAAGAATCTCAACCTAGGCAGTCTGATTCCCGAGAGAGAGAGATTTAGATATATTTATAAAATTGTATATAAATGTATTGATCCATATTAAAATATAATTTACTCTTTTTTTATATTTTTATTTGTTTTTTAAAAATTTTATTTTATTGTTTCAAGCATACAATACACTGGTTAGACATTTATATAGTTTAAAAAACGATCCCCCTAATTGCTCTTTCTCTCCTCTGGCTCTCCACCTAGCCATTACATTAATGCTAACTGGATTAAAGGCTTAAATGTAAGACCGAAACCATAAAACTTCTAGAAGACAACATAGGCAGTAAAGTCTCTGATATTGCTAACAGTCATTTCTTTTCAGATGTAATCTACTTTATAAATATAGGGTTGGTTCTGCCTCAGAGGTATCTGTTCAAATTGCAATAAAAGACATTTAAAAAAATGTATGTAATGCATCATAAATAGCTAACAGTTTCTTAAAAAAGAAGTGAGATGATATGCTAGTATAGGATTCTAAGTTATTGTTATCTTTTAGTCCTTTTTATGTATTTTCCCACACTTTTTATAACTGAAACAAAATTTTTTTATGATGTCATGGAATGTTCTCAATAGGTCTGATTGCTTTATAAAAAAAATAATGAAATGACTAACCATTCGTTATAACCACTTTTTTCTCTCTTCGCTTCTCCTTCCCTGTTTTCTAGACGAGGAAGAAGGCAAGTTCACGCTTCTTTTTTAGACTGAGACTATTTTTGTAAACCTTGAGAGCTTGTTGAGGGTTGGGTCAGGAACTAGCCTGCAGCCTCTCTTCCTGGCGTCTGCCTCCACCCAGGTTCTCCCCTGCAGAGTCGAGAGGGCTGTCCCTGAGCCAGTAACCATGCTTGCAGGTTCTCATTTGTTATCATTCAAACAATAAAATCTCATTTCAAAATAGCTCTGTTTCCAAATAAGGAGTAATGAAATTATATACCTACAGGTAACCACTTGTGCTAAAATTTTAGGCCATGCAAAGGCAAAAACAAAAACAACATATCGACTAAATTACAGAATGACATGTTATAAATTATTATAATAACTTCAAAGAAAATGGTACTTTTGAACCTATCCAGACATTAAACAGCATGATCTAATATTTCTCCATACTTATCGGCACATGATTACTTATTTAGACTCAAGAGGGAAATTTTACTGTTTTTTTTATTTTTTTTTTTATTTTTGAGATAAAGAAGGTTAAGCTATATAAGTTCAATAAAGACCAAGCTCTATTTAAGCTTATTAGGAATGGAATACCGATTAGTCTGAAGTCGCTGCTTTTTTTTGGAATTCAGAATACTTTTGAATAGAAATCTAGTTTCTAATCTGAATTTAGCCTTTCTCACGATTATTTCAAGTCTTAAAAATTATCTTTACAATTACTTTTTAAAATCTCATTTGCTTCATCTGAGCATTAACCCCAAAATATAAATTCATGCTTCCGTAACTATATTTTAGAAAGACAGGCCCATTTTATCATCAGGTACTGAGAGAAATGTATTTTTGTTAATTGACATGCTTTGTTATTTGAGATAAGCTTGCATGTTTTACAACTATTGTTTCAGGAGGGAAAATGTAATTGCTGTGTGTTTCTTTTTCAGGTCACCAGTCATTTATGGCTCCTTCCTGCAGCGTTTTGCACTGTCCAGCTGCTTGTACCTGTAGCAACAATATCGTAGATTGTCGTGGGAAAGGTCTCACTGAGATCCCCACGAATCTGCCTGAGACCATCACAGAAATGTATGTGCCCTGAAATTCCCTCTTATCCCTCCACCTCCCCAGTGACCCAAACCATGACTTTCCTTAGGAGATTCCCAGGTTATCAAAGGCAGATCTGATCAATTAGCTTAGACAGATGGTCCTTTCAAACTGGTATTGACTCTTACTCTGTTTAATTAAATATCTTGTTGAGGTGTCTGAGATTTGTCTTTTTTTTGTTTTGTTTTGTTGGGTTTTTTTAATCAAGGTAGAATGAAAAGGGATGTATTTTAAGAGTAAATAGTGCCTTTCCTTCCCTTGAGAAGGGGTTATTAGGCTATTTAGGAAAACCTAAGAATGGCTATACCTAGTCTGACCCTTTGGGCCTGTAGATCTGCCCCTGTCTATTTCTAGGCTGGAGTAGGAGAAATAAAAGAAGGGCTCAGATGGGATAATAAATCATAGAAACAAGATAACTAGACAGTGTTCTGTCGCCTCCAGAACTCACGTTTTATAATGCAGTTTCACTACATTGTTTGAACTGTTGTATAGTCTGCCACAGAGTGTATAAAAGAATATTATAAAGAAGAAATATGAGATATTTAAATTAATGAGCACTTTAGCCTATCTGAGTCAATGTTAAATCCATCAAAAGTTAAATTCTCTTGACAAAGTATTTTATACCTGTTTTGTATGCAACTGCTGTGTACATTTGTCTTTGCCAAACCTAAGCCATGTGGATAAAACAAGGTCATGTAAGATGTGAAATGGACTGCTTTTACCATCTTGAGAAATAAGCATTAGGGAAAATCTTTACTTCAATATCCATTAACTTAGAAAGCGCCTTTTAACCACCCAGCCTATCATATTATTGTTTTAAAGATCAATTCTAAATTTTAACTAAATAAATGTCTTTGGGCATTTTTAGTCCAAATAATAAAATAGGACCAACTTCTTAAGATATAAATTTACATAGTAGGCACAAAAAAAAGTTATTTTTTAAACTATTTATTGTTTGTTTATTTTATTTTTATTAAATTTATTGGGGTAACATTCGTTAATAACATTATCTAAATTTCAGGTGTGCAACTTTATAAATGACCTCTGTATACTTTATTGTATACTCACCACCCAAAGTCTAGTCTCCTTCCATTTTTTCACCAATTAACTGCTCTAATTTATTTTATATGAGAATAACCTTAATTCGCAAGACCAACTGACATTACTTTCAAGTATTTAATGTATGCTTTAAAATGTGCCTAGAGCTTTGCAGTATGAGACAGGATTCTCTGTGGGAACTCTAGAATCTGTGGAGATTTGACATGGAATGATGTCTGCACATAATATTATTCTCATAAAATTTTTACTTGATAGAACACTGCCTTGCCCATAGAAGGCATTTTTATTTTCTTTAGCCGAAACTTGAAAGAAGAATAATATGTGGTTTAAGAAGAAGTGGATGATATTCCATGAAAGAAAAAAGCAGGAACCAAGGTAGAGGTGACAGTGAGCATTATGTTTCAGAGATTATACATTTGAACCTAACTGGAGTACTAGGTACATGTTGAGACATCACAGAAAATAATGTCTGAATAAAGGCACCTCTATATAATTTTAAAGCCACAGATTGTTGGAGAACTTTCATCTTGGTCAGAAGATATGTGATTAGCTAGAGAGTAGAAAGACATGTTAAGTTTTAGAACAGGGAATAGTATATTCATCTATCCAGACACCAGCATTTATTAAGTGAGTACATGCTACATAAAGGCAGAATGAATTCTCCAGAGATCTTCCATCAAGTGACTAGCCAATTTGACATGCAAATTAAAAGCTACTATGAAATGAGGTACAAAGTAGTAACATGTTGCAAAACAGAAAGAAATAAAATTGAAAATATTTATTCCGAGGGCATAAAGTGGAAGGCAAGTTATGGTGGTTAATTAGAGTCAGAAAGCTTTAGTTAGAACTGCTGGTCTGCCTACCATTACTATCTGTGAGATCATGGGCAAGTTACTTATCTTCTAGGAGACTGTCTTCTCATTTGAAACTAAGGGTTGTTGTCAGTTTGAAATGGAATAATTAACATATGTAGAGCTTTATGTGCTTAGCATATAGTAATCATTCAATAAATGATATCTCGATCATTGAAGCCTTCATGTAGGAGGTAACAGATGCAGTAGGTAAAAGATGAAGTACCTTAAAAGACAGGTAGACTAGAAATGCAGAAATAGAAAAGGACTTTCAATGTTAATAGAACATCATAAGCATAGGCAATAAGAATGGAAATACAAGACACTACTAAACAGGAACTCAGTTTGGTATTTCAAACCTGAGAGATTGCAAGAAAATAAATTTGGAAAGGTAGATTGGACCCAATTCATGGAGGGCCTTTGATAGTCTAAGAATCTTAGTCTTGCTTTGGAATGCATTTGAATATAAGAGTGTTCATCTGAATCTTCAAGAATTAATCTGAAAGCTGTGGCTAGTGATTGACAAGAGAGAATACCAGGCACGAGGCCTCTTAGGAAGCTGCTATGCTGGTTGAAAGGAGACTTCATAAGAGCTGCAGCTAGGACGTAGCAGTAGGAATGATGATATGGAAGCAGATATCAAAGCTAATAGAGAAGCAGAATTAATGGGATTTTAAATTTGATAAGATGAGGGAATAATGGAGAAATATGAACCAAAGATGATGCCAGAGTTTCAAGTATGAGGGATGGGAAGATGATGGTTCTATCATTGTTTATAAGAAGCTGAGGAGCAGAACCAAACCTAGGAAGGACGATGGTAGTGAGCGAAATTTGTGAAATACTGAAATACCATGAGATACCTGCAGGTACTAAAATAGTACAGACTCTAAGGATTTGGAGCAAGAGAAGGACTTGAGGCAAAGGTTTTGGAGTAATTAATATTATAAAATATAAAGTAGATGGTTACATCCATAAAATGGCCAATCGAAAGGAGAGCCAGAGAAGAGAAACCCAAGGGGAATAAGTAAAAGTAGCAGAAGGCTGTGATAGGTAAGAGAGGAAGGGCTTCTGGGAAAAATCTTCTGAGTCAGATATTCTGGCTGGAGAACCAGATCGAGGTCTGAAAACAGGTCTTGAAATTTGACCAGCATATTGTTCTTCCAGGATTCAAAGTAGAGTGATAGGTAAGGAAGCCACTTTTCAGAGTGGGAAGAAAGGGAGTGCATGATGACTACTGAAGAGAGCAGATATGGAGCAGTTTGCAAAGTTTGGCCGAGAAAGGGTTTTTTGAAAATGACAATCACTGTAAAGAGCAGACTTGGATTTATTCTAAGATGCAGAGAGCTGCAATCAGACAATCAGAGAAAGAATGGGATTAGAGAGAGATGAGAGTGTGAGAGAGTTAGATAAGAAATATGTGGGAACAAGATTGTCCTGGACACAGGAGGAGATTGATCAAATCCTGATCCTCTAGGAAAGAACAAAATGCTGTTGTAGGTTGACAAAAGGAGAGAGTGTGTTGTAGATGTAACAGACTGAAAGTAATGTGAGACTTTTAAAATGCTTAATCTCATGTAGTCTGTTTTATTTTTTACAGTAGAGCCTTTCTTGTATTTCATATGCTCTATAGATTTTGTATAATGGTGGAATTTAGTTACATAAAAGTTATAGTAAATAATATGTCCCATTGCATTTGCCTATATTGAAGTGGTGTGTGCAGTATAACTACAATAAATTAAATGTATAAGTCCAAAATATACGTGAAATTCTAGGTGAATATTACTTCTCTGATTATTACATTATCAACTTTATCAGTAGAGTATCTAGTAATAAATCATATTGATCTTCAGTGCCAACAAAATACCTACCCCCATTACTATTCAGTGTAGTGGCATAATTTACTAGATTAGTAGTTTATATTTTTTATTACTTTTATTTTTTATTAAGATAAATAACATCAGTAAGATTCATAAAGTTTAGAAATAAAGCTATGCAATGTCTTAAAAAAAATTTTATAGATTCCAGATTTTTAAAACACGATGAACTGAAAATTATAAACTCCCTCCATATTTTTCAAATATTTTTTTAATCTGGATTTTATAAGAAATTATCATTAGAATTTCTTTATTGGAAGTTATCAGACATTTCATTCCATAATCTTGAGTTGATTTCCTACTGTATCTTTATTCCTGTAACTGTTTCATAATATAAACCTGACAAAAAGAATGCATGTGCTGTATCTCGGAGTGATCAACTGCCTATATATCTAGGTAGAAAAACTTGACTCATCCTTTTCCCTTTTATGCTTTGTGTTTGCATCTAATTGCACACTACAGGTATTGACTTAGTCAGTAGTTTATTAAGATATAGGAGGGAAACATTCTTTTAAAGTCAGAATTGGAATAATTTGGAGAAGGAAGAATAGAAAGAGAATAACATTTATCTAATACCTGTGATGTTGGATGCTACGCACATGTTATATCATTTGATCGTCTCATTGATTTTGATGAGTGTATCTACACAATTTAAATAAAATAGGAAAACT
>NW_024349804.1:3781317-4016896 GCF_902729225.1 Pteropus medius | reverse complement strand
CACACACACACACACAAATTTATTTTTTTACCATCTGTCTTCCCTACTAAAATAGAAGCTCTAATGCAGGCAGGAACTGGTTCTGTTCTAACCACTATCGAATACCTAGCAACAAATCTAGCACCTGTCACACAGTAGGCACTTGTTAAATCTAAAATAAATATCTAATGAATGGATAACTTAAAAATTAAACATTTAGAGCAGTTTTATCTCTGAAAGGATAGAGCCGTATTAAACAAAATTGAAAAATAAAACCTTAAGGAACAGTTCATGCTCTCCCTGTCAAAAAGAAAATGGTGCTTTTTAAATATAAAATCGGTAAAAGAAAAATTAATGAATAGAATGTCTAATGGAGTGGGCTAAAATGGGGCTATAATATTGAACATTCATTTGTTCAATACTAGCTTGTATTCTACCCTCTATATATATCTGAGAGCTCCTTTCTCTCTGTTCTAGGCTGACCAGTATCTAATAAGTCCCCTTCTTCTTTCGATATAATACTTAATTCGGTCTTCTTACAGATGTCTTAGACATCTTTCTCTAATGTCATATTTCCTCTGGAATGAAGCCTATAGACATTTGCCTCAAATCCCTGAAAGGCTAACAACTTCATTTTGCTATTAAAAACGGTGAGGCTCAAAACAGTTAAGAAATCTTGATTTTTTTTTTTTAAAAGGGGGGAGTCTTCAATTGTGAAGTGGCTAAATTGGCCTCAATCTTAAATTTATTTGACTCCAAAGCCTATGTTCCTTCCTCGATCCAGCTGCCAAAGAAAGATAGACGTGTCGTCACTCATTGGAATAGTGTAGGAGGGATGACTGAAAAAATCAGGGGCTGACTGATCCTCAGAGAAACAGGACATGAGAAACTTTAAGCAACTTACATATGAAGAGAACATAGAGGAGCGTAAAGACATTAAGGTATAGGAATGCTTACAAAATTGAGCATTGTTTCATATTACTTTATATCTAGAACTATTCTATCGTCATCTTTCCTATTCTCTGTTCGGTTGTGTCATGTCCTCTTAAATGTTGTCTGCATAGACCTTATCACAGTTTAACTTGATACCTTGGTATTTCGATCAATGTCAAGTATTCTGTTGGACTACAAGCTTAACGAGGGCAGAGCCATGTCCATTTTCCTCATTGTTTCTGCTCCAACACTTAGTGTAATGTGGGTGAGGAGGACAGTGCTGGGGCAGGAAGAGGGGATCTAGAAAAACATGACAAAGGATATGAACTAATGAAGATACAGGGGGGAACTAGAATGTGTAACATAAGGTAAAATTCGGTTTAAAAGAAAGAAGCTGACGCTCTCCCAGGCTCTTCCAAGCACTTTGCCACCTTGAACCCTGCTGGTGGTTTTCATACAGATAGAATGCCTGAGGCACGTCTGTATGTGATCTGACCCATGGCAACAAAATCACTAACAGCAAATTGATTCTTTATATATCAAACCCTCGGAATTAATTTCTTAAATTACGTTTTGAGGTATAAAATTTCAAATATGCTGTGATGGATTGCTGGAAAGTAGACATTTAGTTCTCTTCAATCTAGTTATAGATTTCCTGTGGCATATCACCTGTTCAAACGATTATACAGAAATGCCATAAATCATGGAGAATAGTTAGTAAGAACATCAGCTGTAACAATTTAGAATGTCTCATTTACTCTCGTATCCTACTGTCTTTACTTTTGGTTGCCTCTTTTAGGGCTTGGAAGCTGGGAGCCATACAAGTCTTTCTTTGATTTGTTCGAGGGAAGATGATCGGGGAAAAGTTTAAATTATGAGAAGGGAAAGGATGGTAGCAATGTCGTCAGAACACTGAGTGTTGTTTCAATGTTTTCTGAGATGGATTGCAAATTCTCAGAAATTATAATAGCTTTTTTTTTTTTTTTGGCTGCACTATTCAGATAGGTAAAGGAAAGTCACTTTATTGCGTGAACTCACTGGACCGCTCTTATTCTCCCAGTATTTAAAGAAAGCTCTTTCAAAGAGACTCACGATGGAGGCTGGGGATGGGGTTAGGGAGTAATTCTCTTTGTTTTATTTCCTCTGAATCATTCACATGCATAATTATAAAGAAGTGAGAATAAGACTAGTTCTTGAATACTATCTCTGATTACAGCCTTTATTTATGTTATGATACTGAATATAACTTTTAAAATACATCTTTTTCCTCCATTTTTTGTTTGGACAAACACTCTTCCCATTATGTTTACACCATTTTTGCATGTTATTTACGCATTTGCCTCCTCTAAAATTTTAAACCAGTAATTTACAATTCCTACATATTACACACACACACACATCATCAATAACACACACACGCATGCATCTATAAAATCCCTTTTACCTTTTTCACCCATCCCCTCGAGTGCCGACTCTACATTAGACATCACAGTCGAAAGGACACAGTTTCAGCCTTCAAAATGTTTACACTGCAGAGAATTGAGGTTTTACACAAATAGAAATTTTAAAAACTATATAATAAGTAATAAAATACATATATGCACAGGGATCCCAGAGAAAGAAATGCCTTGGTTTGCCTGGGAGAATCAAGGAATCTTCATATATGAGGATGTGTTTTGCAGACAGAAGAATTGGGGACTTTTTAGACGTGTGCAAAATCCCAGAAAAGTGAGAGGTAGAATATCTTTGAGAAATTACAACTTTTTTCAAATGCTAGAACATAAAGCAAAAGCCTGTTCTTGAATAATCACTTATCCTGATGACAATAGGGTACAAGAGATAATTTGAGCAGGGTAGTAGCATGATTAGATTTATCGTGGAAAAGAGAGTAGTTTGTAGGAAGGGATCCCACTGAGAAAGTGATAGCAACAGTCTCTCTAAGGCAAGATGAAGGCAAGCTTTGCAGCAAATAGGGATGGGAGGCTATTCCAAGGAGTGACCCTTGTGAAGTTGTGGTATTTCTGTAAAACCTTCTACAGGAAAAAAATGAATACCCATCAGCGAGGGCATAGTCAAAGTAGTATTCATTCGGACGAATGAAATTGTAGTTTTAGAAATTAACTTAGAGATTTATGATTATATAAGCAGCTAGAATGATTAAGTTTAACGTTTATATAATTCAAATTCCATTAGTAATCACAGTGTTATCTAAACTTTAGGAGAAATATAATGGATAACTTGGACAATAATTCAGTGCAGGGGTGGGAGACAATGCAAGTTGCTACCCACTCATTGAGTAATACTGTTAGATAAGCGATGTGTAAGATAATTTGCATAATGTTTTTAAAACTAAAATTATTACCAGATGGGGGACTTAGTTTAGTGCCTGACTCATAGTAAGCGTCCACAAGGTTTTAGTTATTGATGAAAAACAAAACACCAGAATTTCTGTTTTTCTTTCTTGGATCGCTAAAGAAAATTCAAATACGAAAACAGTGTTATTGACATTATGAATCTATACTCTGTAACCCCAAAATCGTGAGCCATTTGCCTCTAAATTTTCCTCTAAATCTAAACCAGGTGATTGTGTGTATTGAGTGTATCTTTGCATTTGAATATGCATCCATCTGAATGGACGCATGAAAATTTTAATATTGAAAAGATCACTGCCTGAAATATGAAGTCAGTAGGAACACACACACACAGACACACACACAAAATACATACACATTTTTGTCTTGCTTTAAATACTTAAAGACCTAATGGGAAAAGAGTTATTTCTGCTATGAAAACATCAATTGAATTTACACTCAGGGGAATGTACCCTGGAATGAAAAAAAATAAAATAAGGTTAAGGAAATGGACAATTTTCAGGAATAATTTATCCCAAGGAAGGAATGACTGATAATCAATTAGTATGGGCACAGTCCTCAGGCAAAAATGCTAGCTATATGCAGAGTATGTCCCTCTCGAGGCCAATATTCACTTAGCTGCTGAAGATATTTATTAAACTCAAGTTCTAGAGACTGTGGCTATGTAACAAATAATATTATAGTCTACAGTAGTCTTGGGTCATTTAATGTGGGGATATATGAAGGATTTCAATGGCATATATTTCCTACTAAAGTTAGAAGTAACGTACCAGAAATAGAAAGTCCTTATTTTAGAATTAGTATGTAATTGGAAAGAAAATCCCTAACAAAGGAGTATTTTCAAATGCTGGACCGCGTTACCTGTGATGAGAATGTTTGACTACACTGGGCAGTCCAAGATTCAGAAGCTAGAGTCATCCCACACTCCCCCCTCCCCTTCACCCTAGTAAATCTATGTTCTATTCTCTGGCAGCTGTTTTTGCCATTTACATTAAAAGCAGATGGGGAAAATGCAAAGAACTGTCAGTTTTATTACCGTGTATAATCAGCATCTGGGCTGTATGTTACAGACACAATCAGTCCAATCTTATACTTTACCGGTGCTGTAAAAACTTTTTTGAGTTTCTAAGACAGTTTCGAAGTTAGAGAAAATGCTGTATTTTAACCATGTTGATCATGAAAATTGCAATTATATATATTTTTCAGCCTCCATATGAATGACGTATGGGTATATGTGTTTATTATATAGTTACTGAGTTATCGGCAAATCTGTACTGCTAATTTATTTTAAAATATGTTTGGAATCACATATATTTATTTCATACTAGAGAGGAAATCGGATTTATTCATTTATATAATCTCTGTGTGTATGTGTGTGTCTAATACGTGCTGTGGACATTTTATAATATAATCCTATATATTATATGTGTGAGTACATATATACGCTTGTATATTCCCATATTTTTATTCTTTTATCATTTTTTGTTAAAGAAAAAAACATTTTTTTCTACATCTCGTAGTTTTTACCAAAACATTTATAGTAGGCTTTATTTTCCTCATTTTTCCAAAAGAGGAACTGAGACACAAAGAAGCAAAGTAACTTTTTGAGGACCAGAAAGCTAATCAGTGGCAAATCCAGAATTTAATCCAAGTCTATATAAGCTCATACTTTTAATCACGAAACTATACATTTTTATCTTTATGTATAAACACATGCAAAACATGGTTGTGTGAAAGGACTCTTGTATCAGAAAAGACCAAAATTTAGGTCGTTTGACTTAACATCCTAGGGATATTTTGTTTGTTTCGATTTGATGTTCATTAAACAATAACATATGTTAAAGAATTACCAACATTAAATAAAAATGAACCAGTGAATATGACACATATGTAATGAATATATATTCTCAATATTTATTCATGAATATATATACATATTTACATATGTATGTATCTACATATGTATGTATGTAGATATATATATATATATATATATATATATATATATTTTTTTTTAAATTCAGATTGGAAAACAGAGCTCATGCCAGGTATTTCAGTCAAGGGATTTAATATGAGGAATAAATTAAACACTTGTAGGCGACACAGAAATTAGAAAGCTGCATTCTTCCCTGCAGCTCCCCGCACTCCGCCCCCTCACAACAGGCCTGCAGTGACCTAAGAAGAAAGTGATGTTGTACTAAGGCATGAGGTGTCCCCAGCCAGAGCTGAAACAAGGAAGGAGAGGAGACCCTGCTGAGGACATCCCCTGAGGCACAGAGGGACACTATCCTGGCTTCTCCTCCCTTCCTACCCTCAGTCTCCCGCTAAGTGCTTCTCATTGGCCAAGTTTCACAAAAGCAAGTTGGCAGATGGTTCACAGAGTCATCTCTCCGGGATATAGAGCAGAAGAAGGGAAGGGCATGGGAACTGTGTATTTAATAGGATGTTTATATGGATCGATATGAGGCTGAGAAGCACCATTTTTTGATGGACTAAAATATTTACCAAAAACACTTAGTGAAATCTGTTTCTTTGTGTCTTTCATAACCAGGTGGGGAAAATCTGTATTTCTCTGACAGTAGAACCATAGAGTAGAAAAGGTGGGACAGTTATTTTCATCTCTCTGATTTTAGTGCATCATAAAAATACTTCGGTTGTGTTTGAATGCACTTTGCTGCGGTGGTTTTCGCATGAAATAGTCACATAATGAATCAACAGAGTCCAGTCTTACTGAAAATACGTATAGCCCTTAACAGATTTAGAATTTAAGATTTTCCTTTCTAAGAAGCTTCAAAGTTTTCTGAGTATAACAACTTTTTTTTTAAACTATAATACACTTTCTGTGGAGAGCATAAAAGGTTTGTAAAATTTAATATTCGACAATAATTTCCTTTGTGAAAGAGTTATAATTATCTCTAAAACACGTCACATATCTATTCAGTGTCACTGTGCGTCGCTCTTACTGAAATTGAGGTTATTTAAAACGTACTCCCAGATTAGTCTCTTAAAGGTACTTTCTTTTTTATACAAAGTCCAGATTTAAATATTAATGACATGTAATACCTAAAAATTGGGATTTTTTAATTGTTTTTATAATTGCCTGGGTTTTATTCCTGATCTTGCTCCATGGTTAGGGCACAGCACAATCAGTTTCAGTAGTCATTTTTGAAAAAAAAGAAAATATTTCTCATGAAGAGCATCGGCTGTGCATCTTGACATGAATTCTAGGCTTGAATTAAATGTATCTGAGAGCTCATGTTTCCATTTAAATATTAAATTTTTTCATTACAGACGTCTGGAACAGAACTCAATCAAGGTCATCCCTCCTGGAGCTTTCTCGCCATATAAAAAGCTTAGAAGAATGTGAGTGAATAATATTCTGAAATATATGTAATTTTTAAAATTATGCAGGTCATGACCAAGCAAAGACACCCATTTGAGTATGAATATTCAGGTATTTGACAGCTTAAATACTGAGTGATGTGACTATTTGATTGCTAGTTCTGTAATATTGTAATGTTAATAGCTAAACTATGTAATATTTTTAAGTTCTCTGTAATTTATCATATTGTGAATGTGTGTGGTTAATACAGTATGCAGACAAATCTTAGATGATCAATTCTCAAAAATAAGACATGGCATCTTTTGTAATAATTTAAGAAAATAGCCAATTGATTTAAAAGGGTTCTTTTTTTTTTTTAATTTAGGATTCTTCAGATGTTTTATGTTGTAAATTGTATATGTGTATCGATAGATGCAAAATCAGCATGTAAAGGCGATAAATAGCTTTCTCCTGCAGTAAATCTCGCTGACATTCTGTTTCATCTAACCTAACCCTATTTCTGATCTTAGAGACCTGAGCAATAATCAGATCTCTGAACTAGCTCCAGATGCTTTCCAAGGACTGCGCTCTCTGAACTCACTGTAAGTATTGGCCATATCGTGGAAGGGAAGCAGAGCACAGAACTAATCGTGGCTCTTAAAAATAAATGGATCTAAAACAAATACTTCTTTATGGTTTTTGATTATGCATTATTGATAATATTAGTTATTATTAATCATTAATTACTTTTATCGAGGAACGCTACCTGTCACTAAAATCAGCCATTCTTAGGAGTATCTGTTTTAGGACTTGATAATTTTGCTGTTGAGAGAGCAAGATTAAGATCCCCTTTTTCGACACTTTTGTTTCTGAAATAAAGGGAAAATGTTTATTTGGGAGTGCTCTGGCCAATGTTGTATTTATAATCCTTAAGCCGATAGCCACGGTCTGTGGGGACAATATCAGTCCCCTTTAGAATGACATTGGGTGAAGTCGTGCAGAGAACAGTGGAAGATGGCCAGGGAGAAGCCCCTCACCTCCTTGCTTTATCGCTTCCCTAAAAGAACCAGCTTTAATCTCTCAAAGTACAAAGATAAGCAAGTTTGATGGCTTTTTAATATCAAAAGGACTTTCAGGGAGATCTGTGTAAAATAAAGTGGTTCTAAAATAAATGGGTAAAGGCTGTTATTATCCCTTTAAACTTGTAAAAAATCTTCAGAAGTCCATCAAGTAATCTTTATTTAAAATTTTAAAGTTTGAAAATAGAAACTGGCATGTAATTTTAAGTTGTCGATGCTTAGAAAAGAGCTCTGATTGATATAAATTACTGTTGAGCTCATATGAATTTCAAAAGTTCATTGTAGCCAGTGAAGATCCTGGGAGATACACACGTGTGAGAACTAGACAGACACCTGGGGTCTCTGTAACAGTTGACACTCACTGGTACTGAGGGGAAACGAGACAGACTCACTCATGTGGGCACATGGGCGTTCAGGTTGCTATGCTGGTCTGCTCAGAAAACCACAGTTTTCTTGAAGACAGGAAATATGAAACCATCACTCCATCTGCAGTATCTGCTTGGGTTCATTTCTGTTTGTTTTGTTTTGCTTTTTGTTTTTCTAGAGGAAGTCCCAGGCCGGAAGAACAATACTTGGCAGAAAATGTAGACTGTGGTCATGTATTGCACTCAGGGCGAGCTGTCAGGTTCTAAAATAACAAAGTTTATGTAAGACTCAGTGAAATCACCCAAGTTGTCCAGAAAGTACTGTGTATACCATTCTGGCGAGTAATGCTATCCAAAGTAAATACAGACACCCTTTCAGCCATACAAAAAGGACAAAACGAAAGTCGAACTACTGATTCCTAGTTCTTAAAGTATCTATGCCTCAAAGATAACCATTAAGTGTCAAAAGAGAGAGAAGTGGTTAGAGAATTCTTATTTATACCAGCTTGCTGCAGTTCACTATTGAGCCCTCTTGCCTTAATAGTGTTAAGTGACATCTTATGGTTGTGAGAATTAACTGATAAAAATAAATAATACATGGAACATTATTATTTATCACAATAATGACATCATAGTTATTAATAAATATAGTGATAATTAATGATCATATTATAAATTACTATGTGCTAATCTATACAACTATAATAAACTAATGGCAAATAGTAAAATAACCTACTTGCTGAATTTGGATCCTAATCTTCACTATCAGAGCTCTCATGTACACAGTTCTTTTGGAAAACTATGAAAAAAAAAAGTATTATCTGTCCTTGTGGAACTATATTTTAATCAGGGAGTTAAGTCACTGTGTAATTTCTAGTTCCTAACGTAGCAGGACATGGAAGAAGAGGAACTGTTTTCCGGAAGTGGAATCCCACATAATATCCTGTGATGCTGTAAAACACGTAGATCAGGGAAGAGTGAAACGGATGTGCTATCTCAGAGACAGTCCGTGTGTGGTAGCTGGTATCATGTTCCTCATTGTGCTCAGATTTTGAATTGGCCTTCCAAAGATTAATTTATTTACCACCCGCCCACCCACCGCCAAAGTATATAATTATCCAGATTTACAATAGCCTTTTTCTTTTATTTTACCACAGTCATACTTTCAACAGAAATTTATGAGGACCCTGTAGCATCGTAGGCCCCATTCAAGGTTCTGGGGGATGTTTGAGTGAGCAAAGAGCTCTCTGTCATGCAGGTGACTAGTGATCCTGGTTGTTGACCAAGTGGTTTCTGGTCAAAAGAGATAATATATCTGATGATTAAAAAAAAAAAAAAGTGCTCTGAAGGAAAATAAAGAAAGGAGAAAGGATAAAGGAAGCCAGGGGAGAGGAGAGCTAAAATTTTAAATAGGATGATCAGTGAGGGCCTCCGAAGAAGGTGATGTGGGGCAAAGACCTGAAGATGTGAATGGTGGGAGTGAGCTGTGCAGATAGGCGGAGAAAGAGCTTTCAAGGCAGAGGGAAGCACTAAATACCACGGCCCTGAGGCAGGAGTATGCAGCGTATTTCAAAGAAGAGCAAGAGAAAAATCAGAGTGCCTAGAGGAGAGCAGATGGGTGAAATGGAAATAATGAAGAAGGTGTAGTTATTGACCGTGGTAAGGTCTAGGGTGCAACCGTGAAGACAGAGCAATGAAATACGGTGAAAGATAGGTCCACAGGAAAAGTGTAGTGTTGGAACCTGTGTTAGTGAGCCAGGAGTTCACGTTTCCCAGAGAAGGGTGAGGTGACTTGGAAACATGTAGATAACTGCAACAGCCATGCAAATCAGCGACACTTCCATTTCCGAACCAAGTTTTTACTTACGCACATTGATTGCTCTTACATGCCTTTCAAGAACTGTACTCAAGTGTATAGCCAGTTTAGTGTAATCACTGCATTTGCTAAAGGAGTTAAAATATTGAAAAGTGGTATAATACTAAATACTTCTATGCATCTTATTCAATAAAAAATAATCTTAAATGATTTAATTACCGTAATAGTATATTTTAGAGAAAATAACTTGATTTGACGAATGTTTTTAAAGTCTTTCCTATTAAATATTTGCATTAGCACTTATTTATCTCTATTAACATCAATATTTGTTGAACTACACATTATTACTATGTATCATTGTATTTATACATTAACATCTTTAATTATATAATTTACTATATTATAAATTATTAACAAAATATCATTTAGAATACATGCATCTATTGAATCATTTTATCCTCTGGGCTTTTTATGGCTTTTATTCTAGAATATTTAATAATAATCTCTTAAGAATTCAGCATACTAGTATATTAAGCATGGTCTATAAACATTTTTTACTTTTCCTAATTTACTGGTTGGAAACGTCCTTTCATATAACTGAGAAGTTGTAGCAATGTAGCGTGTGGTTAATCATATAACCTTTATGAGAAACCTCTGCTTTCTCTTTACTTTCTTTAAAATTGCTTAGGGTTTTAATTCTCAATTATGCATTGTTTTTAATATATAAGTATAGCTCTCTGATACTTATTCGGATAATAAAGCCTGCCCATAGCACCTTTTTCATGATAGCCATCTTATAGGGCTCTATTTTGGACACTCATTTCTTCAGTAGGCGTTCTGGCTTCCAGCAAGGGCAGAGAAATTCAAAGCCTGGCCACCGGCGGTTCCTGCATCTTCTTACCCTACGATTGAAACTCATGAGGGTGAAACTGGGCTTAGAATTTTCAGTCTTCCTTCTAGGAGCAGGTACAAGAGTGGCCTTATTCTCTATCAGCATAACTGTACGCTGTATATAGTATGCTGAGTATTAGTCATGTATAAGAAACTGTAGAGAAACTACTCAATTTGTCATTCTTGATATTTGTATATTATCCAAATCCCTCACGTATTTATTTTCTTTTTGTCGGAATTTATTTTCATCTATCAATTTCTTTTTAAATTTTCTTTCCCTCTTATGAGTATAGCACAAATTCTCACTGGCCTTCTTGCACTTTATCTCTTTATGTGATGATTATGTCTTTCCCTCGGTTTTATAGGTTTTGGCACTATTCTTTTTCATCCAACTTCTTTGTCCTGGTCTATGGAGTTTTGATATTTTAACTCCTTTTTTCTTGCTATCATTTTGATCCCACCATGTGTAAGAAAAATATACACATCCCTAGTACTGCTGCCTCTTTTTGTAGAGAGGTCTCATTCCCGTCATTTTCTCTGAGCATTTCTTTATTATATTTTTATGACTTTTAGTTCATATATCTAATATTGCCTATCCAGACGGAATTTCTGCCTTCTGTGTGATCTCCTCCTTCCACCACCCCTCTCCCCAGCCCCAGGTATCCAAATTGTCTCATTTCCAATAAACATCGATTTTTTAACATGACCTTAAAATCAGAATGATTTGTTGGAAAAAAATATTTTCACAATACAAATATGACACACCTCCTAGCTAGTCTTCCTTTCATTGCTAGTTGAGCAAACCTTTAAAGTGAAAGTCCCAAATGAACAACCTACTAAATTATCTGCCCCTTGATTCTTATTTGGGTCTCCCACAATTTATATGCATCCTGTTTCCTTTTTCATGGGTTCAAAATTGTTCAGTATGCAAAACTGTTCTTTTGGGTTGCTCTTTCAAGTCGTACTTTATTCACCTCAGTCATATCAGTGCCTGGGACGTTGGCAAATGATAGACATTCGAAAGATAACAGTTGGATTCAGTTTATTCAGGCACCAAGCTTAGAACCTAGCAAAGTTCCTGGCACAGAGTAAGTGTACAATATCTCTTGTTGAATGAACTGATCGACGGTATTGAACTGAATTGATGCCATCTTCATCTGTTCATTTGTGTTCCTGAAGCCTCCTCTTTTCTTATGCTTGACCTTGAAACATATATTTATTCTTGCTTTACTCTCCCTTAGTTCCCTTACCACCTTGACCCAGACCATACAGAATTCTTTTCTCTGTTTGATTAGAAAAAAAAAAATGTTTCTTCTGTAACTGATTTACCTTTTAAAAAAATCTATAATCTACACAAATTAATTTTTATATTATTCTATATAATTGTCACTGGAATCTATACAAACAGAATGTCTCTTTGCACAATATAGCACCAAGCTTTATTCCCTTCATATTTTATAATATAGTCCACCTCTCACTGACATCTTAATAGGGAATGGCTTTTTTTTTACTCTTATTTATCTCTCTTATATTTTCCTCCTTTCCAAACAGAAATCGTGTACTGCTACCAAACAAACATATTATTTAGATTCTCATTTTAACTTTTTCTTCAGATATTATGACATCTATTTATTTCTTTCCCAATTTTTTTCTGATTTTCAAAAATAATATATACTCATTGTAAAGAATGTAAAACGTGTGTGTGTATGTGTGTGTGTATATGTATATATCTGTGTATATATATATATAAATATATATATATACAAAAAATATATATATATAAAAATATATATGTATATTTTTTTCAAATTAACTATGGATGGCAAATCATTTGCCATCCAAAGATTTTCTACTTTTTCTGAGGAAAAATTTTGTTCTAAACAAAATTAAGATCCCTTCATTTCACCCTTTTGTTCCCTTAATCCTTAATTTGTGCCTCTGCTAATATATTTCTTCATTTCACTCATCAAACGAAGTTTAGTCATCAATCCAAAACCTGTGCTAGGTGCCAAGTGTGGTGAGAAGATTAAGTCATGATCCTTGTACTTAATGCCTCATCAGAAGTGGGTACCATGAGGATGCATTCCTGTTTATATTTCTTTGGGGAACATAAATTTTAAAAATTCTTCCGTATTAACATTAATGATCACTGTCTTCACAGATCTTACATTTCTCAGGCATACACATTGTATGTTTAAAACTTCAATTCCTTTTGCTATTTACCAATATAATAAGCCCAAAACTCATCCCGTTAATAAGCAATGGATTCCACATCTAGGGTTTGCTTTTGTTATATACAATATGTGTTCATCACATATGAACTCTCTGTGTGTGTGTGTGTGTGTGTATACAAAAACATGACAATTTCGCAGTGGACATTTCTGTCAAAAGGCAATGAATTATGAATCATGGTCATTTTATTAAATTTTGTTTCTTTATATTTTCCAAACTTTCTGTCATAAGTGCACATCTTTATGGAATACTTGCTAATCCACTCTATGCCTGAATACGGATATATGTGAGAAGAATTTCTTATGCTGATTTGGTATCTGATTTTTTTAATTTAAATTATGTTTTTTAGTGTACTCTATGGAAATAAAATCACGGAACTCCCAAAAAGTTTATTCGAAGGATTGTTTTCCTTACAGCTTCTGTAAGTATTTGATTGTTTCTAATCCATTGAACCAAATATTATATTTTAGTCAGTGTACCATCTCATATTTTCATGGAAGCTTCAGAAAAATTTGACCCAAAATGACATAGTTTATTGAAATGGAGAAGATTAACATAGTGGAGCTAAAATTGTTGATGGTTATTTTTTTGAAGAGACAACGCTTCAAAGTTGTCCCCTAGCCTTTCTCTCTCCCCCGTCATGAGTGTTTACATCCTGGCTGCTCTGTCTTTTAAAGCTTTTACAATCCCTGTCCTTTGTGAAACTTCTGTGGTTTGATTTAACAACAGTTGGAAAGGAGAGAGACATATCGATATGTTTATCCACCTTTATGCAAAGAATTTGCAGGAGTAACAGTTCTGGAATAACATACCCTAGCACAAAGATGGTGTACAGTAGGCCAAAACACAGCACTAACACTCAAACTAATCCTTACTAAGAGAATTATCTGTAAATCCCTGGATTATGTCTTTAAAGACCACTTTGCTTAGACAGTAGCTACTTCTCCTTTGTCTCAAAATAAGTATTTACTATACATTTTTATAAGCATAAGACTTGACCCCAGGTGTTATTTTCAATGCTTATGTGAAAAGGAAATTGGAAAAAATATGCTCATATTAAGATGGTTGCTGTTGGATCATCAAATTCTGTTCAAATCACCAAACAGTAAAAGTATGCTTTTTAGGGCACACACTGGCCTGGCCGCTGCGGGCGCAGAGATGAGTACGATGTAGTTACTTCTCTCAGCTAGTCCATAGTCTACTTTAAAAATTTTAAATTTACAATGTTATCTTCCCTTTGGGGTATATGCATTTTTTTGGCATTGGGGCTCATACCATTTATTTGATAAAAAAATTATTCCTAATCCCACAAACTTCCCAAATGTAGATATTTTTTCTTTCTTGGGAAACGTCTGTTCATATGCTCAAAAACAGGGATAATTGTATCCTGTTATCCATGTTTTAAGTTTATCATCCAGAATCATATTTTATATCACAGCCCAGTTTTCATGCACGTACACACAAAAGCGAAGCAAATTGTTAGCAAAACAGCATTCACCCTTATCATGAGCAGTATTCTCCATTTTGCTCCATTGCTCTCTCCCACAGACCAGTGAGTCATGATAAGTGTTGATCTTAGTTATCTAATGACTTTATTTAGGTTTCAAATTATTTTTTTAACCCTTGCAACAGATAGCAAATATTGTTTCTGATCTTTAATAGAATGATTCTATGCACGTTCCCTCAGGCTAATGTTTTATCTCTATAGTAAGGCTCATTTATGATCATTTCTCTACAACTAGGTGAGAACTTGGTTAAGCATCTTAGATCTGCTTGAACAGGTGAGGTATTAGAGAGAAGAGGTATAGGTAAATAGAAGGAACAAAATGAATTAGTGTCCAATAACTTTTTTCTCCCAATTTTTGGACCACATCTATTTAAAGTAAATATAAAACACTCAGAACAGCACCTTCTTCCACTGTCTTCCGGGCTCCCCAGACACCTTTTCCTTGTCCTAATGTCCTGTGCTTTAACTCCTCTCTTCAGGTAGCTGACAATTTAGGGAACAATTTAGGGACTTGTGTTGTGGCCTCGAGTGGGGAAGAATGGGATTAATCACTCCATACCTCAAACCAGGCCTCTAAGCTTTTAGGAAAGTATTGTATAGACTACAGAGAAGGCAAAAAACTTTAGCTTCTGAAGGCAGATTAAAAAAAAAAATTGCAACAAAGAAAACACCACGAAGAAGTCATAGCATTGCATGTGCATGGAACACCTAAGAAAAGCAAGCAATTAAAACAAATCCTTTGTATTAATTAGAGATTCTTGTGGTCAAAAGGGAAAACATTTCCGAGTGTTAGATAATAAGGCATACAAACCCAAACTACATAGTACATGGTTTTTTGTTTCGTTTCGTTTTGTTTTTGCGAGCTACTAAATATTTGTTAAAAGTCCTAAGTATCAAAGCACTGAGCTAAATGGTGATGGAGAGAAAGATATTTAAAAAAATGTCTTGCCCGCAGAAGGCTAAACTGTCTTTGGGCAAAGTGAGCTTAACATAAAATAGGAGACAAGACTAAGTAACACTGAATAACTTCCTTTGGAACCTAGAAGAAGGGATACTTCAGTTGGACAGAAGTCAGATTCTGGAAAAGTCGGACCTTCTGTGAGGCCTTGATAGCCCATAAGGTTGAGTAAAGTGGGGAGCAGGACAAGTATATTCCCAAAGGTGAGTCCAGCATGAAGAAAAGCTCAGACACAACCATGTACATCTATGAGAATGACGTTTGCCAAACCAAAATATTGATGTAGAATTTCGATAGAGTATAGGAGAAAAAAAATGAGTTTGTGGGATATTGTGATAAACCAAGCTAAACGGATATTTATAATGCAGGATGAGGGCCTTTAATATGGTAACACATGGTGTCAATCTTCAAGAGGGTTATAAAGTATTCATTCAACAACAGATCTTTAGTGAGCACCTAATATGTGCTGGGTACGTGAGAAAGGTCAGGGAACAAAATATCCTTGCTGTCTGGAGCTTATACCCTTGGGGAAAAGACATGCAAATGACAGTCAGCAAGAACATAATATGTAAGGAAGTTGTATATAGTACAGATATATGTAGCTAGGAAAATAGAAAAAGTAGATCACAGTAAAGAATTTGAGAGTGCTAGGAGATGGGGAGGGACGGAGGCTGACAGTAGTGGAGAGCGTGGTCGGAGTAGGCTGAATTACGAAGGTAAGAGTTGAGCAGACTCAAAGAAGCAGAATAATTCACCAGGTAGACAACGGGGAGGACATTACAAGCAGAAAAGACTGGCAAGGAGGCCTGTGTGGCTAGAGCGGAATCAGCTAATCTATGTTTTAGAAAGTTCACTCTGTCTTCTGTTTTGAGAATAGACTGAACTTTTTCATAGTACAGCTCTAAGGACTAATGTTTGATGGCATTTTTTGTGATCGCCTTGACAACCAAGGCTGGATCTACTGTTCTACCTCTGCATCTTCCAGGGAATGTGTTTAATAAGTTCTTCTTAAGTAAATTCATGGATACTAGATTGAGACATTCCTTATTACAACCTTTGCTTTATCTGGTATAACCCCAGATCTTCAGCCTGTGATACATAAATTATTATAGTTAAAAGATTAGTGTTGAGAATTAAAAAAAATGTATCACTTGGTTGGGTTTTCTCAAGAAGGACAGAATCTTGTGGGTGAGTCAGGAGATGCTGCACTTTAATTCTACAACTGTTTGATCAAACAGACTGTTGAATGCCAACAAGATAAACTGCCTTCGGGTAGATGCTTTCCAGGACCTGCACAACTTGAACCTTCTCTCCTTATATGACAACAAGCTTCAGACCATTGCCAAGGGGACCTTTTCGCCTCTGCGGGCCATTCAAACGATGTATGTATATCAAGATTTGGATCAAAGTAGATGACTGTTGTTTTCACTCTGAATTCGAGAGTTCAGTTCATAGCATGTCATGTATAAAAGTGTTCTGTGTGTGTTTCTGAAAGGCATTTGGCCCAGAACCCCTTTATTTGTGACTGCCATCTCAAGTGGCTGGCGGATTATCTCCATACCAACCCGATCGAGACCAGTGGTGCCCGCTGCACCAGCCCTCGGCGTCTGGCAAACAAAAGAATCGGACAGATCAAAAGCAAGAAATTCCGTTGTTCAGGTAATTTCTCACTTCACGTGACATGTCCCCTGTGTCACCAAAAACAGTGGTTACATGAGACCTAGAGACAGCTGGCCTTCAGCTGAATTACCAAGCATTATAGAATCATATTTCTTTTTCTTCTGTTCATAAAGAAAAGAAAATAAAAAGAAGTATAAACACAATTCATGTATCCCTCATATGTAACATTTTTTAACACGATGTAAAGCAGAATGAATAGGCTACTGGCCAAGAAAAAAGGATGTCTGGATACTTCATACGGTATTCCCAGGGTTCAGACTTAATAGGGGACTTTTAGCTAACTCAGAATGCCTTTAAGCCTGTTCAATCTCATGTTTGTTGTATTAGTCTTCACTGAGAGACTTAAGATAATTAATCATGTTTTTATTTCTTGAGAAAGTGAACTGAGGCTTGGTTGCATGATTTGCTCAGGCTCAGAAGTAGAGGTAAATCTGATCCCTCGCTTCTCACGCAGAATGCTGTGTTTCTTCATTTTGCATTCTCTTATTTCGAATAGGACTGTGAGAATACCTTTTTTTCCAAAAGGCCATTTTTTACCATTTTGAAAATATTACATTTATATATAAAAAGCTCAATAGAAATGCATTGTATTAATAGTAACTAGAAAGCTTACTTCATTAAAGCTTACTGTTTGCTTTGGTCTAATCTTTTCTGTTCTCTTGTGATAAAATACATTCTATATGTTTTGGGAAGTATACTACCTAACTCTTTTAGGTGTATTTCACGTTCGGCAGTTAATTCATACTAAAAAGCTAATATCGAGACAAAACTGGTTATTGTCCATGGTTCTAGATGCATTTACTACTCACTGTCCATTATTGTACTTTGGCCACTGCTGTGAATATACATTTTTCACTTAATTATCTGTAGTAACTTGAGTCCATTCTTGGTCTAATATAACTCATATCTCTGCTTGCTGACATTCAGGTGCATCTTCTATTTTTTTTCTCTTTTTTTATTTAGCTAAAGAACAGTATTTCATTCCAGGTAGGTTTTGCTTGGTAGTAGGACTAACTGCAGACACCCTTTCCTCTCCTTATAAAATATAGCTTCTAAACTTTTGATATGCATGCTTTTGAAAGTACAGTGCGCACTCTGTAGATAGATTCACTTCTGCATAGATCACTTGTAGCTGTTTTCCTGAACACTTGACCGTTGCATGCAGCTTCTGATGTTAAACATATATGTTATTAAATTCCCACCTTTTTTTAACTTTTTCTCTCACTTTGGCATATTACCTAAATTTCTCACAGTAGCTAAAATGTTCGAACCTATGGCTTTCTACTTAAATCATTTTCTCTCCTTACCTTGTATATCTGATCTTTCAACCTGTTTTTAAAATATGGCTTATTGAGCTGGTTTTAAAGACAGACATTTCTGTCATCAAGGAGCTAGTTCTACATGAAATCAGTTATGAACACACAGAATTGTGTTTTCAATTATGAGATTTACTTTTTTAAAATAGGTTTTACACTAAAAAAGTGTTTCTTCCTTTTTGCTTGACTTTGCTTACTGCTGCTTCATTTTTTGTGCAAAAACAGCAACTTCCTAGTGATTTACATGCAGTTGCACTGTGTGACTTTACATTCTTGCATACCTGGAGTCATAATAAAACTCCCCCAAAACAATACTGACATCGATCCCGAAAGCATCAGAAGTTCATGAGCCCTAAGTGTTTTGAGTCATTTAGGCAGATGATGAAATCTTTCTTAGAAAAGTAATTGAAATGTTTTACCACTATAATCTTCACACTATCAAAGCTGATGTTTCTAGAACTAGCTCTTTGAAATATGTATCTTTTTGTACTGTTTCCTTGCCTGCCAATTGTGTAAAAAGCCTCTTGAATTGTTTGTTTTAAACTATTATATAAGAATATATGTTAGTACTAATTGATTGGCCACATTTACCATCTGCTGAGTATATCCTAGTCTCTAATATATTTTAACAGCTGTAAATTAAAAAGTATTTATGTAGTATTAGTGTCCAAAAATCCATACCTATTTTCTAGAGAACTCTGGGTTTCGTCTCTATTTTAAGGAGATATGTGTTGCTTGCCATTATTGAATTATAATTTGAATAATTTTACACGTTTAACAGATTTCGTTATATTATTTTGAGCTTGGTTGATTAATAATATTTTATATATTACACTGGCTGCATAAGAAGTAACCAATTGAAAAGAACAGTTGATTAGCTTTCACTGGCAATCTTTAAAATTCATTATTTTTACCCAATTATTAAGTAGAAAGTCATCTGGTAGCTATTACTTACCCCAAAAAAGTTATATTTTAAACACCAGCACAACTGTAGGATGAAACATTAGTATTATTTAAATCCTCAAATTATAGCAGTTAATATAATTGTTACCAAATTATTCAATCTATTACATTTAAATATACTTACTAACGATTTAAAAAATAATGTCTTCACCAAATAAAGAACAAAAGTCAGATTGTTTTCATAAATTCTGATACAGTTTTGCCCGCTTATTAACAGCAGCCAAAATAAGTTTTGGAAAACACCTTTTATATCAGATATCATGGCTTACTTGTCAATTTCTGATCATTCAATTTATATTATTTAGAACAATAATTATAGAAGTCAGGACTCAGGAGAATTCTTTGGTCCTTTTCTCCCTTTCCCCCCACCCAAGATTTTAATTAATATTTTGCCTATCTAAAGGGGTGTCATGAAATAAGCATTATTGTCATTGCATTGAATGCAGATTATTTTAAATATAAGATATCCCCCTAGTGTTCCTGTTTTTTAGACTTTGTTCCAAATATTTTCTTGTTTTACTTTTAAACCACAATACAACAGATTTTCAATAAATAATCATGACATTAATTCCAAATGTAATGAAATCATTATATTCGGCTTTGCAAACTTCTTACGAGATTCTGATTCCATTTTAACTAAGTGACATTATTTGTAAATTGGAAAGGTTATTAAAAAGCGTGCAAGCCACAAGCTAAAGACTCATCCAAATGAGGATAGTCCTTGAAGAGCTCAATGATTAGGTTTTCACTTAATTTTACATGGTTACTTGCCTACCACCATGCTATATGGCATTCTAGACATGACAGACAACAACAAAGAAAATCTGTCTTGCAGAGAGTTTATCTTTTAAAGGAATTGACAAGAACTTAATCTGTGCTATGCATCTTGTATGCCATTGCTTTTCCTGTAAGACCACCATTAATAAAAGTTTACAAAGCATGACGATTTTTATCATACCATGCCATTCCCTGATAACTGCCACAGTAAGGAAAGGAGAAAGAGACCTTATTTTATATATATATACATATGTGCCTATATTAATCTTAATCGGGATTACTGTCTTTTTTTCCTTCTTGGTGATCTTTACTTTTGCAGGAGTTCACCATTTTGGCTGTAAGTAAAAGTGTCTGATCTGAAATGTAATGCCCTCCCTTTTCAATCCTGATGTACTTTCTTCTAGTCTCGATCTTTTGCGCCTTTATTATTATTATTATTAATTTTTTCAAGACGAAAGCACAGATCTTTTGAGCTTCTCTGTTTGTCCTCGTAGCTCACCTCCAACTTCTTCCCGGATGTTGTTCCCGAAAGCTGTTGTTCCGTCCTGCAGTTCTGAAGGAACGGTGGAGGCGCCCTTCAGTGTAGCCCCTTCTTTGTGTTTCCAGGAAATCTTCGGTAGTTACACTCTGACTATGGTCCTAAGCATTCTACGGGAAGAATGCATGTCATGTGAACAGTACCACACTTCCAGAACGTCTGTAGCTTTTTTCCTGCTTCCCTTCATCTTTCCTCTCCGTCTTACCCTTGGCCTAGTGGATGGTGTAGTGATTATGTAGCGAGATTTTCTGTTGTGCTTGATCTAACCATGTGGTTGCCAGGTATGAGGAAAACATGGTTCCGTCAAGCACCATGGAACGTCACGCAGCTTTCTACAGCATGACAAGCTGCTGAGGCTTAAATCAGGATTTACTTGTCTCTCTTTATAAAATCAAAATGAAAAAAAAGAGGGCTTTTTAGGCATTTCTGAAGATTACGTGAGTGGGAGAGAATAATAAAAGACCATAGAAAATTTAAAAACCTGAGTGCATCTATTTGCCTTGAAAGCCCTAATTTAAAATGATACATAGGAATATGTTTATTACTGGATACATTTTAAATTCCTGACTCTGAGAAAAAATAATCTTTTTCACAATTAATAGCCATTGTGTGATTAGCTGTCAAATAGGCTAGAATGGCTCATAACTGGATCAGCAGAAAGTACAGCTGTGAAAAGCTCATCTCTCTTACTGTTTTCCTGTCCTGTGAATCTAGTTACTCTTTTTTCCAGCAAATTACAAGCCCTTGTTTTAACCCTCTCCTGACATCCATTGACCAAATTTCCCCCAAGTTGCCTCCCTGCTGCATAATCTATAGTTATCTTCCTTTTTTTCCTTCCGACAAATGAACAAACATTCTAACCTGTAGACTCAGTATTTTTTTTTTTTCCATTTTTTTTGGCTTGAATCCTCAATAGGTACAGAAGATTATCGATCAAAATTAAGTGGGGACTGCTTTGCAGATTTGGCTTGCCCTGAAAAGTGCCGCTGTGAAGGGACCACAGTTGATTGCTCCAATCAAAAACTCACCAAAATCCCGGACCATGTTCCCCAGTACACTGCAGAACTGTGAGTTCATCTCCCAGCAAAATCCAGGGTGGGAAGGAGGAAACAAACACATCTAAGTATTGGAATTTTAGTCTTGCCCTTTTATTCTCAATAATTGCAGTAATGTTAATGAACACACAATGGCATAACTCTTCTCTGTAGAAGAATATGTTAGAAACTCTCTTCCTTCACCTTTCTGGCCCAAGATGCAACTATAAAAATTATTTTACCTGAAACTTACTGGATTTCGTTAACCATTGTCACTATAATCAAAATAAGTAAATTTAAAAAAGTTATTTTACCTCTCAAAAATTCAGTTAGCATTTAATAATACTACTAATAATAGCATTCGTTTGTATGTATTTCTTCAGCATTATTTATGCCTAAACCTATTTCTAAGCACTGAATAGATTTTTAACATGTTTAGTCTTTACAGCAACCAAATAGTTTGCGAAGCACCATTTTTAATCTCTGTTAATTACAAACTCAATCTGAGAATCTTTTTTTAATCTGCTTTGCTACCTCACAGACACACTGCTGGAAGGATTCGATGATTATTAAGTATTAAAGCACAAAGGATAGTTTTTTCTGAACAATGTATAGCATAGCAGAAAATACTGAGAAGACAGAGTGTGATCAATTCATACTTTTAACCCTAACACAGGGCCTAGCACGGACTAGGTCCTAAAATACGTTTGTTGAGTCATTTATAGACCCGTGCCCATGTATTTAGATACCGTGCCCATGTATGGTTTGCCTTTACTGACTTTATTTATAAAAGTAAGACATTTAATGTTAGTGTTTTAAAAATCCAAGAAAAACCCAGTAAAATCTCATCATTTTCTGAATGTCTTAGCGATGTTTATGCGTAGCACCATCTGGTATTTGTCATTAACTGCTTTGCATAGTTGGTTGTCTTTCTGTGCATGTGTAATCCTTTGTCTTCAACTAGATTATGGCCCCTTGACAACAGGGATTGTATTTTATAGTTTATCTCCCACTGTGCCTATACGCATGCCTGTTACTTAATGAATTTTAAGCAATTTGAATAATTGAAAATAATGGAATGCTTTCAAAGAGATGACAGAAACTAACTTCTCTATTTATAGTGATGCTTTTATTATTATTATTATTCCTGTTAATTCATGAAGCTATTTCATAGCCCTAGGACTTTTAGCAATGCATGGAGACCGTGCAATAAAAGCCCCAAACTCCATTTCTATAGTCATATAAGGAGTTATGCTTATTTCCAATAATACTACAAATGATAATTCAAATCATGTCTTCCAACATGATAATACCTTAAGAAGGCTTACTTATTAATCAAGAATTGTATTAGAAACTAGCATCTAATTTATTTTCAACAGAGGATATATGTGTGTTTTAAGAAATTATGAATTTTTTAACTTATACATTTAAAAATCAGCACTTGGAAGAAAATACCTGATAAAGGATTTATATACAGAATGTATAAAGAAATCTTACAACTCAACAATAAAATAAAAAATGAAATTGTACTTGACCCATTTAAAAAGTAGTCAAATTACTTGTATGAACGTTCCTCCAAAGATATACAAATGGCCAGTAAGCACATGAAAAATTTCTCAGTATGATTAGGCATTAAGGAAACAAATAAAAATCACAATGAGGTAACACTTCAAACCCACTAGAACGTTAGTAAAAACAAAGAAACAAACAAACAAATCAATACAGGTGAAATTGGATCCCTCATACATTGCCAGTGGGAATGTAAAATAACACAGCCCTTTTGGAAAACAGTTTGGCTGTTCCTCAAAGAGTTAAACATAGATTTACCATGTGACCCAGCAATTTCACAGCTATGCATATATCCAAAATAACTGAAAACATATATTCGTAAAAAAACTTGTACACGAATGTTCATAGCAGCCTTATTCATGATAATCAAAAAGTGGAAGCTTCAAGTGTACAATTCAACAGTAAGGCATTTATGTGTGTGTGTGTGTGTGTGTGTGTGTATACACACACACACACACACACATATATTTTGCATTGTGTATTCACCTCCCATAGTTAGATTTCTTTCTGTCACCACATATTTGACCCCTTTTACACCGTCTAATTCTCCCTCCCCTTTCCCCCACCCTTTGGTGACCACTAGTCTATTGTCCATGTCCATGAGTCTCTGGTTTTTTGTCCTGTTTGTTTGTGGTTTTTAGGTTTATATTCCACATATAAGTGATATCATGTGTTTTTCAGCTTTTTCTGTCTGGCTTATTTTGCTTAGCATGATTATCTCGAGGTCCATCCATGTTGTCATGAATGGCAGCATTTTATCTCTTCTTATGGCTGAGTAATATTCCATTGTATATATGTACATTGTATATATGGTGACATTGGTTAACACAGTTTCGTTAACCATTGTCACCATAATAAAAATAAATAAATTTTAAAAAATTAAAAAATAAAAGGAGGTAATATGGATTGATATGAAAAGATGTTCAGGATATATATTTCTTCATTGTGGTAAAATGCATATAACATAAAAGTTAGCATTTTCACATATATTTGGAACATGTATGATCTGATTCAGTATGTTTAAATTTGTATATACGATTATACATTTTAATAGTCTGGGAACATATAATAAACTGGTAATTATTCTGACTTAAAAAAAAGTGGAAGTAACCCAAATATTCATCAACTAATAAATGGATATGTCTATACCATAGAATATTATTTGGAAATTAAATGCTGATATATAGATATAGATATAGATATAGATATAGATATAGATATAGACATGCTGATATATAATGCTGAGATATATATATGTATATATATATACACACATACACACTAAACATGAATGAATCTTGTAAACATTATGCAAAGTGAAGAAAGCCAGCCACAAAAGACCATATTTTGCATGATTCCATTTATGTGAAACGTCCAGAATAGGAAACTGCATAGAGACAGAAGGTAAATTAGTGGTTGCCAAGGATTGAGGCTGCAGATTGAGAGTGAATACTGATGGATATGAGATTTTTGGGGGGCTTGATGACTATGTTCTGGAATTCGATAGCAAAGATGGGTGCATAATTTTGTAAATATACTGAAAAACACTGAATTGTACAATTTAAATGGGTGAACTTCATGGTATGTAAATTGAATACTAATGAGACTGTTAATAAAAAATAATTGTGGAGCAAGTGAGCAGGAAAAAATGGCCTAAAATGCTTTCTGGGGAAGGGGTAATCGTAAGGAAAAAGTTCGAGAAACTTTGTTCTACAGATTACTCAATGAGCTGCTTTTGATTATCAAATATTGATTTTCTTTACTATGTGTTTCTTAATATAATTTATTCTGATCATTAAAATTTGAGTAAAATGAGAGAAACATTTCAGT
The DNA here is from genome assembly GCF_902729225.1 of Pteropus medius. Taxonomy (NCBI): domain Eukaryota; kingdom Metazoa; phylum Chordata; class Mammalia; order Chiroptera; family Pteropodidae; genus Pteropus; species Pteropus medius. The sequence continues at coordinate 3,991,735 of NW_024349804.1, read as the reverse complement.
ACAGTTGGCCCTCTGTATCCTCAGGTTCCCCATCTGTGAATTCAAACAACCTCAGGTGGAAAATATTAAAAAAATTGTTACTTTATTGCTGACGTGTACTGTATAGTTAGGCTTAAGATGGTTATATCTGTACCGAACATGTACAGACTTTTTTCCTTGTCATTATCCCTTAAGCGATACAGTATAACAACTATTTATGTAGCATTTACATTGTATTAGATATTCCATGTAATCTAGAGATGACATAAAATATACAGGAGAGTGAGTGTGGGTTATATGTAAATACTACACCATTTTATATAAAGGACACGAGCATCCATGGATTTTAGTACCCAAAGGGGACCTGGAACCAGTCCCCCATGGATATTGAAGGATGACTGTACTTACCGCAAATCTTTTGTTTTATGTGTCCTATATTTTGCTTTAGGATAATCATTAAATAATATGATAATTCTGCATGAGAGATAAAATTTAATCCCTTCCTGACCCTTGGTAATGAAACTCTTCTGCTTTTTGCTTTTTTTTCTAGGCGACTCAATAATAATGAATTCACAGTGTTGGAAGCTACTGGAATCTTCAAGAAACTTCCTCAACTACGTAAAATGTAAGCCGTGCATTAGCCATCTTTTTAAATTTTCATGGTGTTTTGTTATGTTTTTCCCGTCCTTGTGCAATTTATTTAGATTTCTTTGAAAATCGGAAAATATAAAAGAACCACAGAAATGTCCATGCAGTGACTACCGGTGGCATGAATTTAGGGTAATCTCTGAGGAGAACCAGAGGAGCTGGCTTTTTTCCGTGTGTTCAGTAGTGGAGGCCTGGCATCTCGCTTTAACTCAGACAGCCGATCTGTTATGTGGCCACAGCAGGAATCCAGCATCTAGGCACCTTGGTGACGGGGTCAGCAGTGTTTCGTAACTTCCTTTACTATTTCCCAAGCCATGCCGTTACTTCTCCCTCAGCACATCCATGTCAACTGCTTGACTTTTTGCTTCATTAAACTTTCATTAGAAGAGAGAATTAATGATTGCTAAACCGGCTCGATGGCTCATCTGTGTTATTACATGTCCACAACTCATATTTTAAAATAAGTTTGTAAGCTCGGCAGCTTCAACAACACTCAAGACAGGACTTCCCCCCCCTTGAGGGGGAGGGAGGGAGCGACAAGACAGAGGCCAAGGTCCTAAGGCCAGTGGGGCACCCGCCACATAGGAGGAAACATCAGACCGAGGAAAGGAGCATTCTGCTGTGACATCTGTACTTTTAGAATGATAGGGAACTGGCCCACGGTCACACCAGACTATAAGAGGCAGAGAAGACAGAAACTACTTCTGTGCTCTCGACCTTCATATTATAATACTGCCTTGCAAAGAATTTCTAATTGCTTAATTGTCCTTTGTCACTAATACTCACTGCTCTTTCTTTTTAGCTATAAGATGCCTTTCACTTCGATACGTATTTATCGAGCAGCTAATATGTCCAATGCTCTGAGAAAAATACAATGTTACATAAAAATGATTCTTTTTATATGGGCATTCCTAGTCCGGAAAAGTGTTACCTCAATTGGATGTTCTTGCTCTCTGGGCAAACGTTGTATTTTGTATCATACAAAATACTGACAGTTAAGTTGGTTATTTTGACACATTATTCCATGAGACGTTTAACTGGGAACAAACTCATTCAAATATATTTTTGATGCTGTCTAAACACTAACACATGTTAGTCCATCCTTCTTTTAACTCGGTCGCCTTCTTTTAGTCATTAATTCATTCAACAGTTTTAATCAGGGGTATTTCTTTGAGAAGTTCCTTATTAAGTGCTGTGGTGAACAAAGCTTTATGCAATTCAGCAGCTGACCTCAGGAATTTTATACTCCTAGGGACCCTTCCAGATCATTCTGACAATGATCAGGCTGCCATTTTTCACCATGAACATTAGCCTTTCGTATGTCACTTTGGCTCGATGGGTTCAAGATGTGGGATCTCTTCAGAGCCTTAAGAGTGCTGGGCAGTGAGGAGCTAGCAGATTGTGGAAGAAAGTGATCAAATATGTTGTCTCAATCCCCTCATTGTCAGAAGGAAATTGTTTAAAAGCTTTTTTTTTTTTCCCAACAATTTTTATTTAGAAACTTTAGCAACAATAAGATCACAGACATTGAAGAGGGAGCTTTTGAAGGAGCATCTGGTGTGAATGAAATACTTCTCACAAGTAACCGTTTGGAAAATGTGCAGCATAAGATGTTCAAGGGATTGGAAAGCCTCAAAACTTTGTAAGTGTTCTCATTTGCATTGCGATCCTTCCACCACAGGATTGTAGTTCACTGTTCATCATAATCCTGGAGAGAGGATATAGATCCTACTCTTCCTCTCTCTCTCTGACACACACACACACACACACAAACACACACACACACACACACACACACACACACACACATTTCGTGGATGCAGACGGTCTCTTATTCTAATATCCCTGATTTCAGTATGTGACTTGCAAAAGATCAAGTCTCCCCCGGCTGTGGATTCCTCAACAAAAAAGATCATCTTTCCTCCAGCGCTTGTACAGATCTTCGTCCTCTGTTCTGCTTCACGACCATTCTCTTTCCTTTTCCATGAACGCCTCCATCTAACACTCCGTCTTGGCCCAAGGTTTCTAGCTTCAGAGTCTGCTCCAACCCCTGTGGCAAAATAAATCTAACAGTGAATTTGGAGATCACCTTTTCCTACTCCTGCAAGGTCTTAGTAAAAAAGAGAGAGACTGACTATGGGTAGAACTTACAATATCTGTTTCAGAGTAAACATGCTGAGAATTATGTCTACTTGCCCAGGGGTAGTGAGGTTGGGAAAAAGAAATTCTGTATGTTTCCAGAACATTGCTGGCCAAGGAGGATGGGATTGGATTGACTAATAAGGAGAACAGTTTGAGTTACTCAAATTTTCTACAGAGCATATATTTAGTTTTTATTATTTCTAAAGTACATAACCATGTTTGACAAAAGGAGTGGCCTAAAAATTGGAAGAGACACAAATCAAATGTTAAGCTTTTGAAAGATATGAGGGGAACTAGTTGTCACTAAGCAGCAGCCCTTGGTGACTGCAAGAGAGAAGCCCAGGCTCCACTGTCTCCCCTACACCCTCAGCCTCTCCGCAGCCCACAGAGCCACGGCCGGGGGAGTGAGACCTCGGGAGTCTATGGTCTGCTCTTTACCAGATGTAAAGGGAGAGGGCCTTCCCCCGGCCAGTGGGGATGTGTTACCAGCATCCCAAATGCAAACCCCACTAACAAACCTCTGCCCAGGGGAGAAGGATGCTCCTTGGGGAATAGCCTGGATCCTAACCCTTCAGCAGGACCAGCCTGCCACCTGCCGACCAGCCCCCATGGGCTAACCTGGACACATTATTTAAATGTTCCCTCAGCCTTTTCACGGAGGAGATGCTGAGGAGTGTGTTGAAGGGAGGCAGAGAAGATATGCCGCAGGCGGCTGCATCTCCTCCGCCCCACCCCCTCCCCAAGCGCTCTCAGGTAACTCATCAAAACGCATATCCTGCAGCAAGCAGAAGTCAAGGGACTGCTTGTTACTGGAACCTTCTCCTCGGGCTGCCGTAACAAGAAATTGCAGATTGGATGACTTAAACAACAGAATTCGTTTTCTCAGTTCTGGAGGCTAGAAGCCTAAGATCAAAGGGCTGAGAGCGTTGGTTTCCGGTGAGAATTCTTGGCCTTGGCTTGTAGATGGCTACCTCTCTGCTGCATCATTATATGGCTTTTCCTTTGTGTGTTCTAGAGTCCCTTCCTCTTCTTAAAAGGACACCAGTTCTATCAGATTAGGTTCCTACCTGTAGGACCTCATTTAACCTTATTTACCTCTCTAAAGGCCCTATTTCCAAGGAGAGTCCTGGGGAGTTATGGCTTCAGTGTAGGCACATTTTTTTTTTTTTGAAATTCACTATTCAGTCTATAATACCACTCCAAAGAGTTTATCAAAGTATTTCTTCTGACTAGTCCCATTCACAGGACTCTCCTTCACCTCCTTTACCTCCATTATTTTTCTAGCAATATTTTTGTGCCTCTTATGTTTTGGCACCTGAGGCGGACACCCACTGGCTTTCTAATTAGTCCCACTGTGTCACCACAAGCATAAGAGAGCATTTAGAGCCAAGCTCAGGGCTCAGGGTAGTGAAAAGCCTAAAGTAGGTTTATCTGGACATATCTAGTCCTCTCAATGCTATCATTCATCTCAGAGCTACAAAGATTTTGACAGGAAACCCTGTTGCCCTTAAACTTCTTAAACCTTAGGGACTAGTAAACCTCTTAGTAACACATACGCATATTTCTATGGGTCTTCGAATCCCCGATTGCAGGCAAACTGTGGTACATATGTATGCTTACAGATGTTTCTAGTGACTTCTCCCAGAGGTCTGTGACTCCAACGAGACCAGGTGCTCTTTATTATTTATGGCAGAGGACCGTGCTGATAGAAATACTTTTCTGTTGTGCATTTCTTTGTTCCCTAATGTGAAATGATGTCTTAATAGGAGAGCATCATCCTTTCTTCTTCTGATCTGCGACTTAGCAAAACGCAGAAGTTGATATTTCTTATTTATGATAAAGCAGTCTAGAATTATAAAGGAACACTTGGTTGTTAATTTATTTTTGCTCTTTTTTTTCCATCCTGCAATCTTGTAGTAGGGTGGTCAACTCGTGTTTAGAAAAATTAAGGAAAACTGACTTTTCAGTAATGCTGAGTAAGATTTATGGCAGCTATTCATTTTGACATGGAATTTTTAGAAGCCTTTTGTTCCTTTTCCAAGCCTCACAAATAAGCAGTTCAGACAAGATTTGAGAACTGCACCAAAACTTGAGCAGCGATGACTAAATGACCACAGTGTTAATACTATTAATGGCAATGACCCCCACCCTCCCCCCAAAAAGAGGGTATTTTTTCAAGAGAAATCCACTTCAACTGTATTGTAAGCAACTGGGATATGTTTACTATTGCCTCTTTTTAAGTTCTGGACTTTAAACAATGAAGCATTTTTCATAAATAAAGTAATATGTGCATCTTCGTGGTTGCTCAGTCAAGTTTACTCCCAGCTGGTGTTGCCAGTGATGTGGTGTGTGAGTTCCTGAGATGCCCTTCGTTCTGCTGTGGTTATTGATTCTTTAGTGCCATATTCTTTTCTGTCCAACCTCAAATGCAATACTACGGTGAATATGCAAATGATAGGACTCTAAGGGCTTAGAGAGCTGTAGGTGGACTTAGAACATTATATAGTCATGCAAACGTAATTACAGCATCAAAGGAAAACATCTACCCTCGTCAAATGGGATTGTAGGTCCACACGGAGGCTCACCATGCTTTTCGTAACTTGAGTCTAATCATTGACAAATCTAAGCATTTTATTTTTTGCACAAGGTTCTCGGTACATAGCCATAGCAATTCTTAATGACAAGAGAACATTCAGGACACAGTAATGAATGCTACACATTCACTAAGAGGGGCTATTTTGGTCCTCAGATAGGCAGAATTGATTGCCTGATGCTTTATCTCTATAGCAGTGTTCTGTTTTATTCCCTCAGGATGTTGAGAAGTAATCGCATAAGCTGTGTGGGGAATGACAGCTTCATAGGACTCAGTTCTGTGCGTTTGCTTTCTTTATATGATAATCAAATTACTATAATTGCACCGGGGGCATTTGATACTCTCCATTCTTTATCTACTCTGTAAGTATGAAAAATAGTCTTCATTTGTATATTATGTGAGGCACTGTACTATATTTATTACTTTCATTGATAACATTTGAATTCATTATTAGGCATTTCATAAAAATATGGTCAAGGATTTAGGGTTTTATTTTGTAAAAAAGACAAATTTGTTCATGTTAGATTTTAATTTTTCTAAAACTATCACCTTCTGTTGTACATTAAAATTTAACAAAACATCATAGGATTTTTAGTTCATTTTTTTAATAATAATGTACCGTGGCTTAATTGATAAACTTTAATCTTATTATAACTGATTGTGTTGCAAATAAAAGAAATGTTACAGATTTTCCCCAGCCTTCTCACACTGGAGTCTTTTCAGAATAAGTATCGTAAAAACAGGGTTGATAAGGTTATTGCCAACATGCTGTGCTCTAAAGGATCGTTCACAGTGACAGGAGCTGCGTTAGGATGACGAGACCAACAATAAAAGCTGTTCACTGGAGGGCATTTACTGTGACATTAGGAAAATACTGAGGAAATCAGTTGAGCCTGTCCAGGTGGATATTTTATGTAGACAGTTCAAGAATAAAGGCTATTTGTAGGTCTATAGACAGAATTCAGAAATATATATATATATACATATATACATATATACATATATATCCCTCTCCAAATACTGTATTCAAGGCCTCTTGTATGTCTAAAAGGTATCTAGAAAGCAATGTTTGAAATGATAAATCTCGGAACTGATTTGATTTTTTAGTAATGGTGGCATTTAAATATACTAATCTAACTCAAAAGGTAGTTAGAAAGAAAAAAAAACATGCGACATAGCTGAAGTCACTGAAGAAATTGTTTGAAGGAAGCATCCATCCATCAGGAAAGTGCTTAATCCTCTTTCCACATAAAATGTAACATTTTACATGGAGTGACTAATTTGTGCATATTAAAGATGGCATGTTTATAAATAATGGAGTTGTCAATAGATTTGTGCTGAAGTAGTAAGATGCCAGAAGTATGGAGATTTGTAGAAGTAAATTCATTTTTATAACTGGCATTTAATCAACTCGGCTGTCAGTTTAGATGGGAAACCTAGTCTCTAGAGCAAATAAGAGATGGAAATCTTGGAATGACAAATTAATGAAATAGCTGTTGTCAGGTTAAACTCAATCATACAAGGTAATCAGCCTTCATCTTTATGTTAACTTACTGCATTATCAGTGTAAGGAAGTCTGACAATAAGTCCGATCTCAGACAAGTTTAAATTATCTCTAAATGAGATATCTCCCAGGATCCACTGCATAAACCCTAAATTACTACCTTCAGTTTATTTTTGCCATGAAATTATTTGAAGAATTCTTACGTGAAAGTGTCGTTGTTACTTTATGTTTCACACGTAAATATTTTAGGCAAAAAATGCATCCCACATGCTGTGTGTGCCTGAATGTTAACTGGGGCTGGGGGCGGGGAATACAAAGAAGAAGAGGGAGTCATTGCCACAGAAATGGCATGGAGGAATGGTAGCATGGGGCTTCGAAAAGTAAGAAAGTGAAACCGTGAACTCAACTCTGCATTGTTTGCATGTGGCGTTTAGAAATCTCTTGGCCAATCCCTTTAACTGTAATTGCTACCTGGCTTGGTTGGGAGAATGGCTCAGAAAGAAGAGAATTGTAACCGGAAATCCTCGATGTCAGAAACCATACTTCCTCAAAGAAATCCCCATCCAGGATGTGGCCATTCAAGACTTCACGTGTGATGACGGTAAGACAGCCTTGCCGCATCTTCGGTCACCAGGCATCCAGGTGACCGTTCTGAGGCCACAGGCACAACTCAACAGCGGACTAGTCCAAAGATAGTTATTGAGCATCTTTCGCTTTGTTTCATGGTTTTGTTATGTCACGTTTTAGCAATAGGACGCTTACCTTCTCAGACTGCACTTTCACATCCAAGTCTACTTTGTGTGTCTGAATGTTTTAGGTCTTCCAGTTTCCAACTGGTGGTCAGTACTATGTTTATAGCTTCCTTTTAATGCTTCCTTATTATCCTGAGCATCTCTTTTAGTAACTACCATTTCCGAATGAGAAAAAGCAATTGTCTACTAAAATAGTAATGCTAGTAAATCTAACAAAAGTAATAAATTTTTTTATTATTTTTAATGCACTCTATATATCATCCCATACGATTCGCATAATAGCCATGTAAGGTAGGTAGAGCAAGTTCTGATATCATTGCCCGTGACTGGAGAGCTCATCTGAGCACTATATTTTAAAATGAGGAACCCATACAATTTTTGCTAAACATTTTAAATTACTCTGTCCCTTTATGTCTCTTCATGTCTGTCTCCTTACAGTTTCTCCGTAATTCAGTGTACATTTAGAGATGCTAATTAAACTTATAATTTGTATACATAACTAAACAAATAAAATAATGACTCTAATGGTATTGATAATACAAACCAGAGATTACCTTCTGGAATTCTGCCTTAGGCAGTCTGAAAACAGTACTAGATAAACCATATGGTGTCAATTTGTCAACGCTTCATGCCCTATACATCAGCAATCATATGGTTCAAGATGTATGCTTGTTACCTTAATTTAAAGGCAAAAAATCACTTCTAACATCTTCAAAGCCATGAATCTGGGTTTTCCTATGTTTCTTTTGCAATTTAGGAAATGATGACAACAGTTGCTCCCCACTGTCTCGCTGTCCTACGGAATGTACCTGCCTAGACACAGTGGTCCGATGTAGCAACAAGGGCTTGAAGGTCTTGCCCAAAGGAATTCCAAGAGATGTCACTGAACTGTAAGTAAAGCTCATCTCTTCCTTTTTTGAACAGTTAGTATTTCACATACCAAGAGACATAGACACCAAACGAATATTTTTGGAGTCCTGTTTGCCAAATACATTCTATGAGCCATTAATTTGTATCACATAAAACCCTAAACAAATAATGTAGAAGCTGGTTCAGATAGCCTTGGAAATGTAGGTTGTGTGTGTTTCTCTTTTTTTCACTGCAGGATTTATCAGTGCTTTTATTATGCTAAGGTACACTGTGAAGCTCCAAGAGAGGGTGGTAAAATATAAGGCAACTCTGTACTTATTAGTCTTTTTCTTGTAAATTATCTTCCAAGACTAATGTCCCATCAAACGCACCTTGGAAAATGTATGTTTAGTTTATCTACAGTGTCTGGGGCGTTCCATATGGTTAATTATTCTTTACCACAATGTCCCTTGGGAGAATATCTTACCATATGGGATACATAAATATCTGGGAGATGGAAGAAGCTGGCATAGTCCTTACCCTTAAAAAGAGATACTGCCCTTCGGATGTGAATCAGAGTCCTTTAGATCGTAAAGGGTGTGAGGCCACTTGTCCCTAACATTTTCATAACTGATATTTAACTGCAACTTACCTGGCCATAATATCTGGGTACTAAGCACTCCCCTACTCTTCCTTAGCTGTCTCATGCTATATATACGTGGAATGGAATAAATCAGAATAGCTGCTTAAATAATAATGTGCACATGCTCCAATCCAATCCTTTATCTCAATGCGAACGTGCCACGTTTGAGTCATTTTGCCTCGTTTATTTTTGGAATCATGTATCAAAAACCATTTAAGTCCAAATCTAATTCATACAAATGTGGACCTGCAATTCATTCCAAATGAGCAGCTTCCATAAACCTTTGGTGACACGTAACACTCTTAATGAGGTCTAAGAAGATGCCACGTCAGTTATCAAATCACGTGCAGTTCTGTGAATCCTAAGTCAGTCCTGAATTGAACACTTAGACCAAAAAAAAAAAGAAGATGTGATCTTAGCACATGTTCACAGAAGGTCCCTCTTAAATTTGCATTGTTGTAAAGTGTCCAGTTTCTCTTTCATCGGTCGTTAAGGAACTATAAGCACTACTTTGTGCTTGCGTGTGTGTAATTAAATACTTAATTCTTACTTTAATGTGTATTTATTTCAGAAGATTACTCTCCATCCAGTGTTGGGAAGCTAGATGCCTATAGAGTATTCTGTATGCAAAACACTGATGCTAACACTCAGTATAACTTTCAGATCATCTGGGAGGCAAAACCCCTTCTTCTACCCCTTTAACTGGCTCGTCGTGCCTTAGCCTTTTTACTTGATTCCCATTAAATAATTTTAAACATTCTTTACTTACCAAAGTACATCTGAGAACCTGCTTGAGTCTATGCTATCTATATGTTCCTTCTTTCAGTCAAATCTTCATTTCCCTACAAATTTTTAAAAAGCCAATTTTTTTCTAAAGAAAATAGGTGCAGAGATAAGGAAAATAACTCATCTCTTGTGAATTCTAGTTTTACCTCCCAGAGAGCTATTCTTAGAACCATACCAAGTCAGCGGAGTCCTTCTCTACAGAACTATATGTGCATGAATTAGAAAAAAATTTCATGAGCTTATTATATTAAATTATTAAAGAATGTGGCAAAAATAAGAATGTATTGGTGGACAGTTTAGGACAAATGGTATGTATTATTTTTAATCAGTTCCATATAATTTCCCTCTTAGGTTGTTTTACATGTAAACATAGGGCCCGTATTGAATCTTTCTGTTATTACATTTTCTGGAATTAAAGGAGAGTGCTGAGTGTATGGGGTTGTGCTGCCCTCTAGTGGCACCAAGAAAAATTTAGCTAAAGGAAAGAACAGAGGGAAGAGAGAGGGGTGGAAATAGCCGGAAGATTCAAGTAAGCATAAGGAGCCATGACATACGCCCAGCTCTTCGTCAGTTATTTATTACATATTTTTGTAATGTGTGACTTTTATGTAACTTTTTTCATTTTGAAATAGTTGAAAGAGATTGTTATCTTAGGCAATTTCTCAGTTACTTCTGTATCCAGCAAAAATACTAAACCCTGGATCTTGAGGCTGACCATGACATTGGGGCAGTCATGTGCCCAGTGTGCCAGGACTGATTGTGGGCACATCTGTAGCCAGATGATCCAGGTTACCGAAAGACATTCTTACCCCTTTCCATCTATATTCTGGGAAAGAATAGCCTTGGGAGGGGATGGAATTTATTACCTTCGTGTATATGTGACATCATGGATATAACTGTAAGCATGCTTGTACTTTCTTGTCTTGCCAGTTAGCTCAAAGCCTACTTTCTGATTATTCTGCTGACTCTAATCAGAAATGGAACATTTACTTATATGTGGTTATTTGAATATTACTTTCACATATATATGCTACATTAGTGCACAGGATAAATGTGCTTTTCTGTGAAACCTCTGAAAATTAATATCCCCATGTCAATTTACAGTGGTAAAAACAACTTTTAAGGTATTATTAACTGAAATCCAATTATGTTTAATTCCCAAATATCTCCTTTAAACCAGCCATCGTTGTTTACTAAGTATATTGATATGTATTCAGGCAACGAAGGGTGGCTCGCCCTCAGTAACAAGGTTCTGCCAGTAGCAAATGCCTTTCATGGCACTGCCTCCATACAAACACAAGAAAACTGGAGTTTGACTAAAAATGTAGTTGGTCAAATGAACCTTCTTGCTGACACAAAAAAATGGTTGGATACATGCTTGCCTTCTTAGATAAACCACAAAGAACTGGACTCATCAGTCTCTCCTTGATTTTGTAATTTAGCCTGAGTGATCCACGAAAGAATTCTACTGGATTGGACAACTGTGTTTTTTTCCTCGTTACTTTTCTTTACAGCATCCCCAACTAGAAACGCAACATCTTAATGTTAAAATTGGCAAGTGCTTCCCTGCCTCTATTAAGAATGAAATATTGTTTAACTATTTTACGAAACAGTACTGTTACTTTAAAAATGCTATTATTGTTTCCTTGTTTTTAGGTATCTGGATGGGAACCAATTTACACTGGTTCCTAAGGAACTCTCTAACTACAAACACTTAACACTTATGTAAGTCATGTATTATATGTGTCTGTCTTTGACTTCTTATTCTCTTTCATGAAAATGGGGATAGCAAGTGGCAGAAGATGTAGTGAACCTTTTAGATAATAGAAATCATTGACAATTTGTTGCTTCCCTCCCTGCACGTCGTAATTCTGGATCACCAGCTACATCTTATTGTGTATCAGCCAAGCAGTGATGTGTCTTAGAAAACGGTCCTCCTGTATGCAAAGTACAAATACAATTAAATGTACGTGTCAGAGAATTACAGTATTGCAGCAAATCGTATACTTCTACTGTTGCTGAATATGGGCTATTTTATGACAAGCCAAGGAGAGACAGAAAACAGTATTTTTATTCTTAACTTTAAGCAGAAGATGGTAGATGGTAATAGTCTTACTAAAAGTATATTATAGATCTAGTTAGTTACATTTGATTTTCTTATATAATAAATAAATTATGAATTAAGTAATGGGCCTCGACTATTAAAATTCATTGTGTAAAATCCGTATTATATATTATTTAAGTAAACTTGACAAAGATGCTGACATTCAGAGTAGAAATTTCAAAATATTGAATTTTTTTTTTAGTTTGGTTTGATGTCCTCCTAAAATAACATCTTTTTTTCATTAACGTATGTAAACAAATTTTTTTTACCAATTTTAAGTTTTATATACAAGTACATTTAAGCATACAAATATTTTATGCTATTTATGTGCACAGTATTTTAAAAAATACATAATTTTAGTATATATAATGTCACATTTAGAGTAGACTTGTTGGTAATTGATAAAACTCACAAAACAAAATATAGCAATGATAGTGGATATAAAGGAAAATACTTCATTAATTTCAATCTATCTGATTTTAGAGTAAATATGACTGGCTTAGGAGGCAGATTTCTAGTACACCTATAATAAAGAAGTTTATTCCTACTTAGTGAATTCTAGAAACCTAGGTAGTAGAAAATGTTACATTTCTCAAGCAAACTTTATAATAAACTAAGCAGGTTAGTTAAAATGATGTTGATTATTTTCAATGTTTCTTAAAAGTATGAGAAAATCAAACACTTTTGCAGAAAGTATATAGGACTGTTTAAATGACAAATGATTAAATTAACAAAAAAAAGAGACTATCCTCTAAGATGTCTTGTTCCTCTTCTAGTTATTTATTTAATAGCATCAAGAAGTGATTATATACATTTTGTTCTGTTAAATAAAGCATTAAATTGCTCTAATTTCCAAAGGGTCACTTCATCAGAATTGGGTCATTTGTGGGGACAGCTTGTGATTATTTAAAAACAATTTGGAAATGAAAAATGAGAATTGGTAGATCTACAAATGAGTTTACCAAAGAGTCATTATACAACCATAGGCAAGTAACTTTTGCTTATATATATATATGCTTTTAAGATTTAGGTATAGTACTTCAGCAGTTAAGAAGATAGATATTAAAGCTTCTGTAACACTCCTACCATTTTTACAATTTTATTGGTCCATTTTGCTGATGGTTTGGTACTTTAATAAAGGAAGGAATAATCAGCTTTCCTGACCTTTTATTGATTCACATATTTTGCTTCAGAATAATTTAGTGAATATAAGTACACACACATAAATGAACATAAATTATGACCTATAATTTGCCATTTATTCATGACTCGTTTATATATTTGGCATTTTGCTTTAAAAAATATTAGTGCATAGATGCATATTTCCTAACATGTGTGTCACATTGTCATATATATTTTTCATAAAGTTTTAAAAAACATTTTCTAAAGTAAAATGCAAAAATCATGTATATTATATACAATATTGTTATATTTATTATATTGCATTATATATTATATTTATATACTATTATTTTATATATATTCACATAAACTATATATATAAGAAAAACAAGATCAAGTTCCCTGATTATAAATTACAACCCAAATGCAAAGTGCTCATAAATAGCCATTTAGCATTGGTAAAAAATCCACATCTCTCATTTACTTATCATTCATTAAATGGATGTTTACTTAGGACCTACTATGTGCTGGTGACTTTGTCAAGGGCAAAATTTTTAATTATGGCGCTTTTTCAATTATGGCATTGTGAATGTCATTAAATGAGGGATTCTTTCAGTTATCAAATGTGGCTGTGTGTATTAGGGAGCATTATGTCTTTATGAAAATAGAGTGTGTGTAACTGGTGGAACCTTCAAGAACAAAGGCTTATGTCTCACCCAAAACATGTGTCTGTGGTAAATGGCCTCCACATGTCTTCACTCTGGGACCAGCAATAGGTGCTGGGTCTGGGGGACATCACAGTCTTGCAGAGGAAAAAGAAGAAGAAAATGGGAAAAGTGAGCTCACTCTCAAGCCTTTATTCTGAAGTGAAATGGCTCCAGGGCCCACACTTTACTGGCCCAAATTATATACTAAAATAATAATATATAATTCCCACAGCCCGGGGCAGCACAATAGTTCAGAGTAACATCACAGTCTGCCCCAGAGGGTTGCTCGATGTTTCGTTATTTTTAGATGAAAGATGACTGCTAACAAGGCTGCTATGAACAAAAAGACCTTCTCTCTCTATGAATCACTAACATTTCAACTTCTGTGGTGACATTAGACTTTGTTTTCTTCTTTTTCTCTTTTAGAGACTTAAGTAACAACCGGATAAGCACTCTTTCTAACCAGAGCTTCAGCAACATGACCCAGCTCCTCACCTTGTGAGTACGAAAGTGTAGTACCGAGCTTTTATTAATTCACTGGACAAAATGTGTTTTCTGTGTCTTGGACCTTCCTGGTAAACAAGACAGGTGAAGTCTCTGCCTTCAAGGAATGTACATACTTTTTGGGAGAAAAAGACAAATAAAACCTCAATAAGCCAAAAAATACGGACATTGCATAAGAGTGTTGGGTTCTGTAAAAGAAACAAGAATAATGTATGTTTGCAGTGGGGTTAGGAGAGAGCCTTAAGCAGACTTCTAGGGAAAGTCACTTAGAGAAGGCATGGATGAGGCATCAGCATCCAGCAGGGGTATTCTGGACTGTGTTTACGAAACAAATGCATTGTATTAGTGAAACAACACAAATATTTTTTTAAATATCATGCATCGATATTCTCAATTTATAAGATGTTAAAATAACCCTTTTAAAACCGCTTTATTTAAAAAAATGACATTTGGCCACTTTGTGATACTTGAGTAAAACAAATTGGCTTGTGTGTGCTTTCAGAATTCTTAGTTACAACCGTCTGAGATGTATTCCTCCTCAAACCTTCGATGGATTGAAATCTCTTCGATTACTGTAAGCATCTAATGTTCAACAAAATACCTTTTTTTCTCCCTCAAGGATTGAGTTTTTGGTTGTCCGTTTAATGATTTAACTGCTTTGTTGATTCTTGAGTGTTTTTGAATATATACTTTAGGGTTCACTACAGATTTGGAAATAGGAGAATTATGTCTTATTGCATCATTGTTTAAGAGCTTGTAATTCGGAGAATATAATTTTCTGTGATACTTGTTGAAGTCGTTTATTTGATACTATATAATATTTAGGTGTATGTTTTATATAGATATAACTAATTTTGAAAGAAATGTAATTTCTGTACAGATTATATAATATATAAACTTTGTATGAAATAAAACAGGATCCTCAGTCCCAAGAGCCTCCCCTAGAATTTACTGTTAAACAGTTTGATGTTCTCTTCTGCCCTTCCTTTGTATGCATTTGCGTTTATATCATGACATATGTATGCCCCTGGCTTTGTAAATTTTTAAAACCATAAAGAGGATTTGTTCTTGTTCTACCACATCTTTACTATCATTTGTTTTACTTCCAAATTTTTGTTACTCTGTGCAGCAGTTTTAAAGAGCATCCTACACATTTCGTCATGGTGCAAACGTGCTAGTGTTTCAGCAGTGATTTGTGGTGGGAAGCTACTGTCAAAAATATTGAAAGAATACCAAAAATAACCATCGAGTTGTCCTTTAAACAAGATTCTGCCAATTTAGGAATTTATTTTTCCCACCAACTATTTAATACAGTACCTGTTTTAAAACACTCCTGCAAATATTGAATATTATTAATGCTTTCGGTTTTGTCATGTGACAGATGGAACATTATTTTCCATGTCTATTAATTGGCAATTCCGATTACTAGAGCATTTGAGTATATTTTATTTGTTTATTGAGCATTTGTGTTGTTTAATCTATGAGCCTGATCATATCTTTTCCCATTTTCTATTGGATACTTTGTCTTTTTCTTATTAACATAAATATCTTTATGCATGTATTACTTGACTCAAAGTTTGAAGGTCTTTTCACAAAGGAATTATTCTTTGTATCTTATATATGTTGCAAATATTTCCCATCCTGTTCCTTATATGTAATCTATATTATGAATATATTTTAGATAGTCAAAAATTTGTCACTCCTTTTCATTATGGTTTCTAAGTTTTATATAGTGGTTTTGAAAGCTTTCTCTGTCCCATATTTATAAAAAAAAAAAAAAGAGCTCTTCTGTATTTTCTTTTACTACGTTTGTTTTATTTTTGCATTTAACTCTTTGATCTAGAATTTATTTTATGTATATGATGTGAGGTAGCAACTAACTTTTTGTTTTCCGAAATAAATCCCCACTTGTACCAAAACTGTTTATTGACTAGAACATCTTGGCTGCACTGATTTAAAATGCTTATTATAAACTGAAGTTTCATACATGCATGGGAATTTTTCTGAACTTTTTGAATTATAGGAAATTTAATTTTGCATTTTCTTGCTCTTAGCTCTTTACATGGAAATGACATTTCTGTTGTGCCTGAAGGTGCTTTCAATGACCTTTCTGCGTTGTCACACCTGTGAGTACCTAGTTCACGTTGTGGGTTTAGTGTCGAACTATCCTCGGCCAGTGGGTTTGAAACATATCGTCCTCTGCCGCCCTCTTTATTGTCACATCATAAGATGTGATTGGTTCCATCTTTAAAAATAAGGTCAAGATTTTTAATATAGATATGGTGGCCTCTACAGTATAGCCTGAATTTATTCTTCTGGCCATTCCTTCCCGTTAGTTGAATTCTCTTTGCTTAGCTAAAAGTCTCTTCTTACAAATGTGGTTTCCCTGACTTCCTAGTAGTCTACACCTTATCTCTCGATGTTCTCTGATTCCAGAATTGGCTCTGCCCAAATCCAGCTTTTCTAAGTCACGTCCCAAGTACCACCTCTTCCATGAAGCCTTTCTTGATTTGCTCAAGCTGGATTCATTTATTTAGCAGATTTACTCAGCATCGACTATGGCACCATGCAAAAGTAGATTAGACAGGGTTCAAGACTTTATAGTGTGGTAGAGGGAAACAGTCAAACTCTCATCTTGAGTGAAATGTTTTTCTTTCATATTCTCTCTCATGTAGCCTGTTTGTATCTCCAAACTGCCTGGAAGTACAATAAAACAATTAAAAAATATGTGATAAATTGGGTCCAAAAATCTCAGTTAGGTCAAATTCCATTATTACATGATTTACAGTTCTATTATTAAGACCATGGCAGAGCTAGAAGGAAGTTCAGGGAACAATCCTAGAACCCAGAGCCTTCTTACATCAGGCTGACTTTGGTGTCACCTGGTGGCAGTTATCTGCTTTGGCTTAAATTCATTGTCAGTTGGCTCTCAGTTTTCCCAAGGAGCTTGCCTTCCATATTCGCTCTTGGCTTTGCCCTCCCCTTTAAAACACACCAAACCCCAAGAAGATAAGACATTTAGAAAATTGGGAAAGGGGGATGGGCAGAGAATAGCAGCTAATAGTCAATCGTGCTGTATCTGAATTCGCCTTATGGGGGCTGTGTGATCAATGCAGGATTTCGCGCATCTGACTGGTGCTTACAGTTAATATTCCTTCTACTAAACTGTTAGGTTCCAGGAGGCGAGACCTCCATCTTTTCATATTTGAGCCCCAGCACCTACCTCAAAGTCAATGTCAGGGCCAGTCCTCTAAAAGCTCCAGGGATGTCATTTGCCTGAGATACACTGTTAATTAAACCAGAAGTTCAGGGCTGCAAGACTGGTACTATCTGGCAGAGACTGCAGCATAAAGAAGGATGTGGCCATCCATCCGCCAGTGTTAGGGCGATGAGTCACAAAAGGCTGCATGGGAAAGGTGTTGCTTGAACTAAATAGAACTCCCTTTATCTGACCAATCCCACTAACAGTGAAAGTAATCTGAATCTTCTTTGTCATGTATCCTATTTGGTCATGTATTCCATTTATGCATTTGTCTTTTACTCCTCAGGTTATAAAAAGCCCTACCCTATTCACATTTTCCACTGTGCCCCCTGACATAATAAGGACCAAGTAAATGTCAGTAAAAATGAGATCAAATTACTCAAAGACATAATTTTGCTCATTTTTAATTTAGAAGAAGGGTTAGAATCTGGCATATATATGGGAATAAAATTTACTACACTCCAATTCTTGGTTAGAGTTGGGCATTAAAACTACTACAATATAAAGTATTACTGTTTTATAAACCTATTTGGGGGGTTTTCTAATAGACGAGTAAGACTGGTATTGCCTTAACTGTAGACCTAAAAACATTACTAATCTGACGTTAATTATAAATTAGAATTAATCAGTTTTTAAATACCACTTTATGTATTCCTTGTGCTCAGATTTGGCAGTTTTACGAACCCATTGGTTAACTTCTTTGACCTCAGTTTCTTAATCTGTAAAATGGGTTAATAATATTGCCCTCAGAGGGTTGCTATTTTGCATAAAATGAGGTAATTCATGTAAATAAATGGCTTAGCACGGTTCTTGCATATTGTAATGATGTAATAAGTGTTAACTATTATCTTGAGTACTTTCTCTATTGCTACTACTGCTTGTGTGAATAGGAACCAAAGTTCTAAAATGAAAGACTTTGTAAAGGGACAGACATCCAGTGACAGTCTAAATCAGCTCAGCGAGCTAACTGTGCATCTTTATTACCTCGCGCACTTTCTTAGCTTTGCCCTTTGTACTTACTGGATCTTTTCACTCTGAAACATTCTTCTCAGCCTATCTTCTCCCACTATCTAAATGCTTAGAGATTTTTAGCCACCAGTCCCCGCTCTTTTCACAGCCATCGTGTAAATTCTTCTAGGAGAGCACTTCTAAGTGAAATCCATTCGCACATATGAGTATACGTTAATCTCCTTTGTAGAGGAGTCTTCCTGTGTAGCAGTTAAAAATAACCTGGTTTTCATGTCTGGGTCCCCAGAATCTGCCGTAGTGATTGACTTCCCATTAAATAGTTGGTGAATGAAGGGAAGTATTAATCTGCACTGAGAGTGTGCTTACATCCAATATAAACCTGTCCCTGGAAATATAAGACGACCTTTTTAATTCCGATAAGTGTGTGAACACTAGGAACAACTCACTTAATCTCAGTTGCACTAATTCAGGAAAATGGATAATCCCAATGTCTCCATTTTCTCTGAAATTGTTTTCACTAATAAATCCATAGAGATTTTCTACTGAGCATCGTTTGGAGTTATGTTCCCTTAGGAAATAACCATAATCTCATGCGTGTGTGTGTCTGTATGTGTGTGTGTGCACACGATGTGCTTTTTGGTGGTGTTTTCCAGAGCAATTGGAGCCAACCCTCTCTACTGCGACTGTAACATGCAGTGGTTATCCGACTGGGTGAAGTCAGAATATAAAGAACCGGGAATCGCTCGTTGTGCTGGTCCCGGAGAAATGGCAGATAAACTGTTACTCACAACTCCCTCCAAAAAATTTACATGTCAAGGTAAGGTTTTTAATTTTTCATATTTCTGTCAATAACAATTCACTGTATTAATTTCAAAAGAAAAATAATAATAATTTGCCACTGGACCTCAAAGGTATAGACGAAAAGCACCAGTAACTAATCGCTGTTTCCACCTGTGCTTGGACGAGACAGGGCACTTAGTTACCTGAGTCATGAATTACTCAGGAGCCCAAGTAATGAAGTAGGCTGTTCAAATAAATTGCAGAAATAGTCTACTGGAAATGACTAAGTTTTCTTGAAAACGCATGAAGAATAGAGTACACGATTTCTGGAAATTCTTCTTATAGCCTCTAACAAGTGAAATATTTTGCTTTTGCTTCATCTGAACATATGCCCTGCTTCTAGGGCTGCCAGGGCCCTGTGGCTTCCTGCTGCCAGGTAAGGAGACATGAGCCCTCCCGCGTGTCGGGCCAACCCTTCCGACCTGCCTCGTGTGCTGCCATCTTCCTGTGTTAGCGTGGCTCTTTCTTCTTTGTTTGTTTCCTCTTTTCCCCTTCTTCGTTTTTTTGTACTTGTGAATTCAAAATAGTGTCTTAGAAACGAATATTTTCTTCTCTTATTACAAGTGCAATATATGCCTAACATAGAAAAGGTAAAGAATAGGAAAATAGAAACCATAAGAAACATTTTATTTCTGCAAGAACTAAAATGATTATCATTAATCACAATACCTAGAGATGAGCGCTATTAAATTTGTTTTGTCTGTCTATCCACAGTTACTAATCAAATGTATGAATTTAAGTTAATTACCAAAAGTGAGATAGAAGGTTTCTGTTATTCTTAATTTGTAGATTTTCAAGAGGGCCATTCATGTTTATGAAACATATTTTATGAACAAAACTAAATCCTAGGTAGCATGGAGCATAGACAAGTTTATGCTATGGTCTTGCCTTCCAAGGCTTGCAAACCTAGCTGAAAACGTAAGCTTGCAACATTTGGACATTTACGTAGGAAAAACGCATTTAAGGAGGTAATGTCGTGAAGTGGAACCATGGCCTGAATGTTGAAGCCCAGCCCATATTAGCCTGGGCTAAATGCCAGCTTTACTTTTCAATAGTTATGTAACTTTAGTTTAATAGTTTAGCCAGTCTGTGCCTCAGTTTCCTCATATGTAAGCAGCGACAATGATAGACAATAATACCTAAAAGGGTTTTGTTGGATGAGTTTTATATGTGGAATCCAAAAAAAAAGTTGATTTTCTAGAAACAAAGAACAGAAAGGTAGTTACTAGGGAATTTTAAATGTTATTTAAATTTAAATGTAAACAGAACAGTTGCTACAACAGGGCCTGGGATAAAGGGAAAATGGGGAGCTGTAGGTTAAAGGATTCAAGCTTTCAGTTACAAGAAAAAGCTCTGAGGACGGCATGTACAGCATGGTGGCTTAAGTTAATAATACGGTATCGTGTCCTTGAAATTTGCTAAGAGTAGATCTTGAACGTTTTCACGACACACAGAAGTTAGCTGTGTGAGAGGACAGATGTGTTAATCTTGGCGATCATTCCACAATATATATATATCTCAAATCATCGCTTAAAATTTATACCGTTGTATTTGTCAACTATTCCTCAATAAAGTTGGAAAAGAAGATTAGTTGAATGAATATATGTAAAACATGTTACCTTACACACTGGAGCACTCACTCTAGGTCAACTATTAATTTTATTATTATAACTTTTCGAAACCCAACAAAAATGATGTGGGATTCTCTACGATTTATTGGTTAAAGAAAGAATTTTCAAAAACCGTATTCTCTCCAAACATTTTGAACCTGGCATCTAATGCTTTTTTCCATAACTATAAATGGTAGCAAAATGTCATTTGTGGTGCATTGTAAAGTTTGACATTTTAAAACAAAACTCTTCCATTATTTTTTAAAATGTATTTGGTGGAATCTAAATAGAACAGCTAATTTTAAAAGAGACAAAAACAAGATTCCCTTTAATATTTTACACTGTCCTTTCTCCTTGAACTTCTGTTTTTCTCCTTAAATTTCTATTTCCAGTACCTCAGAGAAACGTATCGTTCTTTGTTACAAAAAATGTATATATCATTTGAATTTTTAAAATTTCCTGCCATCAAAAATCTGTGTGTTTTAAAATTTTTCTTTGAATTGAATCAGTTTCATTAATTCTCAAATATTGATTGGGACACCATTGCTAGTGAACAGTGTAATTATTTATCCACATTTTAACATTTTTACTAAAAATTGAAAGTAGAATTTTATTGGAAATGCCTCTCTGGGATAATGTGCATTGATTGCAAGAGGCTTTGCAAATAACCAGTATTTTAAAGTGTTCTTTTATGACCTAAGATGTTTCCTTGGAGCGGTGCCCCACGGTGAATGTCTGGTGGTAGACTGAGAGGAACACCATTCTTTGTAAAGTCATGTGATTGTCAAAAGGAAGGAGAAACTGGCAAAAAAGTTTAGTCCTAAGCATGGTAGTAGGCAGGATGGTTTTAGAGAGATTGTATGGGGAATTTGAGAAACCGCAAATCGATTCTATTACACGTCTTTGTGCCCAAGAATGCACTCACTCCATTTTGAAAAATGCTAGTGATTATCTTTATTTCTGAAAGGTCAGAGTTCTCTGGAGTTTTTAAAAAATATTTTATGATAACGCAAATTTGAGAAAAGCTACATACTTATATTCCATTCTTAGGGCATCCTAGTTCGCATTAATTTATTAAATGTTCCCAGAATCCAAACGCGTGCATGCATACGCGCACACTTATATACATAAATGTCTTTTTAACTCAAGATTTGTCGGAGTCAGTCCTGCCCTATAGAACTTTCTGCAGTAACGGTGACTGCTCGGTATCTGCAGTCTCCACTATGGGAGCCACTAGCTACGTGTTGTTGTTGAGCACTTAAAACTTGTCAAATGCAACTGGGGAACTGAATTTTAAATTTTATGTAAATTTAAATGTAAGTAGAACAGTCGCCACCAGGGCTCAGAGGAATCACGTGGAGGTCGGACGGCGGTGAAAGGTCCAGTGATGTAGATGCGTCTACGCCAGCTGTTTGGACAAGCGGGCAGGTGTGAAGACAGTGCTGCAGGTGGGCAGAAGCGCAGACACAGAGGGCGCTGGAGGGAAGGGCAGGACTGTGCCAGGAAGTGGGTGTGCTGACACTTGCTAATTGACAGATGGTGGCAGGCCCTAGATCTCTCAGCTCAGTAGTGGCAGTTTAGCTTCATATTCTCTGAGTTACCAAAGCAACAGATTACATCTATTTCAAGGTGTACCCTAAACCGGATAGCAAGCCGCATGGGCGTAAGCCAGCGGGCAAGCAGTATAGACATTCGGAACTCAACAAATGTAATGTAGTTGCATTTAGCAGACTTTAGGATTTAGGACTCAGTTTCTCTATACCTTAGTATAATTTTAGAGTGATGGCAAGTATTGAAACTCATAATGACTCAGCATTTGTCAAATTATTGTGAGATTTCATTATCTTAAGACTCTGCTAGTTTAAGATTTATAACAATTCAGACAGCAATATTACTACTGCTACTATTACTACTACTAATAGCAATAATATAAAAATAATAATAATGATAACATAATAAAAAGAACAACTAATTTGTATTGAGCAGTTTGCATTGTGTTGAGAATTTTACAGATACTTATCTCTCTTAATTTCTGCATCATTCTTTTAGTAGGCACTATTATTTCTCCCCTTGAGAGATGAAATACTGTAATTTAGGGAAATTAAGTAATTAATTCAAAATCTCTCAGCTGCCAAGTGAAGGAGCCAGAAGTAGAACTCTGACTCTCTGACCATAGAGCTTGCCTCTCAAGTTTACTTTCTAATTTTCAATAAAAATATTCTCAAAACAAATTATCAATATAAATGATTGTCACCCTACTATTAAAACATACTTAGGAAATGAAAGTCGTGAACC
The DNA here is from genome assembly GCF_902729225.1 of Pteropus medius. Taxonomy (NCBI): domain Eukaryota; kingdom Metazoa; phylum Chordata; class Mammalia; order Chiroptera; family Pteropodidae; genus Pteropus; species Pteropus medius. The sequence continues at coordinate 3,968,426 of NW_024349804.1, read as the reverse complement.
TCTCTCACACACTTTGCTAGAAATATTTACTTATGATAAATGGCTTGGTATAAGGCAAGTTATCCTAATCTATTAATTAAAATAATTCAGTCCATGAAATCTGAGTACTGTGTTTCAGAGCTTACATACCTTATGAGCTTAAAAGCAATAAAATGAAGCTTCTTTAAATATTTTATAATTTGAGTTTTTTATATTTTAATGTAGCTTTTCCCATAGTCATGCCAGTTTAATGTATTTTATTTTATTTTATGTGTTTTATTTTTGAAATTACATATTCACAAATCTTAGGATTTATATACTCCTAAAATCTGTAAATATGTAATTTCAAATGACAGCAGGAAGGTGAATATTATTTATTTGAAGACATGTTTACATAGCTATATTTAAATATACTTTAAAGGTTTTCTCTGCTAGGAAAGGCTGTGCTATTACTTCGAGTAATTAATTCTTTCAAAACGATTTTCACTCTACAGTTTTTAAAAGTATTTTTTTTATAGTATAATCTCATAGTTTCAGTGGACAACAGAAATAAATGAACTGGATAAAATAGATTATCAGAGCATATTTAATTAACACCCAGATTAGAACATTCTTGAGTGGGAAGCAGGTATTAGTGACTGGTCTTTATAAGCCACATGTCCCATCCTCGTCTTTTAATATCAGATGAAATGAGAATGATTAAGCATTCCACAGTGAAGCAGAGATTTTTGCCCCATCCAGGTTTTCATTGAGAAAGTCAGCATGGAATGCAGAATAGTGCTAATTTCTAATGTTGTTCTCAGTTCGAGAAGATTTAGCTATTCAAACAGCTAACTTTCTCATGTTTAAATTGACAGACATTTATTCAACACTTAAATATGCTAAGGAACGAGCTCTCTAATGGAAATGAACTATATATTCCTTCTTTCATTCAACAAGTATTACGTGACTTCCTGTTAAGCACCAGGCACAGTTCCAAAGTGCTAAGAACATAACAATAAACAAGGCATAAAAAGCACAACCCTGTCATAATAGTGCTGAGATTCTACTGATAGATAGGTTTGAGTAGATAATTCTGAATCAGTATGGAGGTTTAGTGATTGAAAAAAAGAGATATATGATATTAATAATATTCACACCAAATTATGGAATTGCAACTGAAACCCCCAGGTCTGTCAGGCCATCAGAAGATTCTTATAGTGAGTCAAGTGAGTAACTGAGAAGGGAGCACAGAAAAGGAGGAGATGCCCCAATGGGCATGTGTCTGGAGAGGCAGAGATATGGTCTCCAGGTACTCAGTTACTTCTCTTGGAAAGGCCAGCTGAAAGGGTCAGAGGCCTCTTTTAGATATCCCAAGATGTTCACCAGTTTACCATCACACGGTCGATCTCTTCCTCTAATTTAATGTTAAAAATCTTCTGGATTCTGCAATCCCTGAGGAAAATTCCACAGCTTTCAGCAATATTTCAACATTGTTAGATTGTCATTTGTCTCAGCAAGATCAACATCCTCCTTTTGGGGGCAGTTCTTAACAAGCTTGAGGTCTTTTGTTTTATGTCAAATTTATTGGTTGGCATTATCTTTAGTCATTAATTAAAGTATGAAGGCAATTAGATAATTTAGCTCAAATTAGAAATAATGAAAAATTCACTAGTTAGATAAGCTTCGAAGTAGTATTTGGAACATTTTTTTTTTCCTACATTTTCAGATTTAGTATCACTATCACGTAGTTATAACTTTGAAATAACCTTAGCTTTTGAGAATTATGATTTGCCCACTGGCTAAAGCAAATATTCAAATTTGTATATAGTTACTTTCCAAAACACCATCTTTAAAAAACAAATGAGGATAATTTTTTATTATACTTCTTAAATCTTAAAACATTTAAATTTTTGCCGACATTTATTTTAATAAGTCATGAGAACCAATGATTAATATTCTGTTCTTAAATATTTTACATCCGTATTTCTCTGATTCGATAATTCCGTAAACTAATTGTTGCTATTTTCTATTTAAATGTGACTCAAGAAATTCATTTACTGGCCTAAGGTCATGTGTGTATATAGAAAGTGGCCAAGCCAGGTGATCCCAGAGGTGTACCATCCAGCCTTTGTGGTTTTGTTTAACCATTTATATAATGCACATTTATACCCTCAGTCACCTGGTGACCATCTCTCTAGTGAAATCATAGGGATACCAGCTTCTTCCACCTTGCCAATTTCAATGGCTTCTCTTCTCCCTTTTCATCTTAAATAGTGGTGCCCACTGTTCCTTCTCATACATTCTGTTTGCCTCTTTCTTCATCCCTGTGTTGACACTTCTTACTGACTCTTTAATATTGATATATGTGGTATCCTCTCCATATTAAATGCATTGCTTTCAACTCCATGGCTTCAGATATCTAGCCATGACTTCTCTTATGAACTTCAGATTTATATTTTCACTCACTTAGTGAATTCTTCCTTCTTGACGGCTTGCAGAAACTTAAAACACATTTTTTCAAAACATACATTTCCGTTACCCACATCCTCTTACGACTACGTTCCATACTTGATACAAATGTGCCTCTACTACTGAACTACTGAAGTTGTTCTAGAAACTCGAGCATTTCATGGCTTTGAACTCTCAAAACTTAGCCTGGAGTCTGTAGTAGATCCTCAGTAAGTATTTGATAAATGAATGTAACAATGATGGAATGTTAAAATATGTGACTGATATTCATGCTTAAGAAATGTAATAACATCATATTAAGTGGACTGCATAATCTTTGATTTTAAATAAAAATCCCCTCTTAATTATGCCCAACCTCAAATATCTCCTACACTTTTTTCTGAGTTGTCTTTGGTGTACCTGTGACTTTTTACAAGAGCAGTGCTAGAAGATTTTGTTATTTGACTTGTGTTTCCAAGGGATGCCAGAAAGAAGGCAGACTCTGGGGTAGAGTTAGAAATTTGTGTCTGGAGCTTTTAGTCATAAATCAAAGTGAGAAACAATTCTCAATGGGTGGCAATGTTGGTGTCAGGTGCATAGCTAGTGATTTGAGTCAAGTAAGCAAGTCTGTCTACAAGCTTTAACGGATTTGAGGTCCGGCGGTTCTTCCATTAAAGATTAAAGTAACTGACAAAGACAAATTGTTAACCAAACTTTCTTCTCAGTTCCCCCTTTGAATTATTAAGCTAAACACACCTCCAGTGCAGATAGCTGATGCTCGAAGGCTCTCTCAAATCAAGACCAAATCTTAAATCAGTCTAGTTAGTCTGCACTGGCCTCTTTCATTTTAGTGGCAGTAATGAAAACCTATAGTGCTAGTGCTAGATTTATCTTCTCCTCCGTGACACACATCTTATGAGGGCCAATATTTTGGCAATCATTTAACATTTCTTGGAACCAGTCAGCTTTGGGAAGGAGGAAAGATCGAAGATCGGCAAAGTTGTATCAGCAAGCAGGCTGTAGTTCCTTACCAAGTAGCTATGCAAGAGGAAAAGAGACTCTCTCCTCGTCAGTGGCGTACAGTTATTTCTGGTGGTTTCCATACCATATTTAAAAATCAAAGTTGCACTCCTTAAAAGTGTAAAACCATTAACTCTGGGTGGGTATCGTTACCCACTGGGTAATTATCTTTTGGTGTAACCACTTCTGTTCCCCCAAGGTTTTGATAATAACAGCCCCTACAGCTTCCCCAAATGTCAGCGATTCCTGGCATAGACAGAAGGTACTTAGTGAACCTGCGATGAATGAATAAATGGCAAGCTCTAATGTGCCTTTGTCTGTGTTAAATTTGAGTAAATTTGGGTGTTTCTCCTTTTAAGTGAATCAGTTATATCCCCCCAACTTCCACCCAACACCTTAGCTTCTTTGGAAGTCGAGGAAAGAGTGTCCAAATTCACTGTGGCTTCTGTGCTTGTTCTCACTGTATGACATATTCAACATCCATTAGTATCTCATTTAATACTGAAAACAACCCATTGAGATGGCTGCTATTATTCTCCTAACTCCACACACTTAAGTTACAAATCTAGGTTACTAACTTGGGGTGAAGGACTTCAGATTTTCTCTCTGAGATTGCTATGCATTGTGCTCATTCCTATTTCTGAACATCTTCTCTTCATCTGGGACTGACCAAGTGTGAAAATCCTACAAGTGCCGGTTTGCTTCTAGAGAGCTGTGCTATCTCTTATACTATTTCATTATGACTTTTTTTTTTAGCATGTCCATTTAACTCTGATACCATTACTTTATTATAGAAACAGAGGTATTATATAATTCCCTTTGAATAAGAACTTTGCAGGAAGGGATCTCAAAGAAAGTGTCCTGGGTGAAAAATGAATCACAAATTGATGACAAGCAGGTGACGGAAGATAGTTTCAGCAGAGGAGCAAAATATGGGTGGGAAGTGAATGAGAGAACCAGATACAAGAGATAGTTAACCCTAGAGCAACATGAGTTTGAACCGCATGGGCCCACCTATGCCTGGACTTTTTCCTATAAATACCTTGGGAGTCTGAGGATGCAGAGGGCAGACTGCATTGATCTGTGCCATTTTAAATAGGGGACTTGAGTGTCTGCAGGTTGTGCTATTATCTGGGAGTCCTGCAACCAATCCCCCGAGGTTACTGAAGGACAATTTAAGTTTTGAGGGAGTCAGAAGTTATATGTGGATTTTCAACTGTTGGGGATCAGCGCCCCTAATGTTACCGAGTTCTTCAAGGGTCAGCTGTAGTTCTGAAGGGCTAAAGTATAGAAATAAGAAGGTTTAGATAAACCAGTAGACATAAAAACCACATTATAAGAAGGATGTTCAATTAGATGTAATTATAATCTAAATAAAGTAGAAAAGGGGATTATAGTATTCTGAGGCATTTGGACACATCGGGATGCTGCTATTTGGAATTTATACAACTTATAAATATCTTTTGAATTATCATTCACTCATACTTGGGTACTAGAAATAATAAATTATCATCAAAGAATTGACTGTAAAAGGATTTGAATAAAGGAGAAGCAAATAGAATGGTAGCTGTTGTAGTCAACTTTATCATCCTGAAGGAATTAGAATTCAGTGTTTTGCTGTATATTCCCAATCCTGATGTCACCAAGACAGTCTAGGTTTAAGCCGTTTTTAGAAGAGGCCCATCTACATGGGAAAGCTTTTTTTTTATTTTGCTTTCTTTACCTAAATTGAATATATACAAGGAGGCAATGATCTCCCTTCATATTCTAATAAGAAGTCACAGACACTGAAAATAATTGAACAGAATTAGCTCTATTTGGTCCTGGAAAAAAGTGGAGAAATTAGATAGTGCTTATTAATCAGATATGGTTCAGCAGATATTTATTACATAAAGCCGACTATGTATTACACTGATAAGAACTATTTTAGCCTGGCAATTTTGTTACCTGCATACTCTACTAAATCTCAAAATCTATGGATATATCTAGTTCTTTTTTTTCCCTAAAACAATCTCTAGCTTCTCATTCAAATAATCAAACATAATTTTTGAAAAATGTCACATTCCATACAATAAACTTAGAAACTGTCAACCCTGAACCCCTCTGTTCAAACCGCAGTCTCACAAGGTTGAAAGCACAGAAACAGACAAAAGACAGTTTTTCTCAAGGTCTTGGTAAGTGGCCAGATGAGTGTTTACAGCCCTTGCATTTGCTGACGTGCTGGTTTGCTGCTGTCCGTTCTTAGCTGCTTTATCCTACGCCTTTGATCAAAATCAGATTCTTGTTGTCTTCTAGCCTAGCTGAGGGATCCATTACCAGTTAGGTATTTCCTTTTCTATTGATGATTCTAAGCATGATAACTTTAGCAAATACAAAGTCATGTATTGTGGAGTATTAATTTAACTGAACGACTTTAACTGCCACCATTCATTTCTCTCCAGTGAATAGCTAGATTTTTGTCCTTAATTGATAAATAAATTAGGAGGGGGATGAGAAATTAAATTTCTATGAGAATCGCCTCAGCGTTAATCCCAGCAATTTTGCAGCTGTAATTTGATATAGAGACCGAATTATTTATTCTGGTACCAAGAAAAAGTGAAGGGGACATTGCCAAGGCCTCCCTTAGTGACACAATCCTTCCCATTAACATAATCATCCCCGGAACTGTCATCTATTTCAAATGATTAAAGAAAGAAGAATCTCTATGTAGATATATTTCAGGGTTTTTTGTTAATAGAAAACACTGAACATAACAGAGCACTATCCTCATTTTGATTTTTACTGCAAAACCATTATATGAATATGTCGGGTACTTCCCGGGATGAGGAAATACTTAGGTATGAAGAGTTTTTATGGCCTCCATGTTAACTCGCATTCCCTTTCATACATGAGTTTCTGTCAGTAGACTAACAACTCAGAAACGTAAACTCTAATCTGTAAAAAATTTGATGAAAGGTAGTTATATGAGCAGAAGTCATACAAGCATTTGGGTGGAGGCATCTTAGAAGGTCAGAGCAGTGATGATGGAGGGAAAACATGTCATACAATTGACAGATAACTTTGCCAGAAGTGAAGTTTGATGAAACAAGCAATTGGAATTATCACTGCTGTTTCAATGAAGCTAAAGTACCACGGAGAGACTGGTGATAATGGCACCATAATTAATGCTTATGTTATGAAATATTTGTATTCTATATGTAAAGATGTCACTCTGGCAGAGTGTCCTCATGAGACAGCTGCTAAAAGGCGGTCTAGTGAGCTCTCACAATGCAAAAAGCAGCATCAGTGGAACATAATTCTGTTGAGGACGGTATAATTTCTACATTGTTAGCCATTTACGGAATAAATATATGCAACCAAAGGAAAATGGCTGCCGCCGAATCTGTTTTTAAGCCAGACCTTTTATGGGTCATGAGTTTTTTAAAATGCGTATCCCAAAAAGTGGTATTGCAAGTGGAGGTAGTTTCAATGGTATGTCTTTCTGGGAGAAGAAGATAGAGAAATTTCGCCCATCACATGCCTGTGCTAATGTGCTAACACACGTTCCCAAATGAATGTGAGGGGGAACATAATGAGATTACATTTCTGGTTTATTTCTATATGCATAAAAAGGGCACCATTTTGTATCTCCCGCATGAAAATAACACTACTGAACTAATATTATCACGGCAGTTGCATACTATTATATATTTAACCAGTAAATGTATATTTTAACTGATGAATTTTTACCTATTTATAAAACTCACCCACTCATCTCCCAACACACACACACACATGCACACGCACACGCACGCACACGCACGAGTCCTCTTTGGGATGGTTGACATGTATTTCCATGACAGCTGGCTGAGTTTAAGGTGTAAGCAGTGGTCCTGGAACTCACCCACAAGCTAGTTGACCCATGAGGGGACTGACTCTGTGACATTGGCATTATTAACATCAGATGCTAAGCACGTAAGGTCATCACCCAGAGCCCCACTCTGATGTTGATGTCCCCCCAGTCCCTGTCAACATGACAGCCTCCTGTTGGGTTCTCGAACACAATATGATGATCCTGATTTCTGGTTTTGTCGTGGAAGAGAAGCACATGCAGATATGTGACCAATAATAATTTTTACATAAAATGTACTGTTACAGTAAGGCGTTGGAATAACTTTAACAGAATTAAACATAGAAAGCCTTATTTTCTCATTCTGTTGATGAATTTGTAGGTCCCGTGGATGTCAGTATTCTAGCTAAATGCAACCCCTGCCTATCAAACCCGTGTAAGAACGACGGCACCTGTAACAACGACCCAGTGGAGTTCTACCGCTGCACCTGCCCGTACGGTTTCAAGGTAAGTAGGAGCTGTTGTGGGACCCGTTATATGCATCCATCGCTTTCCTTGGTGGGTCCATGTTATTTTATTGTGCTGACAACTTCTTTACACTCGACTCTACTTGGCCACTCCTTTTCCAGGGGCAGGACTGCGATGTCCCAATTCACGCATGCATCAGTAACCCGTGTAAACATGGAGGAACGTGCCACTTAAAAGAAGGAGAAAAAGATGGATTCTGGTAGGTCATTAGTCTGTGATCTTCTGTGTCTGAAATAGTGGAGCAAGTATAACTAAGCACACATGCATTTCCTTTTCTAAATCCAGTGACATTATTTTAAAGAGAATGCCAGAAATCTGTTCATAGGGACAATGTGTATTAGTTTCTCTCTGAGATATTGCAATGTAAAACAAACGGAGTCATTGCAGTATTCTTAGCTCAGGATGCTACAAAATCAGGAAATTTAAACACACACATGCACACATTAGGATTAATCAAGTCAGGTTAGGTCAAGACAAAGTAATGGCTCTATTATGCTAATTAATAGTCAACTAGCCTCCTACTGCAAGTCATATATTCATCTGTTGTTTGTGTATTGCTTTAAAGACAGTGTGTAATGATAAGATGTAGGTCCCAGTGAAAGAGAAAATTAATGATTCATTTCCAACCCACAATATGAGTAGACAAACATGCTGTGAACATTTTTAATCTGGAGTTATTTAATCATACAGTACAATTACTTCAGATGTACTTCATGAATTATGAATAGACTTCTTATAATGACACTAATAATTTCACATAAGAATGCTAATGTACTACTAAAGCTTGTTAGAAATATCACTTTGTATAATAAATATGGTTCATTTCTGCATTCTGTTATGAAATGTTCTCTTTTACATCAGGACTTTTCAAGGATTATTCTGATGCCTATCAAGATTAAGTGTACAATGTTTTATGCCAGTGAAAAAATTTGCATTTGTTGAGACTTAAAGAGAACATTCACATTTTATAATTGCAAGGAAGACTAAATTTTATTTTCAGATTTCTTTTTTTGTTTTGAGACATAAAGAAAATTACACATAAGGTAGTAGTGTTGTAATGTTTTAAAATCAAAACCAGTTTCTCCTCACTTATAAGCAAAGAGGCGTGAATTATTTTATTAGAGTACAATTTAGGATTAAGATTACAAGGGCTGTAGAGTGAACTTTGCTTGTGTTTTGAACCAGCAAATATATTGTATTTATTGCCATATAGGATCATGGAGCCATTTGCCATCTTGTAGCCAGTATAAATTTATTTCTCAAATTCTTTCTGATTTGGGGGATATTACCTTAAATTGATGCTTACGACATGTCATTTAAAAGCTTTTTGAAAAGCAAATTCTTATAGTTAAACTTCTCTAATTGATGAGTGTTATTTAGTTTTTAAAATTTTTTTCAATATTTAGACCATATGGTTTTAAAATGCAGGGAGTTTTTTTTTGTTGTTTTTTTTTGTTTTTTGTTTTTTGCCTTTTTTTTCCCCTTGGCATTCAGGTGTATTTGTGCTGATGGATTTGAAGGAGAAAATTGCGAAGTCAATGTTGATGACTGTGAGGACAATGACTGTGAAAATAATTCTACCTGTGTTGATGGAATCAATAACTACACGTGCCTTTGCCCACCTGAGTACACAGGTAGGAAGAATAGAAAATGCTCTGCCATCAATCTGTGTATCTGAAAGCATCATCCTGCTACATATGTTTAGTAAACCATTTTATTTTTTGAAAACTGGTAGGTGTTTTGGACATTATGTGTAATGTAAATAATAGATAGATTAAAGATGATTTCGGCCAACTCAATTATTAAGACCTGCCACGCTCAGTCAGAAAGTCGTGCCATCCAGCAAAAATGAGTTATCACACTGAAGCTAGCAGTCTAATAACTGAATGGCATTTCCATACAAATCGCTTTTCCCGTGCAAACCAACCCACCAATACATAGATAAAAAGGGGGCATTTCTTTATGTAGTCGAAACATAACTAAGTGTCTGAGATTATTTGTATCTATACTTAATCCTTCACTGAGTGTTTTCCTCTATTAACTCATGTCCTTCAAATCTAACACAAATAATGAAATATTGAGCACTTTGAATAATCTTATGAGACCATCACCTTTTTTCTGACATTTTGTCTCTTGAGATGATACATCTCATAAGACTATCCAGCCTGCTTAATTTCATCTGGATAAGCCAATTTACTATACAGTCAACATCAAGTTTATGACTTGCCTATTATGTCAGAATATCTGTTTTGATTTATTTTCGTGGCTATGAATAAGAAATATTTTAGTTACAATCTTTTTTTTTAATAAGTCACTTAGTTTTAATGTTGATCAAGAGAAGGAGAACGCTATACACTTTATTTGTTAGAAAAAAATGGAGAAGTAGATTCTATCGTTCTAATCTGTTACCATTTTCGTCTTGCTGGGTATTTTTCATTAACTGCATTTATTTCCAGATAATTTAATACATAGATAAGGGTATCAGACGGTAAAATAACTATGTAGATGACTGAAGTTAACATCTCTAAACGTGAAAGATGAAATCACATCTGTATGATTAAGTGTCCCAGGGATTTATTGGAAAAGCATAGAAATGCAAGCTTTTATAGAATACCCAAACTTTGCATATGTACACACACACACACACACACACACACACACACACACAACCACACACACAACCCTTGAGTCTGGTAGAGAATTTGAGCATCCCTTGATATGTTGCATTAATAAAAAGTAGCAAGTAAACCCAACATGCACACATTCTGAAGCCCCTGGAGCTAACCTGAGAATTGAGTTTTGTTTTTTATTGGATGGGCTGATTTAGACTTGTACAAGGAGCCCAGTGTTTGCACTGAAATCTATTACCTAGATTTACCTAGATGGAATAGTTCTCTTTTCCCACCACTTGTTCTGATCATTATGGAAAGGGCTTAATTCACTGAATTCACTCTTTAAAACAATCTACTCTGACCCAGACAAACTGGACCCAAGCATTTCAAGCATACTTTGGCTAGCCGGTGAGATCCTGAGCGCAGCAACCAGGATTTTACCTCTGTCCTCTTATTGTTGACAACCAAGGCTTGAGAGCACTGCAGTATTCAGGCTCTTACGTGCCTTTTCAATGATCATTTACAGACGGTGGCAGATTCTTCTGAGTTGGCTTGGAGTGGTCCTCCTGCTTTGGCTTTAGATTTGCTATACTTTATTCCTTGTCCATTGCTTTTGAGTCTTTGTCTTGTCTTCTCACCCTTTATTTTCCAAGCTCCCTTCCTACACCTGATCCTCTTGAACACATGATTTCTCCACCTTAATGATTTGGTTCAGAGCGACTTCCTCTGAGAAGTATTACGAAGCCTCATCTCCCTATGTCAGATCTCTTTTTTCGCAACATCAAAAAAACTCAAAGCTTAGCAAAACTACTTTTTAGCCAAAATGTGACATCTATAAAAGCTATCATGTGGGAACCTGCCAAGACTATCTGTCAAGAGCCATTTGATTCTCAACAAGAACTGAGACTCTTTTAGTCTTTTTAAGCATAGCTATTGCGAATATCAGTTTGCCTCAATTTTGGCAAAGTATAAACGAAAATACTGAACTCAACAGAAACTTTATAGCATACAAAACAGGAAGATATTACCACTATAACTTCGGGCCGAGTCTTGTGGGGAATGAAGAGTTTGACGATTTGGCATTAGAACAAATATCTAAATGAAGCACGTTTGTAACTCATCTATTAACTGTAGTATTTTTGTCCATATGTGAAGTGAGCTCATTTACAAAATATCAAACAGCCATCTGCAGATTTTGAAATCAGTGGCACATAGTGGCCTTTAATTATAGGAAAGTATAAATTGGACTCTAGAGTTTTATATCCTGCTTTATCCAAGTCTGCAGTTAGGGAGGAATTTTCCTATAATGTGGCTGTATTGTTTTAGGTTTAAGTTTGCAATCTGATTAATGAGCATAAGATCTGGGAACAGAAACCCTGCTATGCTCAGGGAATATAATAATGTTGTCATTGTTTAAAAATCATTCAAGTCACAAGTTGCTTTCTGTTTGAAGATTTTTTTTTTTTTTAACTCTATACCCCAAAGGCATACAATGAGAAAGTGAACTCTTCAGTCAGAGCAAATAAAACTTCATGGAAAAATCTTGTAAATTATTATGGGAAAATGTTTTACATTTGGCATCCATGGCAGCAGTCAGAATGGATATATTGTTGTTAATGAAGAAAATTCAAGGAACTGAAAGCAATCTGACAGAGAAGTCATGATGTGATGGGCAGGCTATAAAACATGGCTACTAATGTTCAAAATAAAATGAACCATCATTGGGAAATTTATTAAATTTATTTAATCCACTGTAACCAACACATCACAGTAAATAGTTATTGATTTATTAGAGGACAAAACTCTCTGCCCTTTTCTGCTGTAGGGATTGACAACATAAATTTTAAGGGCCAATATTATTTTTCTATTATCTGACACTTGCAATACCCTTCCCATCCTAGTTATCAAAACTGAATTTTGCCAAAATTCAATCCATTACCTGTCCTAGTTGTATCATTTACGACTGTTGATTGCTAATATTCTTCAGACAAGGTTAATTTTTTTAAAGTTTCATTCACCATGATTCTAAGTTCAAATCACTATGCTAAGGATTAAGCAGGTAGGACTTTGGAACTGCTACACAAATAATTGAAAATTTTACTCCAGGGTTTTAATTTTAGCTTGAAAGATTGTGTTTGGGTTTTTTTTTTTAATCATTATTATATGTTTTCTAAAAATGAGGCATTTCTTGAAGGTAAATTTTCAAAGAATTCCTCAAATTACATAAGCTCGAAACCTTATAAAAATGAAAATTATAAATATGGCACCCCTGCCATGTTGAAAACTTGATGCCTTTTCTTAAGCTCTGCTATGAACTTAGACGTTGAATTGAAAAGTGTTTTTGTATGTTTCCTGAGAGTCAGAATCCCAAATCTGCTCCGTAAAGACTGATCTTAATTAACCCTATTCTCACGGGACCACATACAAAGATGAGACAAAATTGATCACAGTGTAAACCAGGCTTCACGGGATTACATAAATTCAATCAATGAAAGCTCCCATACCAGTTAGGCATGTAAACGCTTATAATATATTTTGCGGGGGGCGGGGGGGAATTCATTTTTAAATTAATCGAGAACATTTTAATTTTTCCGTTTTGTACCATTATCTCTTTGCTTTCCAAATCTCCAGTGCCCACATGCAAACCACTAAGGGCACATCTTAAAAAGTAAGGCTGCTGGTTAAGTCACCTGGTTTAGAGGCAGCTCTCTCGCCCCCCGTGATGGTGTTTACCTATTGCCTCATTTCCTCCATGTTTGTGCGTCTGGCCGGCTGTAGGTAAGAAACCCAAGCCTTGCTTCAGTTTGCTCTCTCACCCTTGGCTTCTCCGTTGTTAAATGCTATGCTTTAGCTTCACGTGCTCTGCTGTTGTATCGCAATGTAAAAAGTCTTTTGTCTCTTCTGTCTTTGTCGCTGCCAGCCGCTAATCTGAATGAGGTGGAAAAAGGTTAGTTGCCTTTTAAGTCTATTATGATTTCCGTTTTCATTTCCCTCTTTCTTTTAAAGCTGCATAGATTTCATTATGTGTACATGATAAAAGGAATGCTGACAAAATCTGAAATCTAGAATCGATATGTTGAATCGGTCATTCAGATCCTCGATGTATGAATAGCTGTGCCAAATGCTATAAAAAGGGCATCGGAAATGTGCATTACCAATTTCTAGAAGGCTGTGAAAGAAACCCTCTGTGTGGGAAGAAGGGGTGGCTAAAAAAAAAAAGAGTGATACTTTCTACTTTCTGCTTGTCTGTATGCTTTTACTTCTTTAAAGATATCATGAACATGAACTATTTTTACGATGGAAAATATAGGTCATTTAGGACATTAGATAGGCTATAGACAGAAAATTTGTTCAATAGTGGGATTTTTCCAATAATTTTAAACTAAAATCTTTAGTAATTTGAAACATGAACAACATTGAAAGGTGTCTACATTTATTAAAACATTTTATAAAATAAATATTACAAAGCCCAAGAAGTTGAATTGTAAAATAACATCGTCAGACTCATATTATAGTACATACATCGTGAGTGCTAGGCAGCATTTTTAAAGCACAGGAAGAGCTACATCTAATCATTGATGTCAATATGGTCCATGTGGCTCCTCAAATATGTCAGGGCCCAGGAAAGGATGTCTTAGAAGTGATTAGGGCAGTAGGCCTGTCTGAGGAATCATTTTGGAGTCTGTGACATTTTATCTGAAAGATTCAAGACTATTACTAATAACAACAAATTTTCACTCATTCTGCTGACCAAAAGTCTTCAAGAGCCAAATGCCAGCACCGCGTCCTAAAAGGAGCCCTGTGCGTGCTTGTCTTGACAGTTCCACTTACATGTGAAGCATTGACAGTAGGATTGATTATACGACCAACATGGAATACATTACATAGGAGCTCTCTCTTTCTCCTCTTGCTAAGGATTTCATTTCTTTCCATAGCATTGTTCAGGTGATTTACTGGTCGGTCACTTACTCTTACTCTGTACAGAGTCAAGTTGAAAAATATGAAAAACGTTTTCATATTTTACAATGTAAAAATACAGCTACAGCCCGTGCAGATCTCTGTGGGTTAATGCATGTGATACCGTTCTTGGCCAGATGTCATCCCTTCTTTTTACAAGTACTAAAGCAATTGGTGGCCTGTGGCAGGCATGTCTAAGGTCTGAGTCTGTCTCAGAAACACAATAGCAATTATTCTGTCACAGGAATATGCCCTTAAATCGCTCTGTATACTCTGGGGAGCAAGCTTGGCAGTACGAGCGTGTTTTGAGCCACCATGTGGTTTTACATGTTGATTAAATTTCATGATTATGTTTATGAAAGATATCTTTTATTTCCAAGAATCTGCTGCTGACTGAATTTGCTTTTAAAAGCAGTCTAACCATCCTGTTTTTTAATCCAAAATTTAACTAGAAATGAAATTTCAATTTCTTTACAGCACCAAAGGTAATTTTTTAAAATAAATTGAAGCTTCATAATTAGCTCCCATATTGTTAATTTAAAAGAATCCTGTAGATATAGACGATAAAGATTTGAGCAGTAACCTGTCTAAAACAATGAGAAAGCACCTACCCAAGGATATATACCCTGTAAATAGGAGTCCAGATGCAAACCAATGTCTAACTGACCCCAAGGTGTGCACTCTGATTTGGGGGCCTTCCACCAGAAGCAGTCCCTGCTTATCTGCTGCCATCTTCCAGGCTTGGACTCTTTCCACTTCCCACAGTGGCTCCAATTAGTCATTTATGCCAAACACGCTTGTCTTCTGCTGTCTCTTCAACTTGCTATACACAATGGTCCCTTATGCACATTTAAGAAAAATAAATTCA
The DNA here is from genome assembly GCF_902729225.1 of Pteropus medius. Lineage (NCBI taxonomy): Eukaryota > Metazoa > Chordata > Mammalia > Chiroptera > Pteropodidae > Pteropus > Pteropus medius. The sequence goes on along the minus strand of NW_024349804.1, from coordinate 3,953,203 downwards.
GGTGTAGACAAGCAGTCTATTTCATCTATATGTGAGAAAAATCGTATTAGGCCAATTGTACAGACCTAATCAATGCCTGTACGATTAATTAATTAATTCCCCTGATGAACTAAGGTGGCTTCCCTCACTTAGGGCAGGTGGGATACTGATGAATTTGTGTAGCTAATGGGAAAAGCTCAGGTTTCTCATCCTGGCACTAATATTTATCAACTCTGGGACCCCTCTCAGTCTTTTTTTTTTTTTTCTGTGAAACAGAGATAATGACATCTGTCCTACCTCACATAGATGTTTCAGAATAACATGGAAAAATGTATTGGAAAACATTTTAAAATGTTATATGTCTGTACCCCATAAATATCAGGGGCTGTTCTGTATGACAGCAGTAAGTTTTGCATCATTTAATTACAACCATCATCGCTACAGGGACCTGGTTTAGATGATCTGATGCCATTCTTGATGGCATGAGAATTCTAACGGGAATTTTGATAGAGAAAATTCCACAGGATGAAATTATATGTGTGAAGAAAATTTCTTTCCCCATATTTTTCAATATTATCTTTAAATTATTTTTTTTTTCATGCTCATTTCAAGTGGAAAGATTTTATTTAGGGATAAGTCTTTGGTTCTTTTACCTTCATTCTCTGAAGTGTAAGGAAATAGTAAATGCCGAAGAACGGATTTGGCTGTATTTTGGGGATTTCGTGTATATTTTTAATTTTCGTGATCTCTTTATAACAGTGACTCCACTGTTATTAATTCTGCCTTGAGATGTATGAGGTTTTTATATCAAAGTCAATATAGTTGCGACCATACCTACAGTCTGTTTTAACTCGAGAGAATTCTTTGGTGGCCTAATGATACTGTGTGGTTTGTGTTCACTTTCCAACCTTTCAAAGCAATCTTAAATGCCTTTGAATCTCAGAAAACATTTTAAAGATTCTTTTTTTTCCCTTCAGCTAATAGGCAGGGCCCATTGAGCCTAGAACAACAGCTTAGCTTAACCAAGCCTCATTCAATCTAATTTGGATTTATTTGTTTTGAAAACGAACTTAAATGTTTTTGCAGTTTCAATAGCTGTTGGAATTGGCTCCATTATTTAGTTCCAATGTTCCGAAGAAAAACACTTCTTTTTTTTGTTTATGGGGGTGGCTTTTCCATTTTAAAAATTCAAAAGATATTTATTGAAAAAATACCTTATGCAGGACATCGTGCTAAGCATTGGAAGTGATACAGAAATGCATAAAACATCACCCCTGTCTACCAGGCAGAAGCTTCGGCTTCTGTTCTGCACTACAGGTTCAGACGAGGTCAATTATTTTACCAGTGCAAAGCCACCGTTCCTCCTCATACCCCAAGAAAGTTAACAACATCACACAGTTACTTTACCAGTTTGCAAAGAGAAACACTCTTTTCTGAATGTGAAGACTAATCCAACTTTGGCAAACGACATTATGGGGCCCCTCATTTTATATTGTTTAGAACAAAAGTGAGAACATAAAATGGTTTTTATTGTTGGAAACATCTTAATATCCACATTTATATCATATTTTCTTGAGCTTTCCTATTTTGAATCGTGATTAACTTTACCTCATGAGGTTACTCTGTGGCCATGTCCCTCTGGTGCATGTGTCCTATTATGTGCACTTTGGGCACCAAGAGGACATGCATCAGTGGCTAATGTATCTTCAGGAATCCACAGCCCCTCAAGTTTAGTTCCATGTATTTCTATACTAATAACAGGATTTAATTAAGTTTAGAGAAATGGATGTGCTCTGGATGATTGCTTATTGATCACATTGTGAAGATCGATTATTTCTAATTGATAGAACAAATTTTAGGACAGTGAACACAAATAAGAAAGCCTCAGAGTATTAACAAGAATCTTCAGGAAGAGTTGGCTCTTTTTAGAAGAAAGAACTGGAAACACATGGTTCATAAGTAGCCTTTTACTTTCCGATGGAAATAAAGGCAACTGTTACCATCACCACTGAGAAAGGATACTGAATATTTAGATTGGAGGCTGGACATCTTCCCACGTGAATGTACCCTTGCGTTTGGGATTCAAAACTTGAGCAGAATATGTAACAAATAGTTCCAGCCTGGCTCAGCAAAAGAGGAGAAAATAGAAATACTTTTCTTTAAGATCGAATTCAATTAATCTGTCCTGGGATGACTCCCATAATCCCATCAGCTGTGTGCACCTTCTATTATAGTGCACCTCGCTGCTGCATTGCAAGGTCTGTGAGAGGAGACAGAATGTTTCTCTTTACACGAATAAAGAACAAAGGGGAAAGGTACAGTTTGTTTGTTTGTTTGTTTTTTGATAGGAATCAGATGGAATTTTTAAAACTGGATAATTAGAATCATCCAGCTCTATTTATCTTTACCTTTCTCAAACATGCCACTTTAGTTAGTGCTTATACTCACACTTCCTAGATTCCTGGGTTCATCCTCTCCATTTCGAATTGGGATTGTCATTATTTGGCAGATGACATTGTAGGAATATCTGAGTCAACAGGCTACCTATCCAGTCTATCCCGCATGGATGTACTTTAGGCTGGGATGTCAGACCACAAATCTGCTACCAATCTTCCTTATATTCTCTCTGCTTCCTTACATTGTCCCTTATGCCATCTGGGTCTCCATTGTTAACATTTAAAAAGTATTTTTCTTTGAGAAGCAATCAGTTAAATGGTATCTTTCATATTTTTCGACAGCCATCAAATATCTAGTTTATGCCAGATAATTTGCTAGTTAATGCAATGGGAAAGAAGAGGTACAAATGTAAATTAAAATTTCTATCCCCTGCCCTCAAGTGGTGTGCTGTTAAGAAATTAAATCTCATTTATTTTATCCAATAGGTTGCTTTTTTGTTACCTTCCTATTCTTTGCCAATTCAAATAGAGTAAAACTAGTACCAATTCTTTAGGTTGTTCTTGAGCTAAGTAAGAGCTCAAAATGCAAATATTTGAAGAATGATGCATTTTACCCTCCAAAACTCTGTGTCCTGGGGATTCTGTGAGGAATTCAACCAGACTTCCTCCCTTGTTACAAGTATATTTTAAAATGTCATAATAGATTAAGTTAAACACTAGAATTCTGGTCCAGTTATTCAGATTGCTGTCATAAGTTCTCTTTCCATTATTATCAATATCAATAATCCTTTTGTATTAAAAAAAAAATAGTTTGGTACAATTTAGGAATAGGAACAAGAACAGGTTGCAATGTCACCTCCAGAACCCTTCCCACCCCCTTCACATACCCATGAACCCATTATGGACCCTTTGAAATTTTGTTTGTTTGTTTCACAGAAATAAGAAATCTGGCTACATTAGTAGTAACTAGCAACAGTTAAGTGTTCCAGCAAGTCCAGGTACCCATATCTAAAATTATTTTTGTTATAAATATACATGCCAAAGCTGGATCTACAGAGCTAACTTCTGGAAAGATTGAAATGAGATACTTATTAATTCAGATCACTCCTTTCCTATTTCTCTATAAATGTAAAACAAATGAGTATTTTAAACAGAGTGCTTCGAATTAGAAAATTTCAGAAGTCCTAATCCACAGACAAAAGGTGCAACTTCTTTGCCACTAAGCATGCTTTGAGGACTGAATAAGCCTGGGCAAGACATGCTGTTGCCCAAATTTCTTGGTAGAGAGAAAGCAATTAATCATCCATCCAATAACTCTTCAAAAGCTGCCTCTCCGATCAGCACAGTTTATGAAGAGAACGGAACTCTTTAGAGATAATAATAAATTTGGGGACTGTGTAGTTTAGTTTTCAATAATAAATAAAAGTAATGACAAGTCATCAAGCCAGTTTCTATATGGAACTTAAGCGATACTGGAAAATTGGATATCTATCTTATTCCTCTAAATTTTCCAGATTGTAACAGTTGGGATAAGGACTTTGTCATGCTCGCCCTTTGAGTATTTGCTGGGTAGAGCTCAAAATATTTTGCCTCAACTTTGTATTATGAAAATTATTAAATGAAAACACCTTTTTATTTTGGTCAATTAAAAAATTCTTACTCGAGTATTTACAAATGGATCCTATTATAAGTGGTTAATTTCCTTTTACACTATTATTATTAGTTTTAGAAAACATTTAATGTTAACTACCATGGACTAATCTTCGTTATTCCTTGATTTGCCAAAGAATTTCTGTAGTTAAGAATTTTCAACAATACTGTTAAATCAGTTCTTTTCTTTTTTGTTTTAAAGAAAAATCTTGCTTAAGAAATTTGAACGTGTGTGTCGGAATAGTGAATCATATTAGTGACAAGATTGAACTCAGGTATCCTCTACTTAGGATGCGTTTTGATGTATTTGATGTTATTTAATAAAACTTCCAAGACTGTTATTTATAGAACTAAAAATAGTATAGATCTTAGTAGTCATTATTAAGTACAGCTGCTGTTCAAAGTTCAAGCCAATCTCGAAATTCATGGTAAAGTTAGTGGAACAAGGACTCACTTTTCTCCCCTTTTCTAAGACATAGAAGTTTGTGGTTACCTTGCCTTTGTCACCTTAACATCAGAATGGGAGGAGAATCTTCATCACCGTCTGGGTAACCCATCCTGCGAACCCCTAACTGTTAACACAAGCTCTCCTTGGAGGGAGGGCCGAGGGTCGATTGGTCCAAGTTAACCAAGACTCACGGCGATTTGCATGCAGAGAGGCGTCTGGCCCCAGCAGCAAACATCGGGCCAGCCTCCCCCACTGCACTCTGTTCAGTTCTTGGTTCTTTCGAAGCGCTGAAGTCCTGGTCACGGGCCACTCCCTTTTCTTGAGCATCACTTGTTGCGGATTCTGTTAGAGAAGCTCAGAGACTAGAAAAGAAATTTCAGGCACCAGAGTGGACAGTCACATGGAATGAATTAAGAAAGGAAAGAGACATAAAAACAAAAAATAAATAAATAGATAGATAGATAGATAGATAGATAGATAGATAAACAAGCAAACAAACAAACAAATAAAATAAAAGGAGGGGAAACAAAAGATAAAAAATAGTCCATAAGTTGAAAGTTTTATCCCCTACCCTAAACCTCCAATAATTTAGAATTGACCATCAATATTAGTTTGCGAGTGTTAGTGTAACGAAGTACCACAGACCAGGGGCCTTAAACAACAGAAATGTATCGTCTCACAGTTCTAGACGTCAGAAGTCTCAAATCAGGGTGTGGGCAGTGTCGGTTCCTTTAGGGCTGCGAGGGCGGGATCTGCTGCAGGCTTCTCTCCTTGGCCTGTGGATGGTTGCCTTGGCCCGGTGTCCCTTCATGTCACCTGTCCTCCACGCCAGATTTTCCTTTTTCATAGGAACATCAGCCATATTGGACTAGGGCCCACATTCATGACTTAATGTTAACTCGATTACCTCTATAAAGAGGTATCTCCAAATAACGTCACATTCCGAGGTGCCAGAGGTCTCCAATGTATCTTTGGGGAGGGAGGGGCACAATTCAACCCATAACACCATATTGCTCTATTTAAAACTCTTGATCTTTGCTCCAGGAAACCTGCTTCTCTTTCACTGTTCTCTGTGTCACTACAAGGCACTTCCAAACACACGCAACGGAAATCTGATGTAGAAGTCCCAGACAACCCTCTCCGTCAACCACCCATCATCCAGTTCTTCACAAATTTCCATCTATTTTGCCTCCTAAGCATCTCCCATGGCCAGCCATCTCTCCCCTACCACCACCTGAGTGCGAGCCAAGTCACTACTCATGTCCATCTGCCTCTCCTGGAGCCAGAATGTTCTTTTCAAGGTGCAGATGTCATCTGGCCATCCTCCAACTTAACGTCCGTCCATGGCACCCACTGCTCATAGAGTAAATGTATTCTGCCACGCGGCCGTTGCCAACCTCTGTGGCCTCCTCTGGCACGGTGCTTTGCTGGGCTCACTCCCAATCCCTCAGGGCTCATATTCGCCATGCCGCCTCCTGCACAGAGCCCCTGCCAGTGCTTTTTACCCACTTCCATCGCCCTGACATCCAAGTCCCACTTCAGAAAAACATCTCTCATAGTCCCTCTTCTAGAGCATCATGACACTTTTCCGTTCAGCATTCATCACGCAAGCCATTTAGTAGTTAGTTCCTTGTGAAATTACTGGATGAATGTTTTTCTCCTCCTCTCATGTATGAGCTCTATGAGACCAGGAATATCTTTTTTGTTATTGTTTTTGTTCATTACTATACTCCTAGCATTAACACAGGTCCTCATGCATAGCTGGCACTAAAAATACACGGTAATGTTAAAAATCTGATTTGCTATCAGAATCATTAGAAAAAAGCCATATGCAGATCATCCCTTGGAAATCGTGAAAGAAGTTTATAGAACAGTTCTAGAACTATTTCAGTAAGTGTGGTAAAAAGAAATGTAAAGGAAGTTAATGTACCAGTAATACAAGTGAATATAAAAGGAAGAGCCCCTTGTGTTTAAGAAGGAAGGAACATTAAAATTAGATTCACAGATCTAAACTGAAGCAGGAGGCAAGGCCAGCTCCAGGTACAATTCCCCATCAAAGTACATTGAGATTTCTGCCACACTGCAATGATACTCACAACATTGGTACCTCGGGGGGCTCAGAGCATGTGCTGACACTTTGTTTTTACCACTGAATGTGCAGTAATGTTGTTTCATACAGCTAAGCGTGATGCTCCCTCTTCTAACTTGCTATCTGCATTTTCTGTCTCTTTACAAGCATTTTTTAAAAGACTTTTGAGAGCCACAGTTGACCTTGCATGACTTCCATCCCAGAACCTCATTTCACCGATGAGGAATTAGGGCCCAGAACAACAAAACAGTTTGCTTCTCTGCAACCAGTCCACTGCTGCATACTGAATAAGTCACAGAAGGCCTTTCCAAGCAATAACTCAGCAACCCAAATGTCATCTCACCCAATAAACGTCGTTTCTCCCTAGGATTTCTCCCATTAACCCTCGTTTACTCTTCACTCCAAACCAAGCATTAACTCTGACGATTTCAGCTTTGACTGATCCACCTACAAGGTGGCCCTAAAACTTACCATCCAAATTAGGGCACTTGGGTGAGGTCACGGGGACACTATTGATAATGACTTTGGGATAACAGGTGTAAACCAGGACTGTCCTGAGGAAGCCCGGATGTATGGTCCCATTGCCACTATATCCAATTCTTCAGAAAAACCACACTTACCGATTTCAGTAAACAATGAATTGTACCTCTCCCTTGGGAGTAGGCTTTGCAGAGTTACATCCTTTTAGCGAAGTGGACATCACTCCTGCCTTGCGCCCTCACAGCTCATGCTGGTATAACTGTAGGACGTGGCCATTTCCAGTCCCTCTCTCCACTGTCCTTCCCTAACAGACACAATCAGGAAGTGATCCAAGAAGCAGACATCACTTTCTTACTAAGAAGACACCTCCGATTAGGACTCGCGGTGCTTTTTCTTCACAAGTTATAGTGGACCATTCACTGAACTCTGCTGTCCCAAAGAGGTGGCAGTAGGCTCCCTGGTTGACCACTCTCTGTTTCTTCTAGAAAATACAGACATCCGACACACGCACTCACACACACACACACACACACACACACACACACACACACACACCTTTTAATTTCTTATCAACAAAAAAAGCTGAAAATTGGAAGCATAAAGAAAATTAATTTATTCATCTGATTAAAAGTGAAACCACACATGCCAGGCAACCATTGTGTTCCATGATCTTGTTTTGGCATTGAGGACTTTTCAGGATTCAGGGGCTGAAAGCAAATAAATAGGATTTTCTGGGATTTATTGAAGTGGGTTGAAGAGAAATTGTGGAGTCAAGGTTTGTCTAGACCCCTATCATTTGAGGAGTGTGTGGGCACTGAAATTTAAATTTCTTGCCCTTAACCACTCCAGTGGGCTGACTTAGCTTTCCTGATGCCTTGTAAAAGTGTAAAGAACTGCTTATAGGATAATAGGTTCCAGTAGTAACTATGTAAGTATGTGTAGTATAAAAAGAACATTTCCACCTTTTCTTTCTGTCACCTCCTACTTTATCATCTTGGGAAGGGGAGACAGTCCTGATGATATGATCTCAGGCTAGCCCTGAACCATTACGCAAATTCAGGTGCCTTATTTTCCATTTTTCCCTAATTTTTCCACTAACTCAAGACTTGTTCTGAAATTTTTCAACAGTGACTAAAAACACATGAGGGCACTACTGTTAGTATATTTTATTTCTATTCTTCCTCGAAAACCAACATAGCTTGCAAATGTCCAATTGCCCTTTACTGGTTAAGAAGTAACTATCAAATCTTTAAGGCTTGCTCTGTTTCCCATCTTATATTGAGCTCCTATTTGAAATTTAAAAGCTTCCTTCTGCCAAATACAGCAGAATCCACTATAATTAGAATAAATTAAATAGTTCAATGAAAACCTTTATTTGATATTTGGTCAGGGAAAATTTTAAGTAACATTTAAAGGAAAGAGCATAAGCTAGTTATTATTAATGATGAGCGACTAGTTTATTAAGTAAAAATTAAACCGAAAAATGTCGAAAGGCTAAAATGAAACCCAAGCTAAATAAACGTCAATGAGAGAGTTCTTGCCTTAAGAAGCATGAACCTTTCTTTCCATAACTGTTATTTTAGTATGTCTCCACACCATACTCTAGAAAGATATAAGGGCATATATGCCACCATGCTGCTCTCAGTGATCTTACAGTCATAGAAAGGGAATGAGATAAACACATTTGGATCATCCAATGCATCCAAAACAGTGCAACCCTACAACCTTACCTTATATGGTTCTCATAAACATTAAATGACTGCATATTTGTGCAACGTTTAAAACTGTCTGACACACAGTGACAAGCACTATCTGTTTAAGTCAATAAATAAATGCATACAATATATGCGCCAGAAGATAGGCATAAGCAAACATGACATACAAAAATTGTAGATAGATAACAAGTGGTTAATAAAATCCAGAAAAAGTGTCGTAAAGAAGGGGACATATAATGGATGAGAAAATTGGCAACAGAACTTATTAAAGTTACTGAAGCAAAATGAAATACTATCAGCCCAGGTGTGGATCTGAGATAAATTCATAAAACAGTGAATAGATGCAGGTGCCAAGAGTATAGGCTGGAAGATTGGGCTTTAAAAGCGAGTTAAGCAGTAATGGGGTGCAGAGAATGCTTTTGTAATATTGTTAGTATTATAATATTTGGTGATACTTAAAGGGAGACAAATCCTTTTTGAACTAATCAACCAATCGTCAAATGTGTAGGTATGTAATGATCACAAAGAACTAGCATACACAATTTCAGCCATGATTAGTATTGCTGCTGTACTATTCTTATAAGATAGATTCCTTGGAAGATAAGAAATCCTTGACATTGATGTAGCTTTTTTCATTCAAGTATGCGTGCTTAGTCTTAAAGCTGTGATTACGGATTTGGCAATCTGCTTAGCCAATAGTTTCTTAGAATCGTCTCCTTTCTCACTTCTTTCCACATCAAGTTTATGGGAAATAAATGCCCGTTAGAGACTAAAGGATGAACTCTATTTCCTTCTCTTCGAGCTGCAGTTCTCTCTCTGTGTTCTGCCTCCAGCTCAGATTTCTCTCCTAGTAGATTAGTAGATGGGGAGCCAACTGAGGGCAGAGGTCATTACGTCCATCCTTGTAGGCCCAGTATGGAGCACAGAGCATCATATAGAAAGACCTTATGGACTGCGGTTTAGATTGGCTTAAGTGGATTGTACTGGTTTGGATTAAATTGGATCAGATGAAAGTGAATAAGAAATAAAACAAGTCCCCCTTTCTTATCATTTTAAAAAACAATTTCTTATTTGAGTATAAAGTGAAAAAGACATAAAATGATATTTATTATACATCTCAATGGTCCCTGTCTATCTTCAATTTTTATAAACTGCCTGAGATATAAACTACTGCAAACAGCTTGACTCCAACCAGATAGATTTGATTATAAACCGAAAGTGATATTTCATCCTGGTAAGGTGATAAATCATAATGAACAAATTCCATCAAGGTGCATTACTTAAAGTAATACTAACTGAAAGTAAAAGGCGTTTAAAAAACCCTGTTCAAAAATAGCTCATCATGAATATGTCATTAAAACTTTTTGTATCACAGATTTATAAACCCAGAAAGCCTCTTATAGAAGAAATATATGAGACTTTTACTGCAATTAATTTAATTTAAGATACAGAAAAATGAAAGCAAACTTATTATACACCAAATTAATGTAATACTTAGATGAGTAAATTTATATATTTGCATCATGGAAAAAGTGTAAATAATATGCCACATTTAGTTGTTAAGCAACCATTTCTATCAATTACTAAAAGGATAGTCTTGTAGCAAAGTGATGTGCTACAAACTTGTGATTTTTAACACGCTATTTAAATCCACACACTTCGAACAAATAAAAGTTCTAATAATTTTTTGGAAATGAACAGCGGCCTATCGATGTGTCACTAAAACAATTGAAAAGTAATTTAGAAGTAAAGTAGAAAAGAAGGACTTTTTATTTTATATTTTTCCAGTCTTCTTCATATCTCACACAACGTTTGGGAAAGTCTTCTCTTGGAAAATCATATTTGGCCTAATATATCTGAAAATATAAAATATAACCATGTTGTTTATATCTGAAGAAATTTTCTAAGAGAGTCAGACATTAATTCAACATAGTGTGTCTAGAATCCGTATGATTATGCTTTTAGGTCTCATTTATTGGTAATAATTATTTTTTATGAGCTAGCTAATACTCAGGAAAAAAGTGTATGTTTTCTGTCTAGATTGATTCTCCTTTTGATTTTTTCTGTCTGTCTTGGTGGATGTAGCTAAGGAGTATTCTCTTGAGCTGTTGTAATAAGTCATTAGGAGAAAAATAGTGTATTCGAGACTTATAAAACTTTGGAGACTATGAAGATTTGAGGATTACTTTTTCAAACATAAAACAGAATAAGCCAGACATAAAGGGGTACATATCGAATGATTCTACTCATGGTTAGCTCAAAATCAAGCACGACTAGTCTATGGTCCTGTCAGGATAGTGGTGACTTACCCTGAGCGTTAGGCTTCGGGGATTTTGCTGGTGAATGGTGTGTTTCTGGAAATGGATGCTGGTTAGATGAGTAGGTTCAGTTTGTGAATATTTCATTAGCTATTCATTTATCCTTTGGGTATACAACATACTTCAAAAAGAAGTCCAAAAGAAAGTAAATATAACCATAGAAATGAAAACCATTCAGATTTTTCTCTAATCCCAACAGTCCTCGTGTTGTCCTCAGTCATAAGCCTGTTTAGCAGAAGCAGAATTTTGAATCTTCTGCTTCCGTATTGTGTGATTTTCTTTTTCCCGTCATGAGCTGGGCTATCGTCTGAGGTCCATGCCACAGCCTGCTGGCGGGAGGCCCATTCACCTTTCTCTGTGAACTAACGCTGTTCTGCCATGTTAACAGGTGAGTTGTGTGAGGAGAAACTGGACTTCTGTGCCCAGGACCTGAACCCCTGCCAGCATGACTCCAAGTGCATCCTGACGCCAAAGGGATTCAAGTAAGTCAGAGGCCGCCTTGGTGCTCACAGACTTTTCTTTCAGGGACCCCTGTTTTCTACCTGCTGTTCAGGACCTAGCTTCACACCGTTAGTCAGGATTAAAGGGACGTATTGTCTACTGTCAGTGGCATTTGTATCAATGTTCATCTGTAGCATGGACTTTTTTTTTTTTTCAGTCCACTAAAAAACAGATATATAAAAGAGAGTGTTTTCTTTCGCTCTATGACTCTTCCTGGGAAATCATGTATGAAATAAAGTAAGCTTTGACTGTACTTACCTAAATGTATTTGTAGGCCAAATAAATTTGTAACATCTGCTAGGTGTTTTATTACCTGAATATAAGTTGTGGGAAAATAGGGAGTTTAATGTAATGTGACAAAATTTGTTGATCTGCAGCAATACTTTGGTGAGGAAGAGAGAGGGCCCGTATGTCCCAGGCTGCCACGGAACAGTCTTAGTTTATGCCTGTTGTCTCAGCGTAATTACTAGTAGTGCCCCCTTCACCTTCCACATGTCTTGTGTGGGATGATAAAGCACACTGTCCCTCTAGATAGAGGGTTTCCTCAAGTAAACTCGGAACTTCAAAATCATTTTTTATGTCCTCCTCAGCAATCTTCCTAAAATGTGTTTGGTATCAAGTTAAATTATTCCTTTGCCACAATCCTGAAATATTGTAAGGGTCTATCGACGGCAACTTCTATTCTCAGAGATGGCAGTAGTTTACAGATCATCTTGTCCAAACTCCTCCTTTTAAAACTGAGGAAACTACCGCCCAGGGAGGTCTGTGGCTGTCTAAAGATCTCAAGGTCATTCAGAGGCAGAGCTGGAGCTTAGATACGTCCTCCCAGCTGCTTACCTCTAACAGAGGTTACCTCTAAGAAGTTCTGTAGTTTATTAACATTGCAGTTGGTTTGTTAGGGAAGGTAAGCTGGATTCTCAGGAGTGGCACAATCGGGTTGAAGAGCTGAGCTGTGTTTATGTTGGACAGTTAACAAATATCATTTGTTCCTTATGCAATATGTATTGAGCACCTGCCATGGGTCCGTAGCAATACTGTCATCTTATGTTTTTATTGTGCTTTATAGCTTGATTGACATAGGAATCAGAGAATTAAAAATTATGCAGGTCAGGAACAATTTTATAGGAGGAGATGGGATTTGAACTGAGGCTCTAACATATTACAACTTGTCAACAGATCATCAGATGTTCCAAACTGGAGGGGAGGTGAGATAAATATTACCAGCTCTCCACTGCCTTTAAAGATCAATCTGAATAAAATATTTATTCTCAATTTTTATTCAGAGAATTTTTTTGATGCAATTTGGTTTAAAATCCATCATTTTAGAATACACAAGTACAGTTGCAGCATCTGCCTATTAGAGGGATTAGAGGGATCATTTTATAAACTATATAAATGTCTAACCAATGTACTGTATACTTGAAACTAATAAAATAAAAATTTTTTAAATGTGCAAAATAAGCAGCAAAAGAAAAAGAAAACAATACCTTTGATTGTACTTTTTATTATATTTCAGTTTATAACCCATCACAAAAACCAAAAGTATACTGAAATCTTTATTTTATACAAAATTCTGTATTGCATTTTGTTCTTCTAAACACTGAACATAAATTATTTGAACTCCTAATGTCTTTGACCTGCCCACAATCGAATTTGGCAAACTAAAAGTCTATCACTTTCATAACTTACTTTTTCATTTCTCAGAGAAATAAATAAAGTGTTTTTTTACCACTGCTTATCTGCTACTCAGGTTTCACAGGGCTTTGTGCATTGTAATTATAACATAAAGTATTATTAAGACAGTGGAAATCATTAAAATCATTTTCAAAAAGACAGATCCTCAATTCAATATTTTCTATTACTGTCAATTAGATTGCACACTCTTAAAAGTGCATCTCACTCAAATTATAGGTTAACTAATTTGGGAACATGTTTTCAGCAGTAATTTGTGAGTTTGTCTTCCAGTTATATGTAGCATATCAGAAAACAGGTTATGTTATAGTATATGCTATTACTCCCATATTATAAATAATTGCGTATTGTGGAAAAGAGAGTTTCAAAAAAAAAATAGACTTAAAAACCAAAACTATATGAAGCTGCTAAAGAAAAATTTCTACTGACAAATGTTGTTTGGACAAGTTACACTCTTTCTTTAAATTCATTTTCTTATTACCGAGCTAAGAGAGTTGGTTTTACTTCTTGTGCTTTATTATATACCTCATAAATCTCCTAAATTGCTTTGAGATATTTTTAGAGCACAATATGCCATAAGGAGTATTTTCAAGCATGCATCTTACTTAGTCAGCTTTTGGGCTTGTAAACAGTATATTTTATAGTCTTTGCTTTCTTCCTCACTCCTTGTCAGATAATGGAGTTGAGGGAATATGATAGGTTTTATTGTTAATACAAACTTTAAGAAATTCCTAATTAAATATTTTTATCCTGTTGTAAAACTAGGTCCGAGGATCAAAAGAAAGACAAAAAAAAAAAAAAAAATTGGCCACAGCATGACTCCAAGTTCTAATGGGCTTGAAATGGTATTTGTAGAGAAGAAATATAAAATAGCTCTTAGAGAGCCACCGCAGTGAATCTGCTATTCTCTTATCTTTTACTTTGATTTCTTTTCTCAGATAAATAATTCAGAGTGTTTCAAAGCATTTCTTCTTTCTTTTAATGCTCGGCAGTTTAGTGGCTCTGCTTGCATTAACGTCGATGGAAGCTCTCTTCTCGATGCCCGTCCGTCTACTTGAGAATGTCTGTGGCCACTTAGGCTCCATTTAACTTCGGACTTGTTTACTTTGTTATGATTTAGCATGAAAACCACTGGCTCTAGGGCAAGCATACTTATGCCATGAGTTCATTTTATTTCTTAATTCATACATGCAGAGCTGAAAGGCTGCGTGTTACTCCATTTATTTTAATTCATTAGCTCTCCAGTAACTCTTAAATCCCTATTTTGCATTTTCAGACAAAACCTCTGGCATTCAGTAATGTCCATATTCACTTGGGTGTTTTTAATTATCCTCATTCACTTAAACCCTAATGGCTTTGAAATAGAAAAGTGGATAATTACCACAGATTAAACTATAAAGACTTTTATAGGATTATACTTAATGGAATTATTTAAAAATACCTGCTATTTATTGATCATGCATTATATATCAAACATTATGCTAATTATTTTACAGATAGTGTTTTTCTTTAATCTTTTAACAAACCTATGAGATGGAGATTATTTTATTCTATACATTTACAGAAGAGGAATTGAACTCTTAGATTAAGTAACTTAGTTAAGATGACATACACTAAAGGATGAAGCCAGGATACAAGCCCAGTTCTCTCTGCAAAGTCCAAATTCTATAATTCTAAACCTTAGTTCCTCTGTTTGTCTTTTAAAGTCAGCAAACCTGTTCTTAAACCCAAAATACAAATGCTCATGGAAGCCCAATGTGTCAAACTAACACCTCACAGCAGGAGAGTGTTGGGGGCTGAGGGATGGCAGAGGGAAGCTGCGGGAAGTAGCCCCCATGGCCGCCCCCATGGCCATATCTACAGTGTTTCCAGGGTCCCCAAAGCATAATTTGAAAACCACTACACTAGCCACACTGTTTTAGCTCAGGCAACTGTAAAGTCCTGGGTCCTTGGTGTCATAGCGAGAGATTCCAGGGGTTAGCACTCGAGAATGACAGGTTTCATAGAGCACACTGAGGGATTCTTCAACAGCATGGTGCAGTGGTTAGAAATTCAGGCTCTCTGGTGTGATTGTTTGGGTTCAGTTCCTGGCTGTGGCACTTACAAGTTGAACATCCTTGGGTAAGGTACTTAAACAATTTGTCCTTCAGTTTCCTCGTCTGTAGAGTAGAGGAATGGTATGGCCAAAGGCACAGGGCTGTGGAGAGGATTCAGTGAATCCACATAAGCCAATTGCTTAGAATAGGATCTGACACAGAGGAAGTACTCGAAGAATGAATGTCAGCTGCATATGAATCCCTGGTTCTTCACCATCAGTGCAGCTGAGACCCCTTTTGCCCTCACTCCACCAGAATAAACAGGCCGAAAAGCTGTCCGAGAGATCGGCCCCAGGAATTGCTTATCAGCTCCCCTGCCTCACTGTTAGGTCAGCCCTGTTCTGCTGTAACGATTATCTGGATTCATTTTGAATTAGGGTATCTGATGTTAACATATGTTTTTCATAAGAATATATTTCATTCCAATATATCTATTCTTTATTAGAACATTTTAAAACCTTTTATTTTATTTTTTTAAATATGCTTAATATTGTTAGTAAGTTTGACAACATAGTACTTTTATCATCTCAACTGCTCAGATGAGTTAGGCAGAGCCAAAACTGGAGGACGCTATGGGCAAATAAAGTGGAGAAAGAAGGGAGGAAGGGAGAGAGGGAAGAGGAGGGAGAGGGGGAGGGAGAGGAAGGAAAGCAAGAGAAAGCAGGAACAGAGAAAAAGAGGGAGGGGGGGAGGAGGGAGGGAGGGAAGAAGGAAGGAAGGAAGGACGGAAGGAAGGAAGGAAGGAAGGAAGGAGAAAGCAAGATAGAAGGGAGGGAGGGAAGTACCCTGTTGTTACAATGATTCTAGTCTCATTTGGATTGTTGATACTATCATCAGAGAGATAAAATTACCCTTCCTCTGATAGATCACAGTAAGAAACTGTGGGATACTTTGCAGACCAGTGTTGTTCTCTAGGCATCCATTAACTTGGGGGTGCTGGGAGCCTGTTCTAAATAAGTTTTTTAGATAGTACTATTTTTTTTCTCGACGAAATGCAACTGTTTTACTTATTTTGGCTCAGTGGGTCTGAAACCGTTTACCTGCTTGTTCAAACAGATGTGACTGCACACCAGGGTACATAGGCGAGCACTGCGATGTTGATTTCGACGACTGCCAAGATAACAAGTGTAAAAATGGAGCCCACTGCACAGACGCAGTGAATGGCTATACGTGCATCTGCCCGGAAGGTTACAGGTAAGAGAAGAAATACCCATTTGTATTCAAAGTTAAGTCTCACACAACTCAATTTACATGGGCAATTCAGTACAATTTAATCAACGTATTAATTCTATTTTTTCTTTAGTGGCTTGTTCTGTGAATTTTCACCACCCATGGTCCTCCCTCGTACCAGCCCGTGCGATAATTTTGATTGTCAGAATGGAGCTCAGTGCATCATCAGAATAAATGAGCCAATATGCCAGTGTTTGCCCGGCTACCAGGGAGAGAAGTGTGAAAAATTGGTCAGTGTGAATTTTGTAAACAAAGAGTCTTATCTTCAGATTCCTTCAGCCAAGGTTCGGCCCCAAACAAACATCACACTTCAGGTAAGAGTTCTGCCACCAGCAAGAGCTGATCTCGTTTAAGCCAAATTCAGCTTCAAAGCATCAACATCCGTGGTAGTTTGTGAATGATGTTATTTCTTAAATATTGACAGTTACAGGCTGCGTAACACAATGAGAGAAAATACTCCTTGCGTGAAAAGCTTAATCTTCTCTTCTGCATTTGCATTTTTCAAAAGTAAATAGGAACCAGGTATTTTTATTCATTACTTTATTGTTTGAAACACACACACACACACACAGAGCAACAAAATGCATCTCTTTGTTTATGCTTGGGTGAAGGCATTTTATTTATTTATTTTCATAACTGCAATTCAGGCTCCACACAGGGGGAGGCTTCTCTTAGGAAAACTAAATTTAAGAAGAGTACAGGTGAGACAGAACCCACTCTGGCAAAATATTCACCAAGTGTCTTTCAACTTTTCAACAAAAACCTTTAAGAATCAACACAAAGTTAACGAACTCGGTTTTACTTGAAATCTTTACACTTTGAGCAAGGATTAGCAAGGTTAGACTAGATTAGGGTACATGGGACAAATTGAGGCTGCACGTTTGTTTTATCTGGTAAGCAAAATATTTTGATTTGTTTTCAATTCAAATGGCCTTAGCCTATTTCTGTAGACCCCACTCTTTATTTGATTTACCCTGGCACTTCAGTGAGGAGCAGGGGGTTCTTTATAAGTCGTGAAAAATGCGACCTTGGAAGGCAGACGCATTCTCTAGAAAACTGGTCCCTTACCTCCCAGTATCTGCCACTTCGGATTGTTTTACATACCCAGCGGTGTTCGGGCTTAAGTCCTAACGTTGATGAAACTGCTCTTTCAGAGGCCCCAAAAAGCCAGGAAACAGGATATAAACAGAGATTTCCCTCCCCCTTTTCATGCCATAACTATAAATAATATAAAATATGAAAATCTTGCTCAGTGCAATCACATTTCACATATGCCATAAATGAAGCCCATTGCAGAAGCAAAAAGATCAAGTAAGTGAAATCGCCAGAAAAGAAAGTTCTCAGTATATGCAATGATGTTTACCAAAGTATTTGTTATTGTTCTTTTTAAAAGAACAGAAATCTGATCCTTTTATTCCTGATTTGTTTTTATCACCCTCTGCTGAGAAAATATAGTTTGAAATTGAAGGGGGAGAGCTCAATTTACTTAAATACCGTGAACTTTAATGATGTGGAAAATATTTTTCAACTTTAATTTCCTGAAGTATAAATCATGTATATAAATTCCTTGTTTTTGCATATTTCATAGGACATGCATCTTTAAACTTCATCGCTGCCAATATAGAAAGAATAAAAATACGTTTATGAAATTTAAAAACTTTTAAGAATTCTTTAGGAACTTATTTGCAACAAAGTAATTTAAAATAGATCATCTTTCAAGTCATCATTTCAACGTGCGTTAGTATTTTCTCATAGCCATAAGGAAAAAATAAACCATAGTAACAACTCCACACCAAGCAGTCTTGTTTCTTTTTGATGAAATATGTTTGGATGACTATATGTCCTGCTAATGTCAAGGGTACTTCCTACTAGATTGCCACAGATGAAGACAGTGGAATCCTCCTGTATAAGGGGGACAAAGACCATATCGCTGTGGAACTCTACCGGGGACGTGTTCGTGCTAGCTATGACACCGGCTCCCACCCGGCTTCTGCCATTTACAGGTGAAGATCTCTCAGTTACTGGTAAAGGTGAAAACGATTGTTTCACGAAGAACTGCTTCTCCTCTATTATTTTGTATTTCGGAGGGAAGGGAATAAGTTGGCTGCAGCAGACTCTGTGATGTGTGTCAGAGGCCTGGCAGGAACAGATGGCATATGCAAGCTGGATAATTGGAGGAGAGATTTATAAGAGGATGACAGGTTTCCCCCGCTCAGTGAAAGCGAGCGTGCCTGTGAAACCTTTCGTAAACCGAAAAGGCATAAGGCGAAGAAGCGATTAACCTGAAAATACATCTTGCTAACAATCGCACAAAAATAAATCGAGGCAGAGCACAGATGCTCACAGACACAGTTCAAAGCTGGGGTGGCCAGATGCTGGGATGTTGGGTGTAGTTCCCAGGGAAGGAGCTTGATGGCGCCACTCTCTCTATTCTGGGCGCAAAAAAACAAAAACAAAAACAAAGCTGAACTCTATTTTCACTTTTCTGCATTTTTCAGAAGAGCAAAAATCTTTGGATTTCTTTGGGTTAGGGAGAAACAGGTACTGATGTAGGTCTTTTGCAAAGACGAAGTTGTGATAAAGTGAACTTTCAAAAAGCGGGGGAAACCTGTGTTTACAAAGATTGGTAGAAATAGCGTATCAGCCTGGCACTGGTGAGGAGGGACATTACTACTACCACACACTTGAAAGAGTGAGAGGAGGCAGCGGGTTTGGAAGCCCAGGCTCAGAAAGAGAATCGTGGAGAGGACTGTGTGACAGGAGCTGTGACCTTCCATGGAGGGATGCATTCTGCCCTCAAGCAAGAAGCCAGGGTTTTAGATACCGACCTCACTCTCCTTCCTCCCAACCATCTCCTGCCCCTCCTTCCCTTTGGCCAATTAGATGCCAGAACACAGTGGATCCAGGGATTGTAGTAATGCAGCTCTCCCGTGAGCCTCCGGTGCTCGGGGCAGGGGGACCTGAGGAGGGTGGCTCTAGAGAAACAGTTGCCAGAGACACTCAACACAATGAGTTACTATTCATGCAACACATATTTATCGAGCACCTACTATGTGCCAAGCACTGTTGTAAACATTCAGAAACAAAGCTTACATATAATTAACCAATGGACACATACAACATGTGATCAGTCATCTTATTCATTTGGGAAGTTTTTTGATAATATAACATATTGACGATATATTGGAGATGTGAAAGGAGTCATATTCATGGGGCATAAACTTTGCTAAAAGTGTGCTTTTTGCATGACTAACCTTGAGAGCCCCTCCGTTGGGTCTCAACACCAACTGTCTATTATCTTGCAGAAAATTTACTCAGTTAATTTCTTCACATGTAGAAATAGAACAATGTCACAAATTTAGAGCAGCATCATAAAGTCATATGCAGTCAGTTTTTCCAGGTAGATAACTTCACAGAACTAAGCAGACCAATAGAAAGAATATAATATATTCTCATTCTGTTACTCTTGAAAAAAATCTAACTTTTCGGAGAAGTATCTCTCTATTACAAATAGCCTTGATGTTGGTAATAAAATAGGAGTGGTTATGACTGCAGTGAAGCAAAAGCAAATCACCATCCAGACAAGACTCGGCTGCATCTGCTTTGTTCACCCTGAATGCTGCCCTATGAAAATGTGGGTTTACCAGAACTCCAGATTTTTCAGGCAAAGGCAGAAATCTAGATTTCTTTAAAGTATAAAGTTTTCCCTCCTTTAAATATTGATTCACACTTTTTTTAAAGTACCATATGTAGTAAACAAAATACATCTATAGGCCAAACAAGCTTGCCAACAAATCTGGGCATTGATTGGGACGTAAAGTGGAGATACTGACCTCTATATTATTGCTATTATTCATATATATAGCAATTTTTTTCAAAAGCCTTCACATCCTATTCGATTGTTCATAACAATTCCAGCAAAGTCGATGCCAATTGTAGCCATGAATGGAATCCAATAAATCCTTTTGGTGGTGAGCTAACCCACTTGGGAATATTTACAGCATGGAAACAAACACATAATTATTGGTTTCCAAGTAGAACACAATTGTTATTTCGTCTCCAAATGGTGATGAATTAGTGCCAACATTTTAGATATTGCTAGGCCTTAAATTATATAGCCTCTATTTGATTCAGCTCATAAAAGATGTCAGAATATTGATTTTGTGGTTCATTTTTCTTTCTGATTTTTTGTTTGGTTTTATTTTATGCAATGAAACAGCAGAGAACTCTCAGAAACCATAGTAAAGGTTCTTGAGGTTGGCTTATTAAAGTGTTCACATAAAATATACTTAAAATATTTCTAATATTTTAATATACTTAAAAATAAAAGTTGTAGAAACCCAAGTGATTATATCCAAATGATAACTACTAAGAGCTTATTTTTTGTTTATGTTCATTACCTTTCTTTTTTGCCTAACCAACAATAGAGCATACCCTGTGACAATTTACAAAAAAGAATAATATCACATAGCACACTTTCCATTATGAACCAGAAGTCTACTTCTAGTGAAAGTTTCTGTTTGCCGCTCATCTAATAGATATATATTTTTTGAGGTCCAGGGAAAACATAACTTTCATTTAATTCTGACTTTATTTTGTGATACAACAACGAAGAAAAGTTGTTACATTATTTTTAAGTAAAAGAAGAGAAGCAATACTTTCCTAAATCCAGATAGATGATTGAGTAATTGATCGATTGATATGGTCTCTATATAAAAATATAATATATTAATATTCTAAATTGTAATAAAAATGCTTTTGTGAAGTAGAAACTATAGAAAACAATTAAAATTTTTCAACACACTAGGAGAATCTAGTATTTGACAAGGAATAATCATAATAGCTAAGATGTGTGTTCAGATCTAGACTTGGCCAATCACTATTATATAAATGTAGAGAAGGTACTTAATCTTTCTGCGCCTCAGAATCCATATCTGTAAGTAATAGTACAGACCCTACCCCATAAGGTCCCTGTGCATATTAAATTCTGAACTCAGTTCTGTCCTCACCCCTCACGGAATTGTCTTCATTCTCATCTCTCTTTTAGCACTACCGGAAATTTTTTTTCTGGTATCTCTGGAGTATTGCAGAGAAGTTAAAAGTGTATCCTCTATCCTTATACATTAACACTAGAAGTGCAGACTGTTTACAATTTATAGGAAGGGCAGTTTGAAAATATCTATGAAAATTGCAAATACATTTACTCTCTGACCTGTGATATCCTACTTCTGGGAATCAAGCCTACAGATGTACCCGAAGACGCAGAAATAACATGTGCACAAAGGTAGTCCACTGTGGCATTAGTTATAAAAACAAAAGGAAACAACCCAAGTTTCTATCTAAATAACTACAGTACATCTACGCAATGGAATTTACTGTTAAAAAGAATGGGAAGAAAGGAAGGGAAAGTATGAGAGAGTTCTCTGTGCCTGACATTGAAAGATTTCCAAGGTATATTGCTCAGTTCAAAAGAAAGAAAAGTAAAGCAGAATAGTGTCAAAGGAAGGTCAATACGTATATGTATTTTTATTTACATATATTTGCATAAAGACAAACCGAAAGATAGAGAGGAGAGAGAGGGGTGGTAGAAACAAGACTAGTATATGGGTACTATTTTATATCATTTTGATTTTTGAACCATTTGGATGTATTGTTCACTCAAAACAAAAACCGAAGTAATAAAAAAGATCAGGTGCTCTAAAGCCAGTCTGCCTTGATTCAAATTCTAGCTCTGCCATCTATTAACTGTGTGTCTTAAGAAATTGTGTAAGCTCTCTGGGCCTCACCTGGTAAAGGGGTTAATAAATCATAGTTCGTTCCATCTTTGTGGGACCGTGGTCAGAATTTTATGATTTGATATATGTAAAATATTTGGAACAATGCATTGCTATTACTAAACAATGATAGCTGTTGGGATTCTAAATTCAGAATGTCCAAAACTAAGTTGATTTCCTTTGTTTCACCTACCGTGTGTCCTTGTTACATTCCTAATTTCATTAAGAGGCAGCACCATCTTCTTGGGCATCACTGGAGTCGCGGAGTTGCTCTTAATCTTTTTCTTTCCTTCACCTTCAATTTGTCCCAAGTCTTAACTCTGTCCTCCTAATTTTCTGGCATTTATCAAATGCTTCTGACCTTGCTCAGGGCTTACCAGAATGTGAACTCTGATGAAAGGTATTCCTTCTCCATCGTTATAGCAAAAGCCATCAATAACACTGTTGCCATCAGCTTTCTCATTAGTTGCTTAATGAATATTTTCTTTGGTTGAATTAAATTTTAAAATCTTGATATGTGCCCACTTTACATAACATTATTAAAAGTGCACCACACTAATGTTTTTAAAGGAAGTGTTTTTACTTATTATCTCGGAATTTGTTCAGTCGAAGTCAGTTTAATTGCATGATTTTTTTTTATACTGTATAAGATTGACTTTGGTAGACCTTGTTTTCCAAATTTTACATTATTTAATGTGATATTGGAATATCACATACAGGAATAATTAAGTATGTCAGGTGTGTCTTTTCGGTTACCTGGTTACTTTTCAACATTGATAGAAGTAGATTTTACTTTAATAAAATATAGCCTGATAAAATTAGGAAAAAATAATCACTAAGTTATTGTTTCTGTAGGATTATTTTTTGGTTTAAAAAGTTTCATTTTAGATGTCAGTTATTGTCTCAAATGAATCTATAGGAGAACCATTTTCTCATAGAATTATGTCTAAGAGGGAAGAGCTAACGTAGCTTTAAGAGTGTTTAAGAAAACCCAAGATGTAGTAATATTCCTTTTTCCGTGGAACTAAAGTGACGTGCACATTTCCTCGTTATACTTTTACATCTGACAGAAGATTGTGATTTCTTGTAGATATGCTTACTGCTAACAGGGCCAGACATACAGGCAGTGGTATGGAGCATTATTTTCAAATAGTGTGCATCAGAATTACCTCAAGCGTGTGTTACAATACTTGTTACCAGGCTCCACATCTAGTCTCTAGGATTCAGAGCTCAGATGAGCCCCCAAATAGTCATTTCTACAAGTTCCAAGGTAACGCTCTGGTCCAAGGACCGCAGTGACAGAATCATGTTTATAAGAGGAATAGATCTGAGCTCTGCTCTGAGGGCCCTTGATGTGCATCTCTTCTCATATCCAAGTTCCCCGACATCATTCTTGATGTTGGCCTTGAAACCAGCCATGCTGGGAGTCTTTCTGCCATAGAACTCAGTAAAATTCCAAGCTGTTTCTATGTCGGAGAGCCAGTTGTTGAACATTTGCCAGCACCCTGCTGTCAAGTGATTGAATCAGCAACCACAGAGGTGACACAAGCTGCCTAACAAGCGAATGAATGTAAAGTGTCACATTGCCTAATTGTGATAGTGCTTAGAGAATGGCATAAAATGCGCTTGGCAATAGTGGAGTGAGTGAACAAATGAATGAATGAATGAATGAACGACATCCTCAACTTAAAGCTAACATCAGTAGTAATCCCTCAGACAGGAATGGAGTAACACATTTTTTTTTCAAGCAAGCTGATAACTGATTGCCCTTCAAAGTGACTTTATCTTCATCTAGATAGAAACTTTTTAAAAAATTGTTACTAAAAATGGTATGCGTCCTTCTTTAGATTCAAATGAATGTCATTTTTCAAACCAGACAGCTTCTTTGGAAACATGGCCAACTACTATTTAAAAACTAGGCAGTCAGATGAGCATCTCACAGAGGCATAGAATGGTACCGTGCATTATAGTTTCAGTGTTTAGGGAACCTGTTCACGGTTAGGGGACTTTCCCATGCTGACTCAGGCTCGTTTCACTGCATAGCCTCTTGATTATACACCTTACAGGCTTAAATCTAAAAAGATAATAATAACAATTATTATATAAAAATTATTATGATTATTATTAATAACAATTATTATATTATTATTATTATTATTATAAAAGTATCATTGGAGAAACAGAGAGTGGACAGAATCTATGAGACCTTCTCATTTCTAAGATAAACACTAGGCTATCCTTGATATGCCATATGGGAAGGCACTGCTGTTTCCCGGCTTTGTAACTTTGAGCAGGTTACTTCACCTCTTTGTGCCCACATTTCTGCATCTGAGCGATCATATCTGTTTTTCACATGTGTCTAGGAGATTTGGAAGTAATGAATGTAAAGCACATAGTGTAGTGCCAGGCACAGAGTGAGCGCACAATAATTGATCACGATTATTAAGATCAGTGGTAACTCTTGCCAGTTGGTGGTTTACGGATATTCTTCATGCTCAGATATCCAGATGCTAAAGAATAAATACCTATGTGCAAATGTTATTGTCTTACATGTGACTCACTATATATTCAAATGTAAGGGCCCCTTTCTATTTCAATGCATTTTATTTAAATTAGATAATTTACTTCCAAACTACTGATTAAAATATAACTTAACTTGTAAACCATTTTTAAAAATGTCCTTGTAAAAACTCTTTATGTATATAAATAAATATCTTTAGTTCCATTTGACTTCCCTTTCTTTTGATTAAAAAGAAAGTCAAGGAAATTGTTTTTACCAGCCTGACTCACAGTCGAAGTATTGTCATCCCAGAGATATCAAAGTGAGATGGCCAGTTGAATTTGTCTGGCTTTTGATTCCTATTTCATTGCACAGAAGACATCACCAGATACTTTAAGTTTTTAAGTCAAAAAGCTGGAGCTTACATAAGCAAAATGAACTATTAGTCTTTATTAAATCACTGAAATTCCTTAAGATTTATGGTTAAGATAGAAATATAAAAATGTCATTGTTAATATATTCTGCATAAAGTAAGAATATCCAGTGCAAGTTAGAGCACCTCTTCTTTTAAGCCCCAAGTTTTTAAACTCTTTTTCTGTAGCAAACCACAAGACATAGTTGAATAACCGCTTTGTTTTCATACATCCACTTAGAAATTCAAGAAAATAAAATCTCAGGTAATAGATGATTGTAGTAAAACTAAATTACATAATAATGGTAATAAATACAATTTATGTTCCAGTGGAAAGGCTCGATGTTAAATGGTGCACTCTTGACTTTTGTGAGTCATCAAATATATAGTTCCCTAGAGAGTAGTAAAAGCGAGTTTATCGATACTTATCAGAACCCAGAAGGATATTATGCATTTTGAGCGATAGGTAGAAGAAGAAGACTGTGATGGATGGTAAAATCGAGGATGGCTGAGTTTTATCCTGTAACAACTGGTGTGTCAATCCCTGCTTTTATTTTAAAATATGTAGGCAGAGCATTCCTGGACATTCCCCAGTTTATCTCATGCTGTACAAGACAGCATGAAACACCAGTTTAGAATCCTTAGCTCTCACACATTCTCTTCAGGCCCCATACACACAATAGCATCTTAAAAGCAAAGAATCTAAAAACATTAATTTCAAAATACTTATCTGTTACAAGGCCAGGGTGAGGCCTCACCCAATTTTAGGGAAGTATAAATGGAATTAAGCTCAGTGGTAACTTTTGCCAAGTTCTGAAATGATCAGATTCAACACTAACAGCTTTTGGGAGGAGAAAAACCTAGGCAGCCTGAATCCAAATCTAAGTTTCATATCTATGTACTTTAGATGCATTCGCATAACCTTCCAACTCTCATAAGATTATTACATATTCTTTTACAGTTCTTTGATTTTTAGTAAATGTACCAAGTTTTGCAACCAACAAATAAAATTATTTTTGATAGAATTTTTTTCCTTGGCTATTAGAGAGAGACATTATCTATTAAAGGCTTATTAGAGGTGAAGATACATGTTGTTTGTAAAGTACTAGGTACTTTTCAGGTTTTTTTATTTCTCGTGAAAGTGATGCATAATAATTAAAAGCACGCATTCTAGAACCAGTCGACTTGGCTTCAAATCTGTTTAGTCACTGGCTGTGCCACCTTGAGTACCTTAAGAGCCCAGTTCTTATGGTTGTTGTGAGTCTTAAATTAACTAATACATGTAATGTTCTTAGAACAAGTACCTGGCTGAAGATTTATCTCCCAGCATTATCCTTCAGAATATGGTCGCTGAAACATCCGAATTTTTAAATAAAATGTATCTTTTAGATGTCCTGCCTGAAAAATGCCTGAAGCTTCTTGACAAACTATAATCCAGTTAGTATTACTGAAAAAAGAAAAAACTGTATGTGTTATTCTTAATACATCTCCCTTATATTCTATTTATTTAGCATGTATTTATTGAGCAGCTACTATTAACCAGACACTCTGCTGGATGCATTAAAGAGTACAGAAATAAGTAATGCATGGTTTCCTGCTTTAAATTAGCTTACCCAGTTGTATTGCATCAAACACCGTCATCAACGATGACATACTTAGATTGATTGACTAAGACTGATGTGTGACCAAGAACCCACTCCCCATATATAAGGGTCTTTCCTTTGCAATTGTAAAGGAAAAAAGGGGGCCCTTTATTAATATTTATGACTTAATTAAGGCCAGTGTTCATAGAACATTCACATAAAACCACTTAGAGGGTTGTATATATCACAAAGGAAAAGCAACTGGCCACTACCTTCTCTATGTATACCTTTATTTTAATGTTTTACCTAAAACTTTTAGTAACTTGAACCAGATATACTCCCAAAGCAGTTATTACATTTCTGCCAGTCATCAGTGTTTTCTTACAATTATAACTGAAAATAAAACTGGACTAATTTCTTCCTGAAGAAGATTCAGAAATACTATTGGATTATTTATATGGTGGTGGAGGTGGTGATGCTGGTGATGCTGGTGATGGTGATGGTGATGATGATACTAATATCTAAGATTTAGCTTTGCACTTTCCATATGCTGGATGCTTTGCTCTACCTTTAAAAATATTATTTCAAGTAGACCTCAAGTTAACCATGAGGGATAAATATGTATTAGTATTTACTAAAGAGAAAACTAAAGTTTACCAGCAATTAAGTAATGTGTCTAAACTCAAGCATTTAATACATTCAAGACCATGATTCAAATCCAGGGTTACCTGACACCAAAATCTGTATATTTAATCACTAGTCGATATTACTACTCAACATATCACCTTAGGAAACAGTCATATATAAGATCACTAACAGTTGCTATGTAACTTTATTTAGAGAGTAATTTCTTTGTATATTGTTCTTTCTGTTGATTTTAATGGTATCAGGTATTAGGATAATTAAATGTCTAGAAGGCAAAAATATTGATTGGCATATAATATAATGAAATATAATAAAACATTGCGTTATATAATAAAAATTTTAAAAAGTTTATTTTTTAAATGATATTTAAGACAGGTTATCAACAATCCCCGCACATATGGACTCTTGTAACCACTTAAAACAAGAAAACCTCACATATTTTCATGGTTCCGCAGAATGCTTTATACTGTCAAATTCCAAAAAACTTTCTATTCTACGTAGGCAAAAAATGAAATAAGATTAGACTTCTGTGGTGAGAACCATGCAGAAATGTCAGTACTTTTTTCTATTTTTTCTAGACTTGACCTACATGCAAATTTAAATATAGTACCTAGAAACTTAAACAAATGCCTTATGTAGGGAATATTAGGTATTCACAATCTTCCTATCAATCATATGCTCCCATATTTTCATTTTTGATCCTTTTTTTAAATCTTTACAGTCAAGATACTAATCTATTAGCTCTTTAATATTCAGTATTTACTTTTGGCCCCAACTTGCATTATGCCATATTTTGCCTCTTATCATGAAAGATAAGTATTCCTGATACTTCACTGTGTCTTGATCCTGCTTTCTTCATTGATCCTGTTTTCATCTTTGCCTGCTGTAACACTCTTATTAAATTAACAGCAACACTTTAAACCCATGTAGCACCAACTTACTAATTTCACCCAACTTCGTCTTATTTTAGATCCTCATTTTTCATTTACCTCAGTTCCTTAATCTTCTTGTTTTTATCCATTTTATGAATTTCCATAAGCCCCCTTACATTTCTTTTTTGAATGATTGTTAAACCTGGCCTAGAAAGTGACAGAAGAGAAACTGAGAAATGACTGTTCTCACCAGACTCTCTGCGTATGACCGTGTTAAGCTTTCTGTGTAATATGATTATCCCACCTCTCCTCTGAACATAGACGTCTTCACAGTTATAGCGTTTGATGGGTGGTCCTCTCAAAAATTCAAGGAAAGTAAGAGTATATTATTAATTAACAAATTTTAGAAAGTGCAATGATCCTACCAAGTTGGTTTTTCCTGCACTCGAGTGTATATTTGATTTAATAAGTCCCAATGCACAGCGTCGAAGAGAGTAGAAGCCAGTGACTTACAAATATTGATATCTGTGCAAGATATTTGGCTCAGGTGTAGGTTCCTTTTCTTTTTAATACAATTTGGAGTAACAGTATCTCAGTAAATGGAACTTTTGTAGCATTTAAAAGCAAATGCATCAAGTATCTTTTGTAATTTCTACATATTGGGTGAATGTGACTGGGGAATGTTAAAATGTGCCCATTTGCACTTCTCCCACTAGGAAAACAAGCTCATTTTCTATCTGTTCCTAAAAAATAGAAATTATAGGTCCTTGAAAATATCTTTTATTTTTAAATCAACTACTATTTTTTAATCTTTATTACTGTTAGATAGGACTATCTTTTCCCAAGACTCTCTAATTGGAGTTTGTATTGTCACTTCTTTTCTTTAGTAAAAATGGAAGTATCAGCTATGTTTGTTTGTTTGTTTGTTTTGTTTGTTTGTATGTAGCGTGGAGACAATAAATGATGGGAACTTTCACATTGTGGAACTTCTTGCCCTGGATCAGAGCCTCTCCCTCTCTGTGGATGGAGGGAGCCCCAAAATCATCACCAACTTGTCAAAGCAGTCTACTCTGAATTTCGACTCTCCACTCTACGTAGGAGGTAAGCTGTCTTCCACAACCAATGGGTCCCCAAACCCCGTGACTCTCCTCACAGACTAATTCTGAAGTTGTTGATGCCCCATGCCACGGTCATTGACCAACAGTGACCAGTTGGGCAGCACGGATAGACAAGAAAGAGCCCTTGATGGGTGTTAAGGACACATTTTGTAATCCCAGCTCTTGCTTTAACTAAATGCGTGATTGAGGTAGGGAAGGACATTATTCACATTTATTCGTTTCTATTACATGCTCGATGACATAAACATATAATTTCATCTTATTACTTGATCTGGTCTATGGAAAGAGATCAAATTGGACAATGAGGAAAATGATGAAATAAGGGGTATGCATGACCCCACACCTCTGCCCATGCCCCAGCTCCCTGGAGGAGGCAGATACTACCAGCCTCAGTCAGGTGTTTCCATGCCGAAATGTCTGCACCACCAGTTGCTAACACATGTAAATGACAGGACAGTTATGAATGAAGTCAAATGAATGAATGAACAAATTAAATGTACGAATTATATTCGGGTAACAAAAATTACTTCTGTTTAGCCAAGACCTTGAGGTGAGTGAACAAAGAGGGAGCGTTGGGAAGACGTGTTAGGGCTTGGAAAGATGGAATAAAGACTCTGGACATTTTTAAATTTTAAGCAACAAGAAGGCAGACGAATAAATAGATGAGGAAAGAAATATGAGCCAAACTCTGAAAGAGCCCCAAGGAACGGAGCGGAGCCACCAAGAAGAGAGCTTGCACTAGTACTTCTATCTGGAGGAGTCAACATATACGAGAAACACAGAATTTCAGATTTTAGGCTAAGGAACAAGAAAGCATGTGATGTTGAATTAGTTGCATTGAATTAAATCACATTTCATTGTGGTGAATTGACTGATAATATCAACTCATTTTACAGGTAAATAAGCTAAAGCTTATGAACAGGTCAGTGTAACTGATTTCTTCACCATGACAAGTATTTTCATGAAGTTCCCATCATCCCCTTCAAAATAATACTTTTGACTGCTACACGATTTTCTTGACTCCTCAAAGCCTTCCTTGATGGCATTTTTGGAATTGTCCTGAACATCCAGAGCAGCTTTGTTTTTAATGATTTTCTCTAATAGAAAATCTTAACACTTTTGATAGAGTTTTGATTTTTTTGAGAAACAGTTAAAAGTCTTTGGTTCAATTCTGTAAATATTTATTGAGCACCTCTCATATGCTAAAAACTAAGTTAATAGATGCATGAAGGATACAAAATCGAATATATATATTTATGCCCAGGAGAGTGAGGAAGGAATCAAATGCATTCAAGGAATCAAATGCATTACATATGAAATCTGTGTAGCAAATTGACTGATGTAGTTGCTTCATGGGAATCCCAACCATGAGATTTATTAACAGACAGAAGCCCTCCATTTCCACTGCGCTTTAGTTAACAGCCATTGCTTTGGGATGGGTGAAGCAAGTCACAGATACACCTGTGGTTTGAGAGAAATTATATTTACTACGCACGTGCTGTGTGCTCAACACAATGCTTCTTTTACAATCTTAATCCTCAGGGACTTTAGAAAGTAGGTGTCATTTTTTGTTTTACAGTCTTGAAGCAACAGTCTCAGGAACTTCATGAAACTCATCCGAGTTCACAAAGCTGTGAAGTGATAGACACCTCTTTTGAGTCCAGATCTGTCTGACCCCAGAGCCCCCTGCATTGCCACTCACCTTAACCTAGAGCAGAAAGGGAAGCAATCTAAGTTTTGTGGGTTTTTTGTTTATTTCTGGATTTGTCCTTCACTTTATTTCATTATGCTTTCGTTAGAAGCCATTTCTTTACATCTTTTAAAACTCCTCTAGAATGCAGTGAGAAAGGCCTCATTTCCTTCCAATTCAAGAGTAATTCAGATTAAAGAAATACAAGGCAGTTGTAAGACCACAGCCCCGAATTCTGTATGGCAAAGGCAAGAGAACCTGCATTAGCAAAGGAGAATGAGGCAAACAAGTTCTTTTTGTCCATGTTTGAAAACAGGGACATACCCCAAGGAGGACATGAGAAGGTGATGCCTCCTATGCCTGCAGCGTCTGGAAGCATTTTCTAGCAAAATAGAGAAGCAGCTTTACCTACCCTTCGGTTATCGACTACCCATGATGTAGGCTCTACTAAATACAAGACAAGCTAATCCTTATGCTTTTCTATGTGATCGTACAACCAGAATATGTAGTATTACTGAATGGGATTTTTTTTAAAAGTTATTTCCATATATTTATCACCATGAATAATTCTGCAATAAACATAGGGGTATATATATCTTTATAAATATTTTCAAATTTTTCAGGTAGATACCCAGAAGAGGGATTGCTGGGTCATATGGTAATTCTATTCTTAATTTTTTGAGGAACTTCCATACTGTTTTCCATAGTGGCTGTACCAATTTACATTCCCACCAGCAGTGTATGAGGGTTCCTTTTCTCCACATCCTCTCCAACACATTATTTCCTGCCTCATTGATAATAGCCATTATAACAGGTTTGAGGCGATATCTCGTTGTGGTTTTCATTTGCATATCCCTAATAGCTACTGAAGGTGAACATCTTTTCATATATCTGTTGGCTGTCTGTATTTCATCTTGGGAAAAGTTTCTGTTCAGGTCCTCTGCCCAGTTTTTAGAGTCTTTGTTTTGTTGTTGTTGAGTTGTATGCATTCTTATATATTTTGAATATTAGCCCCTTATTGGAAGTATCATTTGCAGATATCTTCTCCCGTTTGGTTGGTTGCCTTTTTGTTTTTATTGATGGTTTCTTTAGCTGTGTAGAAATTTTTGGGTGTATGTAGTCCTGTTCATTTATTTTTGTTTTTACTTCTCTTGCCTTTGGGGTCGAATTCATAAAATCCTCTCTAACACCAAGGTCCATGAGTTTAGTACCTATATGTTTCTCTGCAATTTATTGTTTTATGTCTTACATTAAATCTTTGATCTATTTTGAGTAATTTTTGCATATGGTAACAAATAGCAGTCTAGTTTTATTCTTTTGCATATGGCTTTCTAATTCTCCAGCATCATTTACTGAAGAGATTTTTTTCCCCCTCTCTTGTATATTTTTGGCTCCTTTGTTAAAAATTGTTTGCCTGTATACACGTGGGTTTTTTTCTAAGCTTTCAATTTTGTTCCTTTGGTCTGAGTATCTGTTGTTCTGCCAATAGCATGCTGCTTTGATAACTGTCACCTTATAGTATAATTTGAAGTCAGAGAGTGTGCTACCTTTGACAGATGACTGGATAAAGAAGATGTGGTCTATATACAATGAAATACTACTCAGCTATAAGATGAAACTCTGCCATTTGCAACAACATAGATGGATCTTGAGAATATCATGTTAAGTGAAATAAGTCAGACAGAGAAAGTTAAGAACCATTTGATTTCACTCATATGTGGGATATAAAACAGAAAGCAACAAATGAACAAATAAGACAAACAAACAAAAACTCATACAGACAACAGGATGGTGGTTACCAGAGGGAAAGGGGGGCAGAGGGGGAGGTAGAAGAGGGTAAAGTGGGTCAAATATGTGATGATGGAAGGAAACTTGACATTGGTGAACACACGCTGCAATATGCAGATGACGTATTATAGAATTAAAACATATAATCTTAATAAATTTAATAAAAATTTTTATATATATTAAGACCTGCATATAAAGACTCCACATGTGTCACAAATCTTCTAATGCGGCCATTGGACAGGGGACCTCAGCCTTGACACTCGGTTCCTTTACTGTCATTTTTAAACATGTAGAGTTGGTAAGGTCCTACTAAATTATCGGTTGGTTGGTTGGTTGATTGGTTGATTGGTTGATAGATTGAATTCCAGCTATGGCCCATGGCACAGAGAAAAGGCTAAAAGAGGAAAAAAGAAAAAACAGTAGGAATCTACTTCTGTTTATCAATTAAGACCTAATTCTCTAGTCAGAAATGTGCCAAGCATATGAAAAGGTTGACTCAGAATAGTTCCTGATTGAATATCTTATTGAAAATAAATATATGGGTGATATATCTACATTTGTATTAAGTATAATCAAAACTGGACCTTTTACAATTGTTAGCTTTGGGGATAAAAAGAACACATTTCCTAACCATTTCTCCCTGCTGTGGAGCATCACCAGTCTGTGTTAGAGTCCACACATTTATGATGGATGAAAGATTAAATCAGAAGAACTTATTTCAGAGCCAGGAATTTCCTGCTACTAGTCCTCTCCTGGAAATGGTACCTCTCATCCTTCTGAACCTGTTCTACAAAGCAACCCAGTTTCCAAGGCCAGATGGACATGGACCAAAAGGGAGAACTCATAGAACTTCAAAGCCGAGACTCCCGATTCAGTACCTGTCAAAGTGTGACCATGGACCACCTGCTTCAGAATCTCCCGAGCTGCATGTTAACGCTTAGATTTCTGCACGCCGTTCCATCAGAATCTCATGGTGGAGAGATTCTGGGGAGCTGCCTTCTAAACGTGCACTTCTGGTGGTCCTTAGGCGTGACAAGCTTGGAAGCAACTGTTCTGGTCCATCCACTCATAGATGAGAACCAAGCCCAAGGACACACAGAACAACAATAAAGCCTTTGACACCTAGCCTAGTGCTCTGTGAACCTAACTATCCAACTTTGGTGCCTGCTGGAACTCAAATGGGCTCCTTAGAAGGGGAAAGATGATGATGCCAAGAGTCAGGGTCCAGGGAGCACTGAGGTTCTTGCTCTTCATAACCATTGAACTCTCTGGAGAAGGCAAGCCGGGTCCCCTCCAGGCAGATGTTCAGAGACCAGGCACAAGGAGGGCCTGAGTAGCAGAGAGAAAAAGCAGCTGCCCTGAAGGCCTCCTTCTTCCTCCTTTCCCCCACAGTGGCCTGGACAGTTGCCTTGTGTCAAGTCCCACACAGGAGCTATTTCAGGGTCTGGCTTAGGTCGTGGAAAGATTCCTCAGTTTTGCCAAATGAGGGTCACTAGTGGAATGTACATCTACAAAGATTACAAATCCTGTTTTTGGAGGAATTTCTTTTGTCTTCCCGATTTCTTGGAATGTGAAGCCTTCCTGCTGATGAGCAGGGGAGTGGGGGAATGATGAGAATGAGGTGTTGGGCTGACAGGAAGCACGGGAGAGGTTTTCAGGGACCGATGTCCATGACTGAGCCATGGATGTTGCCATTGGTGGGCTGGATTAGGTGCTAGCCTTGCGTTTGGCAGGGTCGGGGAGGAAGGTCACCGCGCACCCCAGCTCTCACCCTCTGACACGTGAGGGACTGAACCGAGACTGGAGATTGCAGAGATGTCTTTCATCTGCCTGATTCGAACTCAATCTTATTGGATAACACTGAGCACACTGCTGAGCTCCCTGGGCCTGGGCCCTTCATCTTCAAAGGGCAAGATTGGTCAGGGGATTACTGACCTGTGTTATGGCTCTCTAGACCTCCTGGGGTGTGTCCAGGTTGCGGGCACGGGGGCGGGGGGGGCGGGGTGGTGGTGACCAGTGAGAGAAGAGAACACTAACCCCTCCCCCTTCCCAGTCTTGCCTTAGTACAGTAGCTCTGCTTTTGTATTTTTTATATGTGTGCCTCTGTGGAAGGTTTGGTTCGAAACAAATTTTAAAAATTAATGCTCGACCACCAATGAACTAAGTTCTTTATTCTAGTTGTGCATTGGAATTGCCCAGAGCATCTTCCAAAAAACAAAAATAGGGAAACACATCTCTTCTCCCTCGCCCACCTTGTCCAGATAACCCGATCAAGGAAGTCTGAGCTGAGGTCTCAAGCATCAGTGTTTCTTCTAAGATCCTGTGTGATTCTAATATGCAGCCAGGTAGAGACCCTCAGGACTGGATGCTCATGATATGTGTTTCTCCTAAAGAAGTGTCACACAAACTGCCACCCTGCTGCAAGGGCGAAGAGGGTCTGGGTGTCAGATAGCTGAGGAGTCCCCAAAGAGCCTGACCTCTGACTCGCTGTCCCTCCCCAGGCATGCCTGGGAAAAACAACGTGGCTGCAGCCCTGCGCCAGGCCCCGGGGCAGAACGGCACCAGCTTCCATGGCTGTATCCGGAACCTCTACATCAACAGCGAGCTGCAGGACTTCCGCAAGATGCCCATGCAGACCGGCATCCTGCCCGGCTGCGAGCCATGCCACAAGAAGGTGTGTGCCCATGGCACGTGCCAGGCCAGCAGTCAGTCGGGCTTCACCTGCGAGTGCGAGGAAGGATGGACGGGGCCCCTGTGTGACCAGAGAACCAATGACCCCTGCCTGGGAAACAAGTAAGTTTGGTTACTTGGTAGTTAAACACACGTACCCCAACCCTCAGAGCAAACCCTAAGGAAGGAGGGAGGGAGGGAGGAAGGAAGAAAGAAGCCCATTAGCACTTTCTCCCTCATTTTCCTTCACCATCCTCCCTCCATCCTTATCCTCTCTGTTAACGTGTTTTCATTCCTGTGCCCCTCCTCTTAGATGCATGCATGGCGTCTGCCTGCCCATCAATGCCTTCTCCTACAGCTGTAAGTGCCTGGAGGGCCATGGGGGCGTCCTCTGTGATGAAGAGGAGGCTCTGTTTAACCCCTGCCAGGCGATCAAGTGTAAGCACGGGAAATGCAGGCTCTCAGGACTGGCGCAGCCCTACTGTGAATGCAGCAGCGGCTACACTGGGGCCAGCTGTGATAGAGGTAAGCCAGCCCAGCTGGGCGCTTCCCTCTCTTGGAAAAGCAAGAGGGGGCTCCACCTTTGAAAAGAGAGTGAGAGAAAGGGAGACAGAATGAAAGAGGTGGGAGCGATGTGAGAAATGCCAGGTCTTTACAGGACTCTTAGTTGCTGCTGTCGACTTATTTCCCGGTGTTCTGAAGGCACCAGATGTGACATGTCCTAAGCCTCCACTGCAGGCTTTTACACGGCCTTCAGATATCTGTGAAAATGCTCCTTTTTACCTTACATAGAAGTACATTTACTTCCTTCTTACCTTTATCCGCTGTTCTCATCTGAATATATTATTAGTTTGTCTTCTGGCACAGAGAGGACAGAGCTAATAATTCTGCTCTAGTTTTAGGATGAAGTCACCTTTGACCTTAGAATCGAATTAATTCCAACAAATTCTGCAGGTGAGAGGATGAGAACGGGCTGACTTGTTAGCCCATCTTTCTCCTTCTCTTGTGTCTGAGGGATCAGAATGCCCCTTGCCTCGAGCTGGCACAGGTTTTGTTGAGTGTGTCAGAGGGACAGACAAGAGGAACGTCCTCATGGAAGCTTTCAGCAGATGTCTCTTTTTGAACTAGTTCACGCTAGGGTAACTTATGAAGTTAGTGGAATGTTACTTGTATTAAGTAACAGAGTGAATGATATTAAACTTCAAGTCTAATACATTAAATCGCATACTCTCTGAAACTGCTCCGTGCGGTAAACAAAGCCAGCTGTTTGGAGTGTAAAAACAGAAGATGGGTATTTTTTGCAATAAAGGAAAAGACTGAGGAATCCAATTTTCTTGTCAGTCCCATGGCGTAGTATTTATCGTTCCCATATATAGTATTCACTCCGCTGGGGGAAAAAAAAGGCCAAAAAGAAGCATTTTTCAAAGAGCACAAGGCTGTGCCACCAGCCCCCATAACACGTTACATAAGCGTAACACTGCAAAGGGCAGTTACAAACAGGAAGCACAAGCAACGCCTCCTGAAGCCAGCTGTGACTTTTTGATCGCTCCCCGCCACCCCCCGCACCCCCGTGCCTTATCGCGACCGCCCTTAAAATGCTTGTGCTTTTTGTTCTTCTCCAGAAATCTCTTGCCAAGGGGAACGGGTGAGAGATTATTACCAAAAGCAACAGGGTTACGCCGCCTGCCAAACCACCAAGAAGGTGTCGCGGTTGGAGTGCAGAGGGGGCTGCGCGGGCGGCCAGTGCTGCGGGCCGCTGCGGAGCAAGCGGCGGAAATACTCGTTCGAGTGCACGGACGGCTCCTCCTTCGTGGAGGAGGTGGAGAAGGTGGTCAAGTGCGGCTGTGCCAGGTGCGCCTCCTAACCGCCGCCCCGGGAAGGCGGCGCCTGCTTCCCAGCCGCGCTGGACGGAGTCACGCTTCATAGTGGAAATATTTGAAATATATTGTAAAATACAGAACGGACTTATTTTTATTATGAGAAATACTTTTTTTTTTTTTCTGCATTTGGAAGAAAAAAAAAAATGCTTGAACTACAGCTTCCCCGACACTGGAGAAGTATGAAGGAAGATATTCCTGGAGGCATTAGGGCAACGATGGTGACCACTGCGACTCGGGTTCAGCTTTCGTGACATGCTGAAGACAAGCAGAAGCACAGGGACGGGCAGGGACGAGCTGCCGTGCGCTGTGTGAACTGGCCCAGAGCCTCAGGCGCGCGCGCGCCCTCGTCGCCACCCCTGTGGCGCACGAGGACAGACCAAGCACACGTGTGTGAGTGAGGATGCGAGGCAGAGGAATGGAACCCAAGGATTCGGACAGAACGAACGGATGAGAAATATTTTGTGCAAAAGATAAAGTGTCCTGAAGACCTGGGTCCCATTCGCGAGAGAAGACGGGAGTGCTAAAATTGTATCTTCTTTTTAAATGTCAGCATGTTAACAGAAGAAGCACACAAAAGTGTTTATCTACCGTTTTCCAGTATTAATTTTTTTGTAATATAAATGATAAAGGAGATGATAAAGAACCAATAGATTATCGATAAATAAATTAGTAATAATATGAATTTTTGTTTCTATGAGTTCTAAACAACCCTATACAGTATTCAGTTTCAATGAGAAATATTTATTGTATCAAAGACCATTGTACTTAACATGTTAGGCCATCCTTTTGCTGTTTCTCGATGCTTTAATATATATTAATTTATAATTGTCCTGATATTTTTGTACATTTTTCAAACTTAAAAAATCAGGATTTTTTTTTTTTTTTTTTTGGCAATAGTACTAACATAAGATGTTATCTTGGGATGAATATATGTTGCTCTGTTTGTTTACTTTGACATCTGACACTGGTGTCACTGACCTACTGGCCTCACTCAGGACACCTGCAGAGAGTATGTAAAGTCTATGCCTGGGACAGTCATTGTACAAAAAGAAGCAGCCCCTCTGCAGCCTGTCCCCACAAAACAGAAATGGTGTGTAGCGATCGACACTAGAAAGTAGATCTTTGACAAATTAATATTTCCTTGATCTTTTTTGGCCCTTTTTTGGGGGGTGGGGGTGGCGAGAGAAAAGACTGTAATGTCAAGAACTGTGATTTTTTTTCCCCAAACAATAAAGCTCCTTTATTACCTATTACTGTTCCCACGTTAACATGTTTGCCACAAAATTACAGTGTAGAGTCGATCATGATTTTTAGCGGACTTGCTCTTCCCTCATTAAAATCCCAGAGTCCCCTGTAAGGATGCAGATGACTCTTTCCAAAAACATTTTTTTACAAAGAAAATTAGATGTACATGTATAATTCAGTGTGCTTCGTCTTTCTCCAGACTAATATCAGTGACACTACTGATGTTTGTAAATTAAACAGATATTTACTTCATTAACAGTTTGGTGATTTTCTTAGAAATTGCACAATATTTAGAGTCCCCTCTTTAAGAATTCCTTAATCAGAGTGATACAGAAAGAACGGAGAAGAGATCCTATACTTTTTATTGACAGAAATTAGTTCGATGTTAGCATATTGTCACATCTGGGGACTTTGGAATGACCGCATGACAGAGATGGATAGACGAACACATTCTGTGCAAAGAAAAAAGTGCATATTCAATTAATTCCTTCCCCTAAAATATATAAGGTGAAGTGTAACTAAACCATAAAAGGTATTTATTTTTATTTCATTCTTTCCCCACCCCACCCCCCACCCTCTCAGTTAGAACCAGATGAAAAACAACTAAAAACAAAAGGTGCCTTTCTCCACAGGTACTCCTGGGCCAGAGCCAGTGATATCAATGTACTACCCAGAACAGGGGAACATTGACTGGTTGGAGTATTAGTACTCACCCACCATGCTAAGATTTCTTCATTTCCCTGTAAGAAAAGCATGCACGTGCACACACGTCTCGCTCACAGACACAAATGTCCAAACATTTACCCACTCTTATTTGAAATGTCTCCATTTTAGTTATATAAATATTATATATTTATATATATTTTTTGATTCCCATCAGTTACTTCTTTTTCAAGAGTCGTGAATCATTCATTAAGCAAAGAAACAGCTGCGAAGATGACATGATTTAGATTAGTGTCTATAGGTACGGGTTACCTTAATAGCCACTCTTGTCTGAGGGCTTGTTAATACCAGGCACTGTGCCAAGGGTTTTATATGAAACACCTCATTCAGTTCTCACTACAGACCTATGGGATTGCTGTGCTTCCGATTTTACACAGGCATAAACAGCTCAAAAACAGAGGAGCCGAAATCTCCCCCAGGCCCCTCAAACGTCCATGCGCAAGAGATACAGGTGGCAGCTCAGTAACTCGTACCCACTGAGCATATTTGAGCCTGGAGACTTAGGTCCACAGCACAATTATTCTCTCTACATACAGATTATGTTGATTGAAGGAATCTAGAGTAGCGATTGTTTTTATTTTTGTTTTTGTTTTTTAAGGGGGAAAAAAGCGACGTCTTAGTAGTTTACCGATTGTTTTCTTTCTCTTCTCTGCTTATAAAGGCACGAAGTAGAATTACGTTTGCCTGGGATTTGGACTGAGTTAGCAAGTTTCTCAGGGGATCGTTTGCTTCACGATGGGACTATTTTCCACACATGAGCTTCTCTGAGCAAAGCCAATAGCCAAATGACTACTAGCAAATGAGACAAGTCAAGAGCAGTTCTTCATGTTATAAAAGGCTCCTTATTTACAAAGCCTTGACCGTAAGTTTACTTTATTCTAGGGCTTCTCCAACAGACTATAATACATTAAAACAAAAAACGTTTTGCACATTTTGTGCTCAAAGCTACTACACAGAATAATGTGCATTTTTAACCTGAAAAGATATGAGTGATTAAAAAAAAAAGAGTGATTGCTAATGTGTTTACCTTTAAATTCTCACGTGAGTGAAGCACCATCAGGACATGGCATGGGGATTTGACATGTGTTCAATTTAAAATGTGTTCATGGAATAATAACTATCTCAATCTTTGGGGTTGTTTTCAGCACAGATTTCCTGAAATAATTTCTCAGCAATAATAGACCAACCCCGGATTTAGAATTGCTCTGAGCATTTTCTTTTTTGGAAGGCTTGATTTGTCAGCAGCAATTCTCTCTGGAGAAATGATTGAAAGACTATTGAAATCGATTCCAGACTTAAAGATTTTGAGTGTTATGGTGTCAACTTCCTCATAGAGTGACCGTTATTTCAAAAGAAATGCTTGTGAAAATATATAAGCTATAAGAAGTATATGAAGCTTTACGTACAGTATATAAAGCTATATAAAATACATAAGCTATTTTCATTCTTAATTCTCTATGTACTCAAAAAATTTATTTAAAATCAGATGTTTGTTTCCTATCTCCTATCATGTGCAAGAAATTATGCTAAACTGTGATACATCTCTTCTGCCATTTTAGAGCATGTACTCTATGCGGTTGGAGTTGAAGTTAAAGTAGGTAATAGATTTTTAGACAAATGGCCAAACTAATATTTAATTTCAGGTTGTGATAATGGCCCTGAAGGAAATTATGAGATACTAGAAAAAAGTGTAACAGTGGAATCCAATCAAATCCATATTGGGAGGTTAGAGAATGCCTCTGCAAGGAAGCGACACTTAAGCTGAGTCATGAAGGATAAAGTAGGATCTAGGAAGGAGGCGGCTGGAAATACATGTAGGGGTCAAGGGCAGGTGTCCACGCAGAAAAAGAAGGCTGTATGGAGGCCTGAGGAGGAAGAGAACTCTTATGTGGTCAGGGGAGCGAAAGAAATAAGTGTGGCCAGAGTAAGGCATGTATTTATTTCATGTGTAGAAACAGTGGCCATTTTCTGGCTGCGTAAACTCACTTCATGTAGTCCATATTTTTCTTCTGAACATGTTTTCAGTGAACTTTTAAAATGTCAAAAATGAATTTCCGTTTCAAACTAGCAACTAGTTGCGGCTAATGCAGTTCTTTAACTTCCAAACGAAAGACCTCTGAAGACTCAGAAAATATAAATACTTACGATAGCACTAAAAATTAAGAACAATATTTTTGGAATCTCAGAGGGATCTTCATAAACTCAAAAGCTGTCGAGGCTGGATTGAAAGAAGTAGCTGCTGGCCAACCCGTGCTCTGAAACTCACATGCATTCGTTGATACACCAAGGCCAGATACTTAGGAAATGAGTCAAATGGAAAACCATCAAATATCTATGTATTAT
This sequence comes from Pteropus medius, assembly GCF_902729225.1. Lineage (NCBI taxonomy): Eukaryota > Metazoa > Chordata > Mammalia > Chiroptera > Pteropodidae > Pteropus > Pteropus medius. The sequence continues at coordinate 3,911,366 of NW_024349804.1, read as the reverse complement.
GGATATCATTTAGTGAGAATGACAGAGAACTTTGCCTTCAACTCAAGAGGTAATATATTTCTTCATCTACTAGGATGTTCCAAGCTGATCAATGAAAACAAAACTGCAAGAAATACTAGGGAAAAGCAGTATTATTTTCACTGACTCTTGAGAGATGTCTCTATAAATAGAAGTGGCTATTGTAGATGTGGATTGAGCCTGGAAGAGCCATGGTAGAAGCACATGCTTAAAATGATGGGAAGAAGGAAGTACTTTGTCAATTCAGAAAATCAGAGAACAATTACATTATACTGACTCATTATTAAGCTAATAAAATTGTTTGTGCAAAAGCATGGTGATGGAAATATACAGGTTATATTTGGAGGTGAGGGTTAAGAAGTTCAGAATTTTTTGGTAGGCAGAAGATGTCTGAGAAGAATGGTTTGTCCAGACCTGTAGCACGGAATTTTAGATTGCAGAATTTTTAATCAATGGATCAGGCAACTATTTCTTAACTCTGAAAAATGGTAAGAGCTAGGAGTAAAAAATGGCAAATGAATTTGAAGTGACTGTAAAGACTGTACCGTTATAGTGGAAGAATTAAGAAGTCATGATGACATTGGACATGTTTGGCAAGGAAGAAGGAGAAATCAAGTACCCGTCTTCGTTTTGAGTTTGCCTACTTGTTTCTGCTTTTCTGAAGCACAAGAATTGAAATCTAGGTTTAGCTGCAGCATGGTGACTGCATAGAGCTGGAAACAGCTTGAGGATCAGAGTCCCTGACCTGGGAAGCCCCGCCTTTCTGCCCTCAACCCATCCTCCACTACGTTGAAGGAAAACTCTGCATTCCTCTCCATCATGCCTTTAATATTTTTAAATATCGTTAATTAAATATTTTTAATCAACTCCCTCTGTAGGATAAAATCCAAACTCTTTAATATAGTATTCCAAATCTCTCCCAATGTGACCTTCTCAAGCCTTTAATATGTGCTCGTAGATTGACAAGTGATGGGAAAGAATATTTTAAAACAAATTCTAGGCTGGGACATCTAAAACCATAGATGTAAGTTTCAGCCATATAGAAGTGGTAGTTGAGGCCAAGACAATGGATGAGTTAATATAGAGACACAATAGAAGACTTAACTTTCGACAATGCTCATGTTTCCGGAATGGAGCGGTCCCAGAATGGAGATGAAAGAGCAGTTGAATAGAGTGATGAGGTAGTAGCTGGATGGCCATGGTCATGGTCATGATAACGGATTGCCTTCTCAGTAGCTCTAATAGCAAAAGAAAGGGTGAGTCAGGATGGCGAGATTACAGGGTTCTCGTTCAGTGAGTCAGTTAAGTACTGGTTTATCCCCTGTCGTCTCATCCTGTGCATGTGCGGGGCAAACACTTGAGGTATATCCTGGAAAGACTAGACTGAGCTGGAAGAACAAGACCCAACTGGGTTATCAATTTCTTGGGCTGGTTGAGCCATGGGAGGTAAAAAGTGGGGCCCAGATACAATAGGGTTGAGGAAACAGGATGCCCGAGAGTGAGAAGCCACAAAAATCACCCAATAAAGTAAAGAGAGTAAAATATATATGCGAGAATTCTTTTCCAAATGTATTTCTCTGTCACCTTCCTCTTCCTCCCACAAAGGAGAAATGAAGGACACTTAATGTGCTGTGTCCAGAGAGATACAATTCAGCCAAGTGATGGCATTGCCATCGTGCATTTGGAACTAGCTTTGTCTTTGTGTCAGCATGTGGGTGGTTGAATTTCTAAAGAAAAATCAAACCTTAAAAAAAGCGTATACAAAAAAACAAGGGGGTAGAAGAAACTGCCACAGAGACAATTGTCTAAAAATCTTGCTGTCATTAATCTTACTCTCCCTGCTTGAAGTGGCTAGAATTATTTTCAGTTTGTTCACATAGATTGTGGCAGAGAGATTAAGTGACTTGCCCAAGGTCACACAATCCAGATCTCCTGACTCCAACCGTAATGCAATATCGATTTCACTGGAATTGATAGGCAACATCTGAGAACGGCCTCGTGAGGTAATGCTGGGGAAATGTGTATCTCTCAAGGGGAGTTATTTTGGTTTTTTGAAAAATGCCCATAAATAGTACTCGCTTTCCCAGTAAAAACGCATTAAAATCTTCTTTATATCTCTTATTTGGTAAAGGAAAATAAACAGTACTTTTAACTGGAATTTTCTTCCAGGAACTGAGACTGGAGGGATGGAATGGGTTTTCTGTGGCCGCTTCTCGGTCACCGTTCAGGTCCGGTGTGCCTTGATTGAGTGAGTCGACTGGGAGCAATTGAATTCTTTTGCTGAATTGGTCACAAGGACAGGATCGAACATGCCCTAGTGCAGTGATATCAGTCGCAAAGTAACAGCTTTGGACTCGTTCCAGGTCTCAGGGCATCCTTTGGAAGGGTAAAAAAAAGAAAAGAAAAAAGAAAAAAAAAGGCATGGAAAAAAGAAAACTTGAGAGGAACTTCTCTTTGAATGAGATTGTCTGATAACCTCTCTGTCCACAATCCCAGAAAGGGGAAAGATGCACATCTGTGAATTGCCTGATCTTGCAGCTACCGGGTCCTACTTGGTTTCTGCTCACAATATTTACCATTCAATCACCTTGACCACCAGTTCTTACTTTCAATTACATCTCCGCATTGATTTTTTCATTTCTATTATTCCTGCGTTAGCTACAATTCTTCTCTTCTGATGCCTGTCAACTCCTTTTTGGAGCTGTGAAATGAGCAGGAACACATTTCTGAATGACACGCACAATGCTCTGTTTGATTAGGAAATAAGTCCCTTATCATCTGGCAGAAAAAGCATGGTGGTCTCACGCAGAAAATGAAGCGAAAAATCCGTCTCTCACTTAACCTCATTTTCTCTTATTTCCCCTTTCTTCTAAATGCTTCCATATTTTAGAACAATAACACACGATCGTACCAATAGAAAAGATAGTCTGAGAATGAAGAGTTGGAGTGTAGCATTCACATCACAGCTGCGATCACAACGTCTTACACTCAAAGGCCAAGCATACAAAGTGGGGACAAGCCCAGTCAAGTTCATTTCAGTCAGACCTAGAGCTGTGCTTCTAGGCTGGTACACACACACACACAGCCCGCGTGGCTTCCTAGAACAAATTAATTCCAAAGTCAGAATAAATTAAGAAAAAAACCCCATGATATCTTGACATCTGAGCTTTTAGCCCCAGTTACATTTGCAGATAGATTTTCTGAAAGGCCCAACTCAGAGAATATAAGCTCATACGCTGAGGGACAGAAACAGAATTCCAGAAAGCGAGTCTCCCCTCATGTAGAAATAAAGGTATAAATTAAGTTACTCAGGGAATTGGCTGAGATACAAATCTAAAGGAATAATAGCTGTAGCTTTGCGTGCTCTTGTTTTCTTTACTTGAATCCTCTCTCTCTTTTAAAAGCAGAATCACCATACACAGAGAAGCACTTTCAATTAGGACTATCATGGTACGATATGGAACCCAACCAGTGGATTTGTGTTAAGAAAAAGGCCACATCTGGAAGGACATCAGGGGGTTACTTCTCTGGATTCTTTTCTCTCACCCCAGCTCTCATCTTCCATCTTTCACACTACAGTGTAATGGAAGTGTGTATCTGCCCCAATCATTAGTATATACTGCTTGCCCTAGACTATCGCATGTGGACACTATAACATATCTGCCAGAAACCTGAAGACTTATCCTGCCAGCAGCTAGGACCTCTGCGAGCAGGCAGCCCTCAACTATCAGACCATTTTGGACTTGACTGGTTTAAGAAAAGCATCATGTCCAAGGTTACACACTCTTTCCAAGGAAGTCTATACACAATGGCAGGGAAACAGGGATATAAATGCCTGATCTCTTCTCCCTAAGGTGGGACATTTCTGAAGGTTCGTCCCAGCCTTAGAGCTCCCCATTGGGTCAGCTGAAACCTATTTTAAGACCATCACAGCTCAACTTCTCTCTGTGCCCAAGCCTGCTTCCTTTTTCCCTTCCACAGGTGGTGATCCCAAGAGCACTCCCTCAGGAAGCTTCATGCCTACAGTGTCAGCTTTCTGGGCATCACGACCTGGAATACTCTCATCTCCACGTCAGGTGGTGAACAGGAGATGAAGGGCAGCAATGAGATGCCCTTTTGAGGTGCAGGAAGTGGAGAGTTTCCACCTCACAATGGAATCAGGGGATCGGGGTGGCATTTGTAAAATGAGGCAGAGTGGAAGCCTACTTGGATGAGCCAGCCATTGTTGCCTAAGCCCCCACGTGGCTAGTCCTCTAGAAACTGTCCTTTACCTTGGTCACATGTCTCACGCTTAACCCTCAACAAGAGATCCTTCAGGCTTGGAACTCCAATACTTTCCCTTTGTGGTCTCCCTTCAAGGTCCTGCAGTCTCTTCATCCAGCTTCTCAAACATAAAAAGAGAGAGAGAGACCACTCTTCTTCTTAACAGTGAGGGTCCCACTGTTATGACCTCATCTAATACCAATTACCTCCCAAAGGCACCACCTCCAAATACCATCATATTGGATCTTAGGGCTCACAATATCAATTTTGAGGAGACACAAACAATTCAGTCAAAACATCTGACATCTGGCATCAAGGCAGAGACAAGAATCAAGTTCTCTCTGGCTGACGCAGGCTACCTTTGTGTTGGGAACAAGCAGAGCAAGAAATGAGACAGGACAGGAGAGATGCTGTATGTATATCTCTCTGACCAACCAGGCAGTCCCAAGAAGTAGTGTTTTAGTTATCCACTGTTGGACGGCAAATCACCCCTGAACTTAACAGCTTGAAGAAATCAATAATCACTTTCATCTCTCACAGTTTCGATTGGACAGGATATTTGGGAAGAGCTAGACTGTCCCTCATAGGTTGGGATGCCATCATCTGCTGGTTTTCCTGGAGCTGCCTGAGGGCCAGAGGCTCCAGTTTTTCTCCACATGGGCCTCTCACAGAGCTGCTTGAATGTCCTCCTTGCATGGCAGCTGACTTCCCCAGAGCAGGCAATCCCAAACGTTACAGTGGAAGCTGCCTTTTAACAGCCAGCCTTGAAAGTCACACACTGTCACTTCTATAGTATTCAGAACAGATTCAGCTCCGATTCAATCTATAAGGAAACTTCAAAGGGCATGAATGCTATAGGTGAAGGTCGCCGGGGCCATCTTGGAGCCTGACTCCCATAAACAGTATGGAAGACAATAGTTAGCCATTTGCAAAAAAAAAAAAAGCATTGGCCAGTGACTAACTCTGGACCAAACTCTAAAGTAAAGAACTCTGTGTCTGGTATTTTCCATAAAACTATAACTCCAGACCATTACTACTTAATCCAAATGCATTTCTTGCTCTTAACTACTCAGGTACTAGTCTATTCTGGTAGACTGTGTGCTACTCAATATCTATGGACTTTTGTATCCCCAAAGATTAGGGAAACACTCATAAAGAGTTGTTAAGGAAATTTTAAATGACCGAATGTACTAAGTGCTGGGTATAAAATACTGAACAAAAGAGAGGTGGCCTCTACTCTTATCAAACTTACCTTTAGTGGGGAAGCCAAAAGATCAAGTAAACCAACAAATAATCGTCTAATTCAAAATTATAATCAATTTTGTAAGGGCTCTTGGAATAGAAAATAATTAGAAGGAGCCCGTTTGTGTAAGCTGGTCAGAAAATGTTTCAGTGTACAAGTGACATTTGAGTTGAGATCTAGGATGATGAGCTCAACTAATAAGGAAAAGCATTCTATGGAGAAAATGAGTCAACCTCCAGAGAGCTGTGGAGAGAAAAGTGTGTTCGAGCAACAGAAAAGATGCTAAGGCACTAACAAGGGAGAAGTGACATTAACTGGTATTGCAAAGGGAAGGTAGGGCTGCCTGCTTGGTCATGAAGGGCTTTATAAGAGAGGGTATTAAAAAATGTACTCGAAATCAAATACAAAGTCATCGAATATTTTTTTAAAAAGAGAGATTGGATACTAACTAAAAGTGTAATCGCTCCCCAACTGTTCACCTTTTAAGAGAGGCAGTTGAATTCCCTTTCTCTCCCCCCATCCCCCTCCATCCTCAACGGTCTTGCCCTTCATCCCTTTCCATCCCCCTCCACCCTTAGAGCCATTTTCTCCCCTTAACAAATAGCATCTTTTGATGAAGTCACACGTTCTCACTGTTCTTCTGGAATAATGTGATGGTGATGGTCACAGAGTAAAGCTCGTCCTTCTGGGGAAAAAAGATGGAGCCAGACCCAGGTCCTGGTAGAGCGTTCCCTGCTCCTCCAAAGGGACCCCATTAGCTCCACCAACTACACAGCAAGCAACAGGTGAGGCTTAAAAGTCACAATATCGGGGAGAATTGCCTCCTCTTTTCTTCTCCACACTCAGACTTTCCTGCCCCTGAAGTCAACGCCCGCACAATTTGTTCAAAAAAGGTTAATATGCTAGATCAGAGGTCTGCAATTTTTTTTCTGTAAATAGCAAGATAGTAAATATTTTTAGCCTTGTGGCCATATGATCTCTTCTGCAACCACTCAACTCTGCCATCGTTGCTAAGTAAATGATAACCACAGGTAGTATTTAAATGAATGAGAGGCTGTATTCCAATGAAACTTGATTCATAGACCCTGAATTTTATATTTTATATAATTGTCATTTTCATGTGTCATGAAATATTCTTCTTCTTTTGATTTTTTCCAAACATTTAAAAATCTCAAAGCCATTCTTAGCACACAGGCCGTGTAAAAGCAGGCGGCAAGCCAAATTAGGCCCACAGGCCATAGTTGGCAGCCCCCTGTGCTAGATAATTGGGATACAATATAACTAAGCTATTGTTCTCTGTTCTGGAAAAACTAATAGTTACATTCAAGACACAGTCACATGATCAAATAATTTCCCCCATAAAATGGTAACTACCATAACCACAACATGGACGAAGAACTGGATGTTTAGAGAAAGAATGACTGAGAAACCCAGATGAAAGGAACCGGGTGTCTGAATGACCGACCACACAGAGCAGAGCTGACCGAGCTGGCATAGGCCCCTCACAACAGCACTATTACAGGAGAGAAAAGCAGTTTCTTTGTCTCTTAAGCCACTATATTCTGGGGTCCTACATATCAGCACCTTTCCTTATCTTCACCAGGTGACTCCTCCATGGGGTCATTGAAGACAGTGAGACAATCGTGTGAAGTGCTCAAAACATCGCCAGGCATCTGGTCAAGTTCTGGTAAATAGTTAGTTATTATTATAATTACTGTTTGTTAAGGTACTTTCTACTTGGCGTTATCCGAACCATTTATGAAGCATTTAAACTCAGAGTAAGGGAGGAATGAAAGCCACCCATCACACACCCCACCCGCCTCCCTCCCCCAAAAAAGGAAAGAAAGAATCAGAGGTATTGATATAAGAATTACAGGAACTGGATTCAATCACAAGAACTAGATTCTGAGTAAATTAAAACACCCAACGTCCATGGTATGTAATAAAGATAACAACACCTACATAATTGAGGGCCTACTATGTGCTAAGCCTACACTAGGAGGTTCATCTGTTACTTTTTTCATTCTTACAGCATTCATATGGAATAAGTATTCATATCTTCATTTTCCTGTTGAGAAACAAAGAGCACGGGAATAATGGAGCATTTGGGAAAAAGAAAGAAAAGAAACTCTACCTCAATCAGGATTCTCACTAAACTTTCAGGTGGTTGGAAATATAACTGACTTTTAAGAGGATATGACAAATGACAAACACGCAGGGAGTTTCTGAGCCATCTGAGAAATGTTAAGTAACATGCAACATTTTAATTCCATTTCGTCTGGCTCCTCAACAGTTCACTCTTAAGGGATTCTAATCATTAATCACCCAAAGACTTTGTGTCTCCATTCAGGCTGCCTTTTCTGGGAAAGTGATATATCTTGAATTTTAAAGTCACAGTAATGGTCCCCAAATGAGGCCAGAGTACTGATTTTTATCACTACCGACACAATCAACGTATGTAGACCTACAGGACAGTAGCAGTTTTCTCTCCTGGGTTTTGAGTTTGTATAAATATGCATGCAAACAGAATATGGGAAAAGTTTCTACAAATCACTGCACAGACTCTGTATTTTCATTAAGAAGATATCCTGGGAGATGAGGCAGCTTTCAACTCTATGGAGTAAATTCCCTGATATTCAGAACTCAGGAAGCACTTCCTCAGAAAGAAAAGAAAGAGAGAATTTACATCACATGGATAAGTTCCCAGCTAATCCTCCCCTCTCCCAGGCCACCATCAACCATCCCTACCCCCACCCTCCTTCTTCTCCCTGGCCTTGGACCAACCCAGGACAAATAGAGCAGCTGCCAAAGGAAGCGATCACTCCAGGTTGCAAACTTCTTCGTTTCCAAGATGAATTAATATGAAAAAGGAGAAAAGTCACAGTCTCAACTGGAGAGAAACAAAAAGATTCCAGGGGCTACTTGCACCTCATAGCAGCAACCGTGACAAGGGTTCCTTTCCTGACCAAACTTTAGTCTGGCTCCGCTCAGCTCTTTCCAACTGGGTCTTGTGCTTTGCCTGCTGAGCTGTTTTAGCAAAGGATCCTCCTAAGTCAGTTTATCAAGAATCCCGCCCACCCTTGATAGCCGATATTGCTCCTCTTCCCACACCCTTGATCCCTAATCAAGTTCCTCTTCTCCTCCCACCCCTTAATACCTAACAATGCTTCTCTGGGTAATTTTCCATCCAGATCCTCATTCTGCCCATTTGTCATCAATCTCTACTTGTTCCTCTTGTATTCAGAGTTGAGTTAAATCTCTCTCCCCTATTACAATAGTCTTGAAATAAAGTCTTCCTTGTGGTTTTTAACAAGTGTCCAGTCAAATTTTTCTTTTATATCCTTGAAACTAGGGCTGGAAATATCTGTGTATTTTATGCAACTATAGTGAGCTGTATATTTCGTATAGACTTTCTAGATATGTATCCTAGATAAACACTCTCAGATCCAGGTTTTCAAACAACTTAAGTGGATAAACTGAGCTTGCTTGTTCTCTCTTGCTGACCTTCTATTACCCTCTGCAAGTTGTCAATGCTGTGGAAAATTATCATTTGTTAAGTGGAACACCCGGTGGATGATGAGCAAAGTTTAGCAATACACCACAAGAGAAATTGAAATAAAATTTATTACTCATAGGTCCTGGAGGAAGTACACAGCATGCCTCAAGGGGCCCCATGGGAGATCAAGGCCAGGTGCAGGCAGAGAGAGAGGCAGGACCTGGGGCACATGCTTTTATTAGGGTCTATGGGTGAAGAACTTAGAGGTTCCTGGTCTAAGTCCAGTTTGGTCAGTTCAGACCAAACAGGTCCTGGGAGGCAGGGGAGGGGGGACTATTGCTCACAAAAATTGTTAGAGAAGTCATACCAGGAACTTACATTTGCTTGCTGTAACTCTGCGGGTTGTTATCTAGGGCATGCAATTGTAAGAAACAGACTAGCATAAACGATATTATCCTAATTTTGAACGATAACATGTAAATTGTTAAAGAGAAACCCACAGGCTCAAAATGGTGTCAACTGCGCTAAAGCCCATGATACCAAACCTAGATTTAAGACCTGACCTAATTGCTGTTTCATCATCTCCCAGAAACATAATCTTTATCAACCAGCCTGACATTTTCTGGGCAACACCAGTGAGGCAATCCGTGATGGGCCCTCTCCATCCCTCCTGGAAAGAAGAGACAATCTACATGATAAAAACACTCACCCTTCCCTTCCCCACAAAAGGTGTCCCAGCATAATAATAATTCTTTCCTTTGTCAATAGCTCCCTTGCCCCACCTTTTTTCTTATAAAAACCTTCCATTTTGTACAATCCCTTGGAGCACCCTTGTAGTTTTGGGATGGGAAGCTGCCCCATTCATGAATTGCTTAACAAAGCCAATTAGATATTCAAATTTACTCGGTTGAATTTTGTTGTTTAATAGAAGATAAAGATAGGAAGGAAACAGTGTAAACAATGATTTTCTTTTTTTTTCTTTTTTCTTTTATACCAACACATATTTTTCATCTTTTGTTCACTGAATATTTATATTTTTATAATTAAAAATAAGAATACTATTCTGTGAATTAGAGTCTGCGGGAGTTAAAACCTGTTTGAAGGGCACTCTGCTACAGATACTAAGGCTTCAAAGAGAAAGTTGCATTACAGAACTGGCCTTTTGTATTTTCTTTTGTATTTTCTACACTTTCTTCCTCCTCTCTGCCTCCCTCTCTTTCTCTTGCTCCCTCTTCATAAAATAAAGCAAATGTTTCTTTGTCTGAAACAAAACTGTTCCCACCACACCCAGGTCCTTTGCCTGGCTCAGCTTCTAAACCCATCTCTTTTCATTCTGAAATGCAGCGCCCTTCAAAAGAGGAATTCCGTCGAATAAGTGTTTCTCCACTTCATTGTACGGGGATAGTAATCCACTCCCTCTCTACCTCACTGCTGTTATTTTGTATGTGAATATTAAAAGGGATATTGTGTGTAAAAGTAGTTTGGAAACTGTAGATCAGTATGGATATGAAAATAAGCCATTTCTTATAATTCTCGGTTACCCTTATTGTAGTAGTTGTTATACTGCGTGAGCTGAGTTAGAACTGAAAGTGTAGCTATCTTTCTTCTGCTCCAGACCACAAGTTCTGTGTGGGCCAAGGGTATCTTCTTCACCGTGCTACGTCCCATACTTTGCCTGGTGTAGCTGTTCAAAATATTTGTGGAATGTAGGCATCAATATATTCAACAAAAAATGCAAATTGAATCAGAGTAGTATTTCCTTGGTGAGAAATGGAATTGAGGAGCAGGTCAGAAGCCACTCAGGCAGGGTTTAAATCTCAGCTGAAAGTGTGACCTTGGACAAGTTATTCGAGATCTCTTCATTTCAGTTTTTTTATTAGCAAACTGAAGATAAGGGTATCAGCTACCTTCGGATCATTGTGAGGTTTTTTTGATTAAAACACCTGAAGTTCTTCAGACAGTTCCTCGAACCTGAGTGTGTCTTCAGTAAGTGTTGGCTTTTATTTTATAATTATGTTTAAGGTCAAAGACATGGAGATTCTGACATGCTCTGATATGCCCTCACAGTCCCCCTTCCTTCCTTAGCCTGGAAGTCTTCCTCCTCAGAAACCGGAATCATGAAAGGGAAATACGAGAACGATATGTGACTTTCCAGCAGCTTCAACCACTTTCCACTTTGCTTTGCTGTCATTAATATGCATCATCTCTCTCTCTGACTAGAGGGTCAGTGTATGCACGTGGGTTTTAGATCCCCTGACTTCTGTTTATGTTGCCAGAAACATTTAGCTCAGAGCTTCATCCCTACTGCACTTTTCAAGAGTGTGTGATAAATGAAGGAGGTGGCAATAATACGGCTGAGCCAAGGACATACGGGAAAGGAGAAGCAGTTTTGGAGCCAGGCAGGTAGGAGATACTGAGTGGGCATCCACAGATCAATACAGATTTTCAAACTGTGGCTCTGGAGGTGGCAAACGGGGCAGAGGTGGAGTGAAGATTGGGCTCCAGCCCACCACCCACGCTCCCACTTTAAGTGAGGGCAGACTCATCTTCTCTTTCCCTTTATGGAGGCTTCATATGTGTATAGGAGTCTGCTGCTTAAAAAAAAAAAAAAAAGGAAGAATGATAATTATCATTTCTTTCCTATTCAGGCACTGCTCAGTTAGATAACGTATTTGGGATTCACTTCGAGGCCCCTTGCTACCTGTGTTGACTTCAGAATATGGTAAGCGTTTGTTGTAATGGTCTGGATTTAAGGGTGATGTATGTTTCCAAGGAGAAATGTATCTGATAAATTCATCATAAACCTTCCATCGCAGCTGCAGTGTAATTTCCAAAAAGGTAAATCCAAGTGTCTCAGATAAATATAAAATGGATGTATAACAAAGATTTTATTTAACGTGTTAGTTGTTGAGCGAACCTATGAGGTATTGAAACCAGCACATTACGAGTGTCCGATAGCCTTGGGTGGCTTGCAGCTCTCATCTTGGACAGCGCAGGTGGAAAACGTCTCCATCATTACAGAAAATTCTGCTGGAGAGCATTGCTGTAGACAAGGGTAGGTGCTATGAATAGCAAGCTAGAACCTGAGCAGACCAAGGGCACTAGGTGTAGTTCGATGGCAAAGAGGACTGTTTAGGCTGATAGGCCGTGTGAAAGCTCTGAATCAAGAAGAACAGGAGAGCAGGAGACATAGCAGGATGCCTGGACAGAAGGACAAGAGAAAGATTCTAAAAGTGCATGGAATTTGCTTGTGACTCTACAAGTAGAAACCAAGTTTTTTTCCCCCTTTTTCTAGAAGAGCTCACTTTAGCCAACAGGTAGCTGGTCTCTTCCACGTCAAGCAACAGCCCTGTGCCTGATCTAGGAATTTCAGAATAGGATTTTGAAAAGAGATTTTATGTTTGTTTGTTTATCTGGATTCCATACGACTCTGCTTGTAGACAGTTTATAATTTGGGAGATGTTAGGTTTATCCTCATTGATATGATGATTTATCAGTCTCAGTTTCTAAAATGGACTTGAGGTAGGTTACTAGTTACATCTACAACAAAAGTGGATAGAGAACACTAGATTTGTGGTCAAGCAACTCTGGTTTTCCTCCTCTGTAATATTAAAGAATAGTATTTTCTTTACTGTGTAATTGTTAGAAATACATAATGCACATAAAGTTCCCCCAAATATGCCTGGTACATAGTACAGGCCCAATAAATAATAGCTCTTCTGATGTGCTTTTTCTAATTAGATAAACTAGTAGGAGTAAGGTGAAATGAGGTTTGAGAGAGAGTCCAACCAAGTATGTAAGACATGAGTGTCTTAACGCTTTGAAAAGTGGAAGAGAGGCTGGCACGTGAAATTCTGAGACCCCTGGTGGCCACGGCAGTGGGAAACATGATCACAGCCCATGTTCAGAACAGAACAGATCAGTTGTCTGAAGAAACCCAAAATTTCCTGACACTGAAGCTTGAGAAATATTTTAGGAAAGGGACAATGGTTTAGAAAGTGGGTCACATTCTCAACCAAAGCCCTCAAATGAGTAACAAATGTTCTAGAACCATCTCTTATTGTCGTAATTTCCCTCAGGGGCATATGACCAAAACCAAATTTGGAGGAAAGAAAACACCACATTCTATAAAAATCAACAAAATGAAATCCAAGTAAGCAGCATTCTGATTATTTAACCTGACCTAGGAACAACAGTCAAAAAGCCACAGATATGAATGAACGTATCCTCTACGCCTTAGCTCCCCAAAAGGGGGTGCAGACCCCCCAGGATGTGAGCAAAAGCATTCCAAGGGCCAACGGGAGAAAATAACTCAATTTTCAGGTACATTTATTTTTATCGCATCCTATTCTGTTTCCGTTTGTTTTACAACATATATATATATATATTTTCTAAATATTTTGTGTATACAATCCAGTAATAAATGAATATAGCTATATTTGTCAAATATGCTCAAAAATGTTTAACATATGATCAAAAAACTTTGGAGATCGCTACTTTGGTTAATCACCCCTGAACACTAAATTTATTTCTTGTCACAGTTCATGTTTAGTAGTCATTGCAGAGCAGGCTACTAAGGTGGTGTACTCTGACCAGAGCCTATAAGGCTTTCATTTTTCAAATTTCCCTTGCCTTCGGAGTCACCGTGATAAATGGAAAAGGCACCAATAATTGAATAAAATACAATGTTAATGTTCAAATACCACCAAGGTCAAATATAGCTGAGTTTCCAGCCGGAGGGAATGATAATGCCATCCATTTCTGTTTTCCTCAGGGGGCCGATGGCATTTATAGTAGTGTGGGCATGGCCCTAACCTGGGTGTTTGACGCTCAGGATGGGTCACTTACCTCTCCTCAAGGATTCTCTTTAAGGGGTCAACTACTTTGTTCCCAAATGCCGAGCCTCTAGTTTATTCATTTCTAAGGCAGCTGCTCCCCAGAGAGACCTAACGTTTGGCAGAAATATCAGGACTATGCTAAGATCTTTAAATTCTATGTCTTAGAAAAAAACATCCACACCAGTTAAAAATTAAGCACTATGATAAGGGAATGTTCAACTCCCTTCCACACCCTGGGTGAAGTTCTCTAACCTGTCGAAAGGAACACTGATTCGGAAGCTGTCTGAAGACACCACAGCTCTAAAATGCACCATGAGCCATTGTAATAATGATGGCCGGCAGGTGGTCTCTGCTGTGCAGTGTCTGACTTTCAACCCCCAAGTGACCTTGGGCGAGTCAATTTACTCCTCAGTGCCTCAGTTTCCTCATCTGTAAATAGCATCCACTTTGTTGGGTTGCTGCGAGGGTAAACGACTTATACTTTATGGCGTGCTTAGGTACTTAACATAAGCCCTTATTAAACAGTCAATAGACAGTAGCTATGATTATCAGTAATTCTGTCTCATTCCTTATGTGGAGTGTTTTCGCTGAAAATTAATTTTTTTTTTTTTTTTTGGCAATAGCTGCTCTCTTAGAAGGGAGCTTCCAAATGCAACCAGAACACTCGAGAGCATCCTCGTCCAGTGCTTTGGTTGCTGCATGGGAACCACCTCCGCTCACTGGTTTCCTCCTGGATCATAAACCTAAACCACACCCTTCTTTTTCAGAATTTCTGGTCAGTTCAGTTACCCTGCTGACCACACGGACATCTGCTTCTTCTAGTCTCCCCAGTGCTTCCAGCCCCAGCGGCTGCCACGTGGGCTGTTAAGGATGACTCAGTGCAGGCGCGCTCTTTCCCGCTCCAGCTCCCTGGACCACAATCCCTAAGCAGCACAGCCGTGCTCTCTTCCTTCCCAGACCTCACCCCAAACTTTCCGCTGTGCTTCCCACGATGACGGTGGCTCGACTCTGCCCATCTGGACTCTGCAGATATCTCTACCTTCTGGAATCTTCTTGGAATTGATTGGAAAACCTATTTTACTTCGCTCTTTTGTAACTTTTCCTTTGCTCAGTTTGACTGTGTTTAGAGCCAGTTATTTGAAAATGCTTCTAAATAACCCTTCGTCTCTTTCTCTTTGGAACAGTGTTAGGAAATACTTTCAACATAAAATAAGCATTAACCTGAACGGCCATTGGCGTGTTGGTGCAGACGTGGAACTTCGCGTGTTGGAAAACCACTGGGTGTTCCCACCGAGGTCAAGGGCTCGACCGCAGTGATTCTGTGAGATGCCTTCATCTTGCAGAACTCTTCAAATCTGGAGAGAAACTTTAATGCCTATCACTCTTTCTTTAATGTTGTAATTGTACTTCCTACGTCCATAGCTCACCACTCTGGATTCTTAAATCTGAATATTTTAACAAGATAATTAAGAACTATCCAGAAGCCATGGGAAAGGCACTTGAGATTCAAATCCAGGTTACTAGCTGAGAAAGACTGAGGTAGTTTTTCTCCTTATTGAGCCTTCATTCTGTGTCTGTCGAATGGGGATAGAAATGTCTATGTTACAGGACATGGGAAGGATTAATGACCCAATGAGCAAGGTGCCCAGAACCACAACTGGCACACGAGAGGTGCTTAATGAAGAGTTATGATTATTTTCAATCTTTTAGGACAGTATACTTTATTTTCTTGTGATGAGTCTGTACCTTCTTCTATTTTGATTGGGAATTTATGAGCTCAGGGTCCTGAAACTGGTTAGCTCATGCTGACCAAAAGCTATGATCAGCAGTTATAGATGTCTGAACTTGAAATCCAGAAAATAAATTATTTTAGGATGAATGGTGGAGCAAATCTTTCACAGGATGAAGCCCATACGTGAAAAATTACACAAGTAAGCGATGACGAGCGGGCGTTTTTAAGAGCTGGGGTTTTGGAGTCTCTCTCTGCCCCCGAGCAAGCCTTTGAACTGCTCCGAGATTTTGGTCCATCATCTGAGAAGGTTGACAATACAGTGTGCCTTCCCCAGGGTTGTCGATGAACGTTGAGATAATATGTAAAGTTCCTAGCACTGTCCCCAAACACAGTAGGCTCCCCACAAATGATCGTTTTCAACTCTCCCTTTGTGGAAAAGTGGTGGGAACCACCATTCTATTCCCACATCCACTCACGAATGCACACATGCCTGGGAAGGAGCCTTATTCCTGAGAATGACAGCATTGTATATCATTAATGGCAGGCAATTAGGTTGGACAGCAATCTTGAGTCTGAGAGATATAGTGCCTGCTCCCATCCAGATAACTAATCTCACAGTGATGTCCTAATTTCCTAAACAGGAGGCCACTCTCAAAATGCCCTCGGAAAGTACATTTCATTTTTTTCTCCCCCCTACATTTTGAACTTTTAAAATGGACTGTGTACTATCTGAGTTTCCCCAGCATCGGCTGCCCACTACCTCGCATATTATCCTGATGGGCTCCTGAGATCTCATGAAGCTTTTTTTGTGTCCATCAACATCTAAACTCTCCCCTCTCTCTCCTTGAGAGTAAAGTGCTTCTAAGAGCTGGGGGAGGAGTATGCTGGGGAAAAGCCTCAGAATTTTCCTGGCCGAATATGGTATTTGCTTCAATCTTTGATCTCAGATGCAGTAAAGTGTCAGCCAGACCAAAGTCATTTTATATATAGGCTTGCATAAGCAAAGTGGAGCGACTTCATGGTTAATTGATTAAATCGTTCCAAAGAAGGTACAAGATCAAAGGACTGCTTGCTGGTTTTATATTTCTCTGGGGTCCCACAGGCCGTGTGGGTGACACAAATGACCTTGGGCGTGAGAGTATTCAAAGGCTGATGTTTGTTTGTTTTATTCCAAAACATGATTTGTGTTTCCCAGGGCTGCCTGGTGACAGGTTGCATTGTGGCCCCAGTCTGTGTTTAGGGGGGGCCTCAATGGGAACAGCAACCATCGGCAGGAGGGCATGACCCTGTCATGTTGCCACCAGCACCTCTTTCTGCCAAACCCCAAGGAAACAGACTCCATTATATTACTGGAAGGCAAAGACCACAGTCTCCTCTCTTTCTTCCCTCCCCCTGCACCCTCTCCCCCCTTTTTTAAAAAAATTTCCAGTAAAAGTCAAGGAGAGGTTCACAAAATGCAGGATCAGTCTTTGGAATTGAGACAAAAGAGAGACCAGAAAACTTCTCATTGTCCCAACTGTCCTGATAACAGGGACAGGAATCTGCTGGACAAACATTTTTGTAAAGGTCCTCCAGTTACAGGAAGCTTAGCCAAGAAGGAAGAAGACATGGGACAGAAACTGTTGTCCACAGAAGCATCATAAACTATGCTGGTGACACTGAGCATTAGCAATAGAATAATAGCTACTATTTATCAAGCAGCTGCTCTTTGCCAGGCACTAGCTCTAAGTGCAGCACACCCTTTGCGAAGTCTCATTTGTCCTCCTTCATAATGGACATAATTGAGGCCAGAGCGTGGAGATGCCTCCCTGAGATCACATGATTTGAGCTCAGGTTTGAATCCATGCTGCTCTGGCTCCGAAGTCCACAGCTCCTCAATCATCCTGTGATGGGCTGTATTGTGTCCACCCGAAATTCCTATGTCAAAGTCCTAAAGCGCCCCCCAGGATCTCGGAATGTGACTGTATTTGAAAATAGGGTATTTAAGAGGTAATTAAGTTAAAACGAGCTCATTAGGGTGGACTCGACTCTAAGATGAAAGATGTCTTTATATAAAGGAGAAATTTGAACATGGACTATTACAGAGAAAAGACTGTGTGAAGGCAGAGTAATCACAAGACTAAGGGATAGGAGGTGAAAGGTGCATGGTGAGTAAGGAAGATCAATAAGTGACAGAGCTGTCAAAAAAAGAGGATGCTCAGATCAGAGAGTGGAAGAAGAGGAGACATAAAGTTTAGTGCAGTGGTTTGAACAGCATCCTCCGCCCCATCCACATGGTTCTGGACCTCAGAATGTCAGCTTATTTGGAAACAGTCTTTGCAGACTTCATTAGTTAAAAGGAGGTCATACTGGACTGGGGTGACACCTTAATCCAATGAGTAGTGTCCTTATACAAAGAGGAGAGGACACAGAGAGACCCAGGGAAGTAGACCATGTGGAGATGAATGCAGAGACCGAGTGCTGGGTCTACAAGGCAAGAAAGGCCAAGGATTGCAGGGACCTTACCAGAATGCAGAAAGAGGCAAAGAAATAGTCTTCCTCAGAGCCTTCAGAGGGAGCATGGTCCTCTGACACCTTGATATTAGCCTCCAGAACTTTATGACAACAAATTTTTTTTTTGTTTAAAGCCACCAGTCTGTGGAAATCTGTTATGGCAAGCCTGGGAAACTAATCCAGTTAGGCTAGCATGGAATAAGATTCTCACTATAGAGTCAGAAACACCAAGGTTCACATCACAGCTCTGAGGCTTCTTAGCTAGGAGACTTTGAGTGATCAGTTTTATTTCTTTTAACTTTAATTCCTTAGCTATAATATGGATAGATAATACTACCAAGAATGGCTTCTATGAGAATTAAGATAAAACATGTAATGCGTTTAGCACAGCACCTGACACAGAGTAAACACTCGATCCATGTCTCGTATAATCATCATATTAGCATTCATTATTTTTAATAATAATATATTGACTACTCTCAATATTGAAATCACTATGATAGATGATACAAACAATATAAAAATTAATGATATTTCTTACTCTTAAATTACTGTCTAAGCTTGAGCTGTTGTAACAAAAATACTACAGGTTGGTAACTTAATCAACAAACATTTATTTATCACAGTTCTGGAGCCTGGAAATTCAGGATCAAAGTGCCAGTAGATCTGGTTGCTGGTGAGGACCCATTTCCTGACTTGTAAACAGCCGCCTTCTTACTGTGAGCGCATAGGCCTTTCCTCCATGTGCGCATGTGAGAAGATAGGGGAGAAGGGGAGCGTGATGTTTTCCTACTCTTATAAGGGCACTAACCCCATCCTGGGTGCCCCACCCTCATTACCTCATTTAATCCTCATTACCTCCCAAAAGCCCCACCCCCAAATACCATCACATTGGGAGCTAAGGCTTTAGCAAAGGAATTTGGATATGGGGACACAAACATTCAGTCCATAATAGTTGCTAAAACCGAAAAATAATAATAATAATAATTATATCATCTACACTTACACAGAGTAATAATACAGCAAAAGCTTCAATATACTGCTACCTACTGATCTTTTACTATAAGAGTTAGATTTTCTAAAATAGAGCACACAAAATGATATTTCCCTTTCACTTTGTGCAGGAGGTAGACATATTGGGGACCTGTTGTCTTGGAAGATACAGGATATTCTTTACCTATCAGACTAGTCACACTGACAGAATCAGCAAGTTGAGACACAGCAGAGCACATCAGGTGAAGAGAAGCCATGTTTGGCAGGCCAGTGCTACCCATTCCAGCTTCTATTTTGATCACTGTCTTGGGATAATTGCTCAACTCTTTCCAGAATGTGCTTTTTTGGGTAAAATCTTAAACCGAACATTTTAACAACTGGTTAAAAACTGAATTTTCATATCTGTTAAGTCATTGCCTCTTCCCAGTCGGGACACACAGGGAGGCAGCTCTCCTGTCAAAGCCTCGCTGGTGAATTGCTCGGGGTTGATCTTACAGCTCATAGAGCTATTCATCATCTTAGCGAGCATCCTCAGAGGGAGCCCCGATGATTTACATGCTCCAGATAAATTATGATGCCTCTCATGATGTTATCATTTCAGCTCACAGATTCGAGCACTTTCTGGGAGAAGACTTTTTTTCGCCCTTTCTTAAATGATGAACAACTCCCAGACAGATTATATTGTAGTTGTCAAGGAAAATGATATAGGTATGTTTTCTTAAAGATAAACAACTCAGCCACCACAGCTAGTCAGCCTAGCAACCGGAAAACGTTGTCCACTGAGAGTTCACTGTTTATCCCACCTGGAAAAGATCAGACTTGCTTGATCTTTTATTCTTACTCTGTTTCATGGTGAATTTTCTCCTGTAGTTTTACCAGGCTCTTCCATCCCTAACAAAGGCTAACCTAAATAAAGCAAAAAAAAAAAAAAAAAAAAAAATCTGCTTCTCTAGCCCAATAAATCATCAAGGTATCAATGCTCAGCTTTAACCTCATTTGATGAGTGGATCGGGCCTTACATTGTTCCCTGTCCTTGAGGGAATGGGTATTTTCATCTCCTTAAGCCTGTCTTGTAAGATTCATTGGCTTCTGTGGGTGGTACATCCTACCAATGTCTTTTGGTACTAGACCATAAACTTCTCAGATGAGTGCGTTAGGCAAAATAATGACTTCTCTTGAAAGATATCCAGGTCCTAATCCCTGGGACCTGTAAATGTGCTATGTTACATGGGGACTTAAGGTTGCAGATGGAATTAAGTTTGCTAATCAGCTGACCGTGAAATGGGAAGACTATTCTTGAATATCCAGGTAGGCCAAATGCAATCACAGGAGTCTTTCAGATTGGAAGAGGGAGGCAGTCTGTTTAGAGTGATGTGATGTGGTGTGAGAAAAATCTGACTAGTCATTGCCGGCTTTGAAGATTGACGGGGCGGCCACAAGCCAAGGAAATTAGGCAGCTTCTAGAAGCTGAAAATGGCAAGAAAATGGATTTTTCTCTAGAGCCTTCAGAAGAGAATGCAGTCCTGCCAACACCTTGATTGTAGCCCAATGAGATATATTTGGACTTTTGACCACTGGGATGGTGAGATAATAAATTCGTGTTGTTTTAAGTCACTGTTTGTGGTGATTTGTTAAAGCAACAATAGGACAGTAATAAAAGGAGACACAATATTTTAATTATCTTTCTCTTGGAACATCTAGCCCAGTGCTGTCACCCGACAGCTTCTTAATCAATGTTTGGCGAATGAATGAATTGTATCCAAATGCCACAATGCAAACTTCCAATCGCTTTCAAATTTTCTGATCCCTCTAGAGCATCCTGGGTCCTTGGTTCCTCTGTAGATGCTTCTAGTTCTCCTTTCACTAGAACTACAGTTGACTGCCATTCTTCGAGCTCTCATGAGCCAGTCTGCCCCCTTCGACAGCTCAGCTTCTGCTCCTCGGTTTTCTTAGATAATCCATCGTTACTTCAAAAGAAGCATCAGGGCCCTTCTCGCTTCTGTGGTCTCATTTCTACCCTTCACTTCATCCTTGGTGTTCAAACCTTCTAAAATGCCTGGAGTTTCCAAGTACATTTTATATCATGCTTCCATGACACATGTTGTTTGCGGGGGAGTTTGGGGGTTTTTTTGTTTGTTTGTTTTTTGACTTTGTTTTTGTGATGGATATATTCTTGTTCTCTTGGTTCAGGTGACAAACCCATATTGTTCGTTAAATCGTATCGTACTTCCAGGACACTTCTTTGACTTCTTAGATATATATAATTATTCAAATCTTTTTATTGGCTCTACTTTGAAAACTTCTTTGCTCTTGCTTTTGATGCAACCAGTGCTCACAGTAAAACTGTGCTTCCTCCTTTTCTTCCCCTTCATTTTGGTGTCTAGAGTCTCCTGACCAGTATCAGTATTTTTTACACAACAGGCTTTCAAGCCCTCGGTGGTAAGTTCATGAATAAGTGATATTTAGGAATCTGGTCTTTGGCATTGTAAAGTGAGGAGGTATTTACACCTATATTAGGAACAGCAGAGATAATTTTCACCGAGGGGGAAAAAAAAAACTTCTGTTATCATGCCTGGATATAGAAAGGCAAAACATTTAACTTTATTTTTTAATAGAATGTTTTCTCTGATACAAATCACCAATATGTTGTTAGAAGGAATTTTGTTTAAATATTTTGGGTGGAGAAGCTGAGGTGGAATTACTTAGTGTATGGTATTCAGTTTAGGGTAGACATTTTATGTGACCCCCAAAATGAAAAACAAAAGGATTCCTAAAGCTAGTAAATTGCGTTTAATGGAATTGGTTAAAATTATTGGTTTTTTAAACAGCAGATTCTGAGAAAAATATTACCTCCATAGCTCTTTTTTTTCCCCCCTCATTATCTGTTGAAATCTCTTTGAAATGAGCATACGTTGAGAGGAGGAGGTTAAGGCCAAGTTTACAGAACTGAATCAATTGACTTGATGATTATTTTGTCTGTCCTCAGGATTGATTTCTCTGTGTCATTCAGAATTAATCAGGAGAAAACTCAGGTAATCAAATCAGCTGAACCCAAGTCTGGTTCGATGACCATATGTGACACGGCTCAGGAGTTATTTTCTTCACATGCCATGTCCACTGATCATCAACCAAAAGAGGAATCACTGGATTTTCCCCATGGAATGGAGAAGGGGACTGAGTTTAAGTTGTATTAGACCATGAAGGAAACAGCAACTATGTACTTTGCAAAAGGTACGTAGAGACTGTTTTCAGGATACTGTGGATCCATCACTTAAACAAGTGTTTATGACTGCACTGTTTTCAGTGATGTAAACATTTCTATGGATTCTAATTCTTTTGTGAGCAACTCTTAAAAGAGAAGAGTCACAAATCACATAAAGAGAAAGTATTCTTACTAATATCACTTAAAATCAATTGTGTATTATAGGAGTTTACAAAGATGTAAGCCCTTGGCAGACAGGCACTAAGATTACTGTACTGAGCAAATAAAAACAGAGAGCACCCAGTTAAACTCGAATTTCAGATAAATCACTTTTTTTTTTTTTTTTTTTTTTTTTTTTTTTTTTTTTTAGTACAGTTAGGTCCCACATGTTACATGGGACATGCTTATGTTGAGAAAAAAAAAAAGGTGTATTTGATAGTTAAATCTAAGTGGACATCTTTATTTTTTCTGGCAAATGTCACAAGTACTCTCTGGAATATGTTATTTTTAGTGCCTTTGAACAACTTGCAGTTTTAGCAGCAAGTATGTGAACCTAACTAAATGTCCTTTTAATGACCGTCTTTAATTACCTGATTAGTAGAGTTATAACTTAAAGGATAATAAATAAAGATGAAGACTCAAATGTGTTTACTGAAAAGTTAGGAAGTATAATTTGGAAAGAGGACGACACTAAGTAATGACTCTGGGAATTGTGCTGGAGAAATTTATGACAGTTGCACTGTACTTTGCATCTACTTGATGTATGAGATGGGATTGCTGCCATACAATAAGAAGAAAATATACCTCTTGGATATTTTGGTAGCTAACATGATAGAGTGAACTTGTTCAAGGAAGTGTGGGAGTAGAGGAAGAAGCTTAGGGTTGGAGTTCATCAGAATAGCAATTACCCAAGTGGGTCAATTTTTTTTTTTTAAGAAAATAGATGTTGATAATTGAAGTCTAGGAGGAAACCACCTGGTTCATCCAAAATGACCTTCAAAATGCAAATACCCAAGTGATTTATGTCATTTTTAAACTCTGTATCTCCAGTTAATAGCTATTCTCTAGATTATTTGAGGGGGGAAAAAAAACCCAGCTGGCTCTTATAATTATAATTATGGGATTTGAATCGATAAAAAGAAGACACTCTGTTCTTTTAAACATTTCTTATGCACCTTCATAAACAACCTGAGCCCCCACTCCCACCCTCATCTATAGCGATCACATCACTACCCTACTTTTAATCACCGGGTTTGTCTATATAATTCTAAAAAGAGTCCAGCCAAAGAGAGATATGTAGCCAATCATCTGGATATTCTGTCTACAGGATTCCAAATATCATTTTTTAAAAAAAATATCTGGATCTTTGGCCATGATCAAGTGAGCTGCATCTTTTTTTCACTAAGAATACTTGGCCTTGTACAGACAAAGAAATAAATTTAGAGGATCAAAAGGTGCCTAAAAATATTATCTGAGGACTCCCTTGTTTCTAAACAGAATAATGTCTAAACGAGGGTTTCTAAATAGCAATACTAGTAACATTTTGGATCAAATTACTTTTTTTGTTTTGTTTTTGGGGACTGTCCTGAACATTGTTCATTCAATGTTTAGCAGCATCACTAGCCTCTACCCACTTCAACTCCCAGTCATGACAATGTAAAAGGTCTCCAGACATCGCCAAATGTCCCCTGGAGAACCACCGATCCGAACTGTCCAATATTGATAGTGTTACCCCTATACCAACAAGCATAGGAGGTGGCAGTAAAAGCTGAGTTTGCTCTAGGAAGGTAATAGAGAAACAGGGATGAGAATGTTGTAGGGCAGTGGAGAAGAGAAGGGTAAGAGCAGTAGACTGGTAACAGCCATAAATCAATCTCTCTCTCTCTCTCATTCAGCATCCTTCATTCATTCTTTTGTTCAACAAATATGTATTGAGGAAATGTTCTGAAGGCTGGAGATTCAGTAGCAAAGGAAACACAAATTCTTTGCCTTGAAGGAGCTTCTATTCAAATGGAGTATGGGGGACAATGAATAAGAATGATAGCTAACTGACATTATGAGGTGTTAGCCAGGGAAGGATGAGAAGTAGTACGGGAAGAAGAGTGATGGGGAGGATATTAGTCAGGGTTTCATGAGGAAAACAGAAAACACCAGCAATTTTAATAGCAACAATGTTATATAGAGAGTGGGTTGACAAGGTGTTGGACGATGACAAAGGCTACAAAAGTGGACACTGAGGTCACACGGAGTAGGTAGCTACAGGAAGCCGTCGCTATCCCTAAGGCTGGGGGAGCAAGGAGAACAGGATTAAACAACTAGAACCTGGAAACTTAGAAAAGATGTTGGTGGAGGTAGGATCCAGACCACTGAAGAAATGGCCCTGCTGACTTCTGCTGGTGCCCATGGGGCTGCGATTAAGTTTTGGAGATGACTAACCCACTGGGGATAGTATCTCCTAGGGACTTGTTAAGGCTGCTTCTGAAAGTATGCACCAAATCTAGTTCATTGAAACTAGCTGCTGAGCTGGCCTGACACTGACAGAGACAACAGGACAACAAAAATGGGTAAGTCTCCCACCTCGGGCTACCTTCCAGTCTTCCTATAGTGCCCCCTGTTGGCAAAGTTTAACAGGGAGCCATCTGGAGTAGGGGAAATGCAGTCTGCAGAGTCTCAGCCCCTACGTGGCAAAGGAGAGTATGGAAAAGAGGATCGAAGCTGAAAAATAGAGCCTCAGAACGAGCGTAGGGAGGCCACTGTTTCAGTACAGGAAGTCTTTGGACCCTACTCTATCCTGATTCAGAGAATGTCTTGGTCGCTTTTCTCTGTGCGTGGTTCTGCTTCAGAAGAATTATCCACCATACTATAAACTTCAAGGCATCATCAGACTGTTACCTATCATATTACAAAACATTTATCGAATGAATGATTGAATGAATAAATGTAACAATGCCTTTAACATAAGAAAAGCTTTTGTTGCTTTTCTGAATTACTTCATTTAATCTCAAAGTCAAAGTTTATACTATTGAGTTTTATATTGAACACAAATGTCCTGGAAATTAAGCAACTATAGCTGAAATATTGATTGTCCACACGACATGATTTTAGCATTAGTAACTTTTTCAGCTTGCGTTCTCCTGATCACCAGCCCTGTGTGTATGTGTGTGTGTATGTATCTGTCATATTCAGTCCGAATCAAAAAATATTAACTAGGCACCCACTAAGTGCAAATCTCTGCATCAGATGCTACATAGGACCTGAAAGAATTAAACCCTGTCCCCAAAGGACTGAGAATATTGATTTCAATATGTGCCATCTGGCTCATATCACTATTTTTAAAGGTCTTTTCTTTGATTAAGGGAGGCCTCTTGAATCTTACACTTTTCTGTTTTCAAAGATATTAACAAATGCATGTTGGTCCCCACTCACTTCTGCCTCTAGCTTCATCTCTTCCAAAAAATGGATTTCCTCTCAAAAGTAACTTTTCGGTAGTAATTGTTTAAAGAGAAAAGCTGCCAGGGCACCATTGCTCAATGTTCTGTAAAACTCCTTTCTAATTACTACCTAGAGAGAGACTTGGCATCTGGAAAAGAGCATCCGATGAGTATACATTTATTTCCTTCATTGTTATCTCAAAGAGGGGCATGAGTTCATTACTCTGACGATGCTTATTCATAAGTATGAATAGGATGAGGCTGTGGGCTACGGGATGATCGTCTCCCAACATAGTTTGAAAGTCTGGCTTCTCAGATGACCTGAGCATGGACTCCACCCATGAAGGGGCACAGGAAGAAGGCAGAGGGGACGGACGCATGCCAGATTTGGTTGTCGAAGGTGATCTTCCTCAGCTGTCTCCAAAAATACACCAGATGCTGTTAAATTTGCCTCTTTCGCTTTGGAGAAGCTCTCTACTGAACATTCATGCTTTCTTCCCCAGTTTCTTAAAGACGTTTTTAAGGCCCATGGATATCTTGCTTAACATCTACGGCCTTTAAATTTCTTCCTCTTGACTTTTAGGGAGAAATGCCTACACACTCTTTGGATCGCTTCATTGTTGATATTCCCAGGATCTCCATTTATCAAAGATCCTGCTGCTTTTTAAATTCAGAATTTTGCCTCTGAAAAGGTTTTAAAAAATAATAGCATAATATTATTCATGTCTCACATGAGGCTTAATTGTAGCTCTACCTTGTAATCAGGCCATCACTGAGTGACCATTATAGACCACGTTTAATATTTTATACTTAATAGTGTTAAATATAACCTAAAGTGTCAAACAGTGATAAAATTTAAATCCTGGGCCCCCAAGCACGTTTTCTTTACTTTGAGGTAAAAGTCTCCAGCAGAAAGAATTTCTCTTGACATTTGCAAGCCCTACTAGTGTCCTTGGGTGCAATTATCATGAAAATGCAAATGGTTTGTTACATGTAGTCAAAAACAATTTTTCAAAGCAGCTCAGCAGATGTATTATGTTATAGTCATTCCCCTCAACTTATTATTTGGTCAGGATAAACACTCCCAGTCAATGTTGATTGCATTTAACCTGGATATATGTTTTGTGCGTGTTTCAATGCTGATTCTATTTTCTGCTTTTAACCATACAATGATATGACTATAAGGGAAATAATTTTGTTAGCGATTGAATTATAAAATGTGTTCGGTTCTCCATTAATAAAATCTCTGTCCTGTTCAACATCATCAGTAAATAGCTTTTATATTTTTCCTCTCTTCAATTTGCCTGCTAACAATAGAAAACATAAACTGAGATTGAAGGTTGCGAAGCTAATAAGAGACAGTTGGTCAGCGCCATCTAGTGGCTAAAACTTAAAATTTGACCAAAGTTTTTGGGTCTTCCTTTCTATCATACTAGAGAAATAAATGCTGGTGCTATTTTATTTATTTATTTTGAAATATTTTTATTATTTTAAAGTGTTTAATTAAAATCCTAATATAAACTACATACATTATATTAAAATTTATTTTAATTTTACTATTTATATCTCAACAATACTTCAGATAAGATTATCTATGGGGAGCAAACAGTGAAAGCAAGAATTGGCAATTATCTGGTAATCTTCCCAGTGAAGACAGCTAATTAAGAATGTTTCATCCTAACTGTATTTGACCTTAATTAGAAAACATATAGATATCATTGATGAAGCTAACTTGGTCATTTACTTTCACTCTGCTCTTTGGACCTACTCAATTTATTGCTGGCACTGATCTTTTTTTTGAAACGAATATGGGAGCCAGAGACCAAACTTAGCCAGTGCCTCTCAACACGGAACAAGCATTTTAGAGATTCTAGGTCGATAGTTAGAGATTGGGGATACAGATTAACCTTTTTATAGACCTTTGATACTGCTTTTCAAGATTGCTATATTCAATGACTGGAATTTACTTCACAGTATGGAGAAATCGGGTATATTATTTTCTAAAGAAACATAAATAACAGTATATTGTTAACATATAGATATATTTATTTTAGGAAACTGGCTGATGCAACTATGGAGGCTAGCAAGTCTAAAATCTGCAAGGTGGACCAGCGGGCTAGAGGCCCAGGGGAGAGCTGATGGTGCAGTTCAAGTCCAAAGGCTGGCTACGGCAGGATTTTGTCTTGCTCAGGGGAGGTCATTCTACTTGGGCCACCCACCTTACGGAAAACAACCTGCTTTACTCAAAGCCCACAAGGTAAATGTTAATCTCATCAAAAAACTCCCTTACAGAATCATCCAAAATATTGTCTGACCACATACCTAGGCACTGTGGCCCAGCCGAGTTGATAGATACATAAAATGAATCATCACATCAGGAGAAGTATGAAGAGGGGGAGAAAATGAAAGATATGGGAAAGGTTTTAAAACCTGCTTACTGTCCATCTAAATAAAATCATTGCTTTTTGTCAGAGGTTCTAAATGGCCTCCCTATCTGCTGCCGACATTTCAAGCACCATTGACTCTGCGGGATCATGTGGCCCAAATAAAGAACTGCTTGCACTGCAGCCTGGACCTGCTGCAGAGCCTTCTATTGTTCTGGGCCCCCCTCAACCCTAATAGCTTTTTTGGCTCACTCAGTAAATGCACCAGAGCAACACAACCACATGACAAATAGGTAGCCTCCGAAATCTAAAGAGGCCCACTAGGCATTGTGCGTCTTTTTGGGTTGTAGGAGAGGCCAGATGCAACAACTAATCCTTCACCTTAGAAGGAATATCTTGACATGCTCTGTACCACTGAACCCCTGGAAATTTCCTTGAGGTGGAAGTCCCTTCGTTCTGTTAGAGTTATTTCCCACACCCTGATAAATGCATGTCTTACCAAGAAATCTAGAATAGTTGCTGCTTCTTGTTCATTAGATCCAGTCAGCATCATGGTAATGGACCAGTGTGATATCTTGTGGTAGGGTGCTTACAGACTAAATCATGACATAGGGCTGTAGATGTAAAATATCACGGATAGAGGACAGAGAAAGTGTGTTGCTGGCCTTGCAATGAGTCACTGCCTGGTTAAGTATATGATAATCCACTGTCATTCCCCAAGATCCATCTGGTTTTTTTGCACAGGCCAAATAGGTGACCTGAATTAGGCTATGGTGGGAAACAGCAACCTTCATAAGTCTTCAACGACAGTATTAATCTCTGATATTCCTCCAAGAATGTGATATTGCTTTTGATTTATTTCCTAGGTAAATGTGGTTCTTCTGGCTTCTACTTGACCTTTTCTACTATAATTACTCTCATGGCACAGGTCAGAGAACCGATGTGGAAAATCTGCCTAGTGATGTATTCCAGAATGGGAGAAATAGCCAATGATGGCTTTGGGGGTTCACTGGGGCCACTATGGGCCAGATCTGAGCAAGAAGCCCATTAACCACCTGACCGCCACAAGCCCTTCCTCTGACTAGGGGACCCCAGGGACTTTTGGATCTCCTGGGATCAGTGTCAGTTCAGAGCCGGTGTCCGTAGTCACCCTGGTAAAAGTCATAGGTCTTTTGTGGGGAGGACTTGGAGAAAGACTAACAGTTAAGATTTGGGGAGCGTGATAGACTCCTTTGTCAAGAGGACTCATTCTCCCCTTTTTCAAGGGGTTCTGGGAATTGATGAAGGAGCTATTAGTCTTTTGATATCAGTTATTCAAATTAGGCTTCTGTTCACTTGACCTATAAACTCTTTCACTGATACATAGCAGGTGAGAATTTAGCAAACTACCCATCTGTTTCACAATCAATAGTCACTACCATAGGTCTCAATGAGGCAGACTGTCCTGATTATTGCTTTGACTCCACTGCCCAATACACTAACCACATCCAGCTTGTCTTTGGTGATTAAGTGTGACCACATGACCCAAGCCACCCTGAGATCTCCTTATCCCCACTGTATTTAGGGATCCAAATTTAGTAGCGGCTGTTTCCACTGTAATCTCTGACGTACAAAGAGTGACCACACAGCTCTTCAAGGATGCTGGGGCTCCTCTCACATATTTATTTCTCCCAGTTGGGATGAAAAGTACATTCCACTCGGCCTAGTGGCTTCCACAACCCGCCCAGGCTGGGTGAGCAGATCTCACATGATGAATGCACTCTAACGTTCATGTTCCTAAATCTTTGGCTACCTCCCTCTACAGCGTAACGAGGTTGATCTGGCCTTTCAACTGCATTTACTATAGGCCACCTTTCAGCCCGTGTTTCAACCAACCCACTGAACACTTAGAGCCCTTTCTCACTCCTTAAGCTACAACAGGATTCAAGCTACAACAGTTAAGTGAGCAATGTTTTTATTTTCGTTCCCAATGGAACTATTGATTAGTTAACTGAAAAGTCACTTATTGAGTAGTTAAATGTGTACTTTAAGTATACATTCTGCTTTTAGGAAAAAACAGTAAAAGTTATTCTGCACCTTCTATATATCTTGTCTGGATAATAAGATTTCTATATCACATAACATTTTCACTCAGGAGCTTATTTTGTGCATTTTTTTTGTGATCTGAAATCTATGTCAATAAAAAGATAACTTTTGAAAACGTTGGAGTTCTTAATTATTATTTATTGCTGGGTTAACTTTAAATGTTCTTACGCTGATCCGAGCCTACAATCAGTTTTGATATTTATATTTTTATAAAATTTATTCATATCTTGTTACGTTTTGACAATTCTTTTCAACATTCCCCTTGCCAAATTCAGACTCCAGATTCACAATAATAAAACCCTTTGTATGTCTTTTGTACCTAGCCTATTTTGAGGGTTTTCTGGACAGCTTTGGGAAACACCAAATATTTGCTCCCTCGCGTTAGTAAGGAAGAATGCTAGAAAAATTAGCAACTCCAAATTTTTAATGAGCTCAATACTGCAGTGAGAGCTGCCCTTTTTGTACATCCCACAGTATGAGAAGAATTAACGAAACAGAAAGAGAATCTCAACTCCTTCTGGGTTAATTAGGCACATGTAATTACAAAATGTCAATATAAATATGTTTCAGCTATTGTGTGACTTTCAATTTGGGTAGAAGCCTACTTTAGTTCACATGTTCAAAGATTGATATACTTGTCAACAAATTGATTTGTTTTTCCCCACAAGAAATATTTTGTTTCAAGGTTGAATACAACTTTTCAACAGAAGACAATCATAACATACATTACGGGATGAATTAGAGGGCCCTGAGGATTTTTCGAGGCTCTTATATTAATTTGGATGGGCCGCCATAACAAACTGAGTGGTATAAGTGAATAGAAATTTATTGTCTGGTGATTCTGGAGGCTAGAAGTCTGAGATCATGGTGTTGGCAGTGTTGGTTCCTTCCGAGGGCTGGGAGGGAGGGAGGGTCTCCCTCGTGCCCCTTCCCCAGCCTCTGGCGGTTCGTTGGCGGTCTCTGGTGTTTCTCTGCTTCTGCCTTCACATGATGCTCTCCCTGTGTGTGTAGCTGTGTCCAAATTTTCCCTTTTTATAGGAATATCATTCATATTGAATTAGAGGCCTTTCCTGCTCCAGTATGACTGTATTTTAACTAATTACATCTTCGATGACCCTATTTCCAAATGAGGTCACATTTTAAGGTACTGCAGGTGAGGACTTCAATGCACGAATCTGGGGGTGGAGGGGATAAAATTCAACCTATAACAGCCCTCATGGGAAGAATATGTTCTTACTCTCAGTGTAATTTTTGACTAAATCCCTATAAAAATATTATGTATCTCAACAATTACCTTCACCTTCACTCTGATATTGTGATTTTTACAATTTAACTTACTCTTTATCATCAAGAGGTAGTTTCTGCTTCTCCCTGGCACTTGACTAAATTGGTGCTTCTTAAGCTGTAAGGGACATTTCCTCATCTGGGGAATCTTGGTAAAATGCAGAGTTTGACTCAGTAGACCCAGAGTGGTGTCTGAGATTCTGCATTTCTGAGAAGCTCTGAGGTGATAATGATGATGGGGCAGTGGTGATGGTGATGATCTGAGAACCACGCTATGAGAACAGGCCATGGATCAGAAATTAAGCCACTTGAAAATAAAACGTTAACAAACAAACAACAGCAAAGTTGCCCTAGCAAAACATTATCCCTGGTTGGTACTCTTTTAACTATTGATGTTATGGAGAATAAAATCATGTGGACCAGTTTTTCATTATGAGCTGACATTATTGCCATGGATACCTGTCGGAATGTACAGAGAGACAAATTCAGGGTTTCTCGTTTCTTTTAGCCTTGTTGCAAATGACTTTGTGAAAGAAGACTCATTAACCAATGATCAGCAGAAGAAGAATTAATTACCCAGGACTTAATAAACTGATTTAATTATGGTTAATGTTCTACTTTCTAATAGCGTATGAGAAGACCATTTCTTTCTTGTCTATATCTAACTCTTAACTTAGGCTATACTTAAACTAAGTGGAATGAAACACTCTTTAAATGGTATATTATTCTGACTGATACCTCCGAATTAAAAAAAAAAATCCTATAAAAGATCCTAAATAAGTTATAAACTAATATAACAAAAAGTTTTTGTAAAAATAATATTTCCTGCTACCCCGTGACACTTCTTCTATGCAAACTGCAGCTGGACTATTTTATGCTTATTGCCTCAGAGAGGGGGTGGTGTCATCATAAAAAAGATACTGACAATAGACAAATTCTTGGCTTTTAAGTTTCAAAAGCCAAGTTCAAGGTTTAGTAATTATTTGGAAGAGTCCTGGTCCAGATCTGAGTGCAAAGAGACAGTGTGCCCCGCCCTCCCCACCCTCCACCCTGACCCCAAGGCAAAATCCCAGAACTAATAAGGGTCTAGATACCCCTGAAGCCATCAGGGTGCAGGATCAGAAGAAATGGTCATGTGGACTGTCTAAGCAAAAGACGCAAGGTGGTCTCACAGGTTCCCGTCATCTCCACAGTGTGGAACTCAACAGGTGGGTTTCTCTCACTTCAGATGGGAAGAATAGATGACTTCCTGGGTGCTTAAGAGGAGATTAAAATTCTCTATGAATGAGAACCATGAGAACCTGGAATGAGAGTTATGCATGAACAATCTACATAAATGGAGGATAGATGACTGAAGACCAGAAAGGTCAAAGTATATCTCAGGCAGATGGCAAGAGAGGACTAGCCTCATGTCTCCAAGCTTCACTGCTCCCTCTCCAGCACGCGTCCCAGGAGAAGCAGCTTAAGTTTCTTCACAGATCGAATTCAACTATGAATCATAAAAGAAGCTATTACTCCCACTGATTTCATAGAGATTAATAGTCAACTAATTTAATCAGTTTTCCCTTTACATTTTGCACTGATCTTACAATATCTAACAATATGTTCTACATGTCATATATATTCTGTAATGATTTGATACAATGCATTCACCTGGTGCTATGTTTGTGCAACTCTCTGAGGACATTGCTCTCTCTTCATATCCTCCAATAGTTGTCACTAGCCACACGTGGCTGGCTATTGAGGACATGCAGTGTGGCTAGTCTGAATTAAGATGAACTGTCAGTACAATATACACATGAGATTTTGAGGACTTAGCATAATAACAAGAAAGTAAAAATATCACACTAATATGTCTATAATATTTAGACATTGATAGCGTTTTGGACATATCGAGTTAAATAAAAATATATTATTAAACTGAATTCCACCTGTTTATTTTTACTTTTTAAAAATGTGTCTACTAGGAAATCAAAAATTTCTTATGTTACTAACATTATATTGAAGTAATTAAGTCCAAGCCATTAATACCTCTGATATTTTCTTTAAAACGCTTGGCGACTAAACAGATATAATTAAGAAATTTTGACAAGTGAACTAGGAATTAAAACAATAAGAAAAATATTCTGAGTTTTCAACTTTTATTAGATGTATCATTAATTCATAATTTAAAGTATAAGGGTACTACAGGGACAGTGCATTAATCAATTAATACAGCACCTGAGATTTAAGTCCTGAAGTAGGCCATTAAGAAAGAAACTCTGGCCTTTATTTAGGTCAGCTTCAACTGGGTGTCTCATAGTCTTTTCAAAATAGTATGTCCACAAGAGTATCCAGCATTTATTGCATGATATCCAGACAAAGTCACGATGCCAACGAAGTTGTTTTTTTTTTTTTAATTAAATTAAGATAGAAAGTTTACAAGAAGCTAATTTAAATATGATTAGAAGAGGCTCACACAGATAGTTATGGTCATTTTTAAAAAATCTGAAAAATCTATGCTAGTCTCCATAGTCCCGTACTAACATCAAGACATAGTTGGCGACCTCTGCAACTTGCAGTGTACTCTGTTTAAAATTTAACTTGCTTTTACATCAATAATTTACAAGCTTACCCTCACTGAGTTCTTCCTATGGGTTAGGAACTTTGTGCTCTTATTGAAGACTTACAAGAACCCTATATGATGAGGAAATTAAGGCTTATAGAGGTCATACGATTTGCACAAGTCCTCATAGATCGTAAGTGATGAAGTAGAGTTTCCAACCTAGATAGCCTAGCTTCAGAACATGTGCACCTCGCTGCACAGCAATACTGAATACAAATTATTCTTAAACTCCAGGCAGAGGCTAAAAGGCCATGAGCTAGGTGCTGCTAAGTCTGATGTTTGGTGTGCTAGGAGTGAGGAAGGGGCAAGAAGATATGTCTTGAAGAAGCTGGAGAAGAGGAGAGGTGAAAGTAGCTAAAAATAGGATCTTTTATTTCTATTCTCTTGCTTCTTTAAAAAACACTGTTAAATTAAGCATGCATTTTGCTAGATACTGGGGATAGAAATGTGATGGAGACTATTTCGGTTTAGTGGGGAAGACAGGTAAATACATTATAATGAATTTTAAAAGTTAAGATAGACTGGTGTGCAAGGTTTACATTAGGAATATTATAGAATTCATTCATTCATTTCATTTTTTTCAGAGAGCATTTCTCGAGTCTTCACTACATTGTACAAGAAGCACCGTAAGTGCTTCTGGAGCAGCAATTCAAGTAGCAAGAATAGAGCTACAAGAATAGGGAAAGATTACATCCCCTGCAGTGTTCACACAACGCCAACTGCATAGTCTGCCGTTACCTGAGCAAAAAGTTAAGGTTGACAACAGGAACAGCCTCTAGAGAGGATGCAATGGACAGGCTGAAAAGACTTGGACTTTTTACTATGACGAGCCAAATTGCTTTTGGTGGAATTGCAAGTGGACACATTTTCCCGCAGCATCAGTTGTATTAAAATAATCTGGAGACAAAAACCCCAAACTTTTTATTATTAAAATATAGATGTATTATGTAGTTGATGCAATAACATATGAATAAGGTATGACAGGAAAGGAAATTCCACAGCTGGTCAGGCAGATGACTTCGGCTTTCTCCCCAGAAGACTCTGGGGCAGGAGTTCATGGTCCTCAGCTCTCAGATGATCTAGGCAAGATAGGTGAACACTGAGTATTTTAAGTGTGCGAAATAAGTGTAAGAGTTAAGTACACAGACTGGGGCGAGGCCGCGGCGCAGGGCACTAGGAGCCTGTGCTCGAGCGCCTCTCTCTGCTCCCTGGACTTCTCCTTCCAAAGGCAATCACCACGAGAGGCCCTTTTCGACACCAGACAGCGCCTCTAGCGCAGGAGCTGCGCCTTTAAAGCCCGGCGCCTCGTTGCCACGGCAACCCTCCTCCGCAGGCTCCTCCTATTGGCTGAGAGGACGTAGCTTGCGTCTGTCGTCAATGAGCGGCGCCGCCAGATCCGGGGACCCCGCGAAGCCTCATTTTTCTGAGTCTTGACTGCAGGCAGTGGGATCCACGGCTGCTGGGCGAGGGGGCGCCGGTCATAAACCCCACCTGGGGTGGCGGCTGGTGTGCGGATCGCGGCAGGAGAGGGGCGCGGTAGGAACGGGCCTCCGGAGCCGTGGGCCGCGGGTACAGGGATCCCTCAGTGCCGCCTGCGCGCTTTCGGCCAAGCAGCTTTCTCCCTGGCTTGTTACTAGGGC
Organism: Pteropus medius; assembly: GCF_902729225.1. NCBI lineage: Eukaryota > Metazoa > Chordata > Mammalia > Chiroptera > Pteropodidae > Pteropus > Pteropus medius. The sequence goes on along the minus strand of NW_024349804.1, from coordinate 3,875,659 downwards.
CGCCGGACTCCGTTGCTAAGGACCCTGGAGATGCTGTGAGCCAAGAGCGCGCCCTTTATTTTCTTGTGTCGGGCTTTGGCCCACAGTAGCCATCGTTCGCCTTAATTGAAACCGGCCGTACCTCCCCCACGCCCTTTTTTAATCTCTGTTTTCCTCCACCTTTTCCCCTTACGTGTCCTCATCTTCCAACTTTGAAAACACCCTGGCCCTGAACTGGTCTTAGGTATTCAGACATGTATGGGGAAGACTAGGAAATTGGAAAGCAGGTTTGAAGACCCTTAATATGCGCCCTTTGGATTTACTTTGTGGTAAAAGGGGATTGAAATAGCTGTGTATTGTGCTCTGTCGCTCTACTTTGGAATTTGAAGGAACTTTAGAGATGCAACTTTCTAAACACTGGATTAGAAAATAAGAAATAATGGAGTGTTGGCCCCTGAGAATTTAGCAAGCAGTTTCGTGCAGTGGTCTCAAAGCAGGGTACGAAAGTAAGTGCATATAGAGAAAAAGATAGGATTTATGAGATATACAAAACAAAGAAATGTAATGCTTTCCTAGCATTGACACAAATGCCTACAGCTCCTTGTAGGTTGCCTGCAGCAACTGAGGAAACCTTAGGCCCTCCTCGTTTGCTCTGTGATATCGTTACATAATTTAGGTGTTTGGGTTAAGTGGATTTGTGGATGTTAGTGTCTGTTTAGAATCATGTTTTGTAAAAGAATGAAGGGTGACCATGTAATATTTAAAACAAAATAATTCTTCATTTTTTTTTACTTTCTTCCAACATTACCCTTATATACCACCCTCTATGTGTTATTTAATGAAAAAAAAAAACACTCAAAAGGGTGGTTGAACATAAGGTGAGTGTAGCATTTTTCTTTTACAAACAACTCATGGGCCAAGTTTGTCGTCAGTTTGTTAACTATTAAAAATAGTTAGATAACTATTTTTAAAAATTGAGGACACATAATTTGTCTTTAAGGTAAAGGGTGATAACTTTAAACAACAAGTAAAAAAGTAATAGTTTTGGAAAGATACTAATATAGGATGTTTTGAAAATGGACCTAGAAATGTTTGCATCTGTGTATGTATGTGTATTTTGATGTTGCTGAAAATTACATGAGTATATTACACACAAAAACTGTCTTGTATACTTAAAACCTTTGGAAGCTCAATTTCCTAGTATGTTTAAAGGTCAAATGGCGAGGTTCAGTGGCTTTTTGAACTCATTCATAAAGTGGCACCTTCCTATTAGTGCCTTACAGGCACAGCTTTTTGACATAAATGTAGAAATTTAGTTCCAATAAAAACTTGTGTACAATTTGTAAATATTGTTGAAAAAATATATGTCATGATTTGATGTGGCAAACTATGCACTTTTTATGTTTGTGAGTAGGCATCTTTGTGATATATCTTTTTCAGTTATGTCAGCTGTTAACAATTTATGATCAAAAGAAACTGAACTTAAACTGGAATCTTCAGATTGGTGTAGCCCAAGGTCGTCTTAAAACCAGATTTCTCAAAAAAAAAAGAAAAAGAAAAATATTTAGTCACCCTGACCATGTTCTTATTAGTGACACTTAAAACCATTTTGTGCCATTATAAAGGGCTAAAACTCATATAGCATTTATTGTGTGCCAAGCACTTTTAAAAGTTTTACTAGTCTTCATGTACATTTAGAGTAGTTACTGTAGTTATCCCCAATTATAGAGTTGAAAATGCACAGATTTTTTTTTTTTTTTTTAAATAGAAACCTAGCTTGTATTAATCCCCATCAGGAGCTTCTCAAAACAGAGGCCAGGTATAACAGTAAACACTTGTTAATCACTGAGGTGCAATATTATGTCAACATATTTAAAGTTTGCCTTAGCTTATCGTAGGATATTATTTGACATTTAATGAAATATGAATGACCGTATTTCTAGAAAATGCTTTGAGAATGAATATGAATTGTGATATTGGGAAGTAAGTCATCTGTTGGTCATAGGATGAGAAAGTTAGGTCATTCTATTAAACGAAGAAAATTGAAATTTAAAATTCTTCTGTGTACAGAAACAATCTTACATTTAGTTTATCTTTACAAGGCACTCTGAATTGGGCACATCGTGTTTGAACTATTTTCAGGCTCAGTGTTATTACAAAGAATTTTGTCCTTGTGAAGATTTCTAATTTGTCAAGTAAATTAAAATAATCTCACATGACGAATCCTTCAAGAAAGTATCAGCGTTTATCCTGAAGAAGAGAAAGATAAGGATTTGGTAGTCATTGTTCTCAAATATTTGAAAAGCTCATTTAGAAGTGGAAAAGAACTTTACCTGTGTTGCCTTATGGGAAGATCTTAGAACATAGTTGAGGAATAGACATATATATAATGACTATATTAAAAGTATAAAGTGGGAACTTAATGGAAGAAAAACAGGGGTGTCATGCAAGTGAGGGAGGGAGTAATGAAGTCAAAATAAGAAGGAAGCAGTGCAGAAGTTAGAGTGCCATGGAAATGAACATTTTAGAAACAAGATGAGGAAAGGCTGCATGAACTTGGGATTGGAGCTAGGCCTAGAAATACCTGCAGGCAGTGACATATATGTTTGGTTGTGTGTGGTGGAGGGTTCCTTGGTAGATATATAAGTTTAGAAATAATTGATTAGGTAGGAAATCATGGACTATGAACTAGAGGCCTTTCATCAGTAGAAAAGATGGAAATGTGGAAGAAGGAGCAACTTGGCATATGATCATATTTATTCAATAACAGCCTCGATAGGCTCATTGTATCTCCTTCTTTCAACAGATTAGGAAATCAAAACTTAGGGAGGTTAAATAATCTGCCTGAATTCATAAACCTCATCATTGGTAGAGCTAAGACGCAGACCTGGATCTGAGCACACAGCCCTTTCTACCTCTCACACCACACTGACCACACTGTAGGACTGAGTGTAGGAAGTGAAGGAAAAGGAAACAGTGACCTAAGTTTTTCAGCCTGCTTGACCAGAAAACTGGTGGCACCTTGAATTAAGGGGTTCATAACTTCAGTGTGATAACCTCCATTTTGGTTATGTTCTGTTCAAGGAGCTTGTGGTACATTGAGCAGGAGAATTCATTATGTCACTGGGAAGTAGGACTTTTATGTGCAGACTCTGACATTTGGAACTTTGGAAATATAGAGGCCAGAGAAGATGGAGATGATAGGGGATGTGCCAGCCACTCTTTCAGAAAGCTAGTCCATGTTTTCTGAGTATAGCCAGAGGATTGCCATTGAGTGTCTGTCAGTGTATTTGATAATTTGAATGGGGTTGGCGGGGGGACTTTTGTTTTTATACATCTTATTTTCTTATAGCTGGTTTTTAATTTGCTATCATCGATATTTTGAAATTGATAGAGTTTTATATTTTCTCATTAGTCTTTTCACGTGTTTTGCTCCATACCATCCCTTTTTTGTGTGTCTTTTACTGCATTTTCTACTCTTTTCTGTTTCGGTCTTTATATGGTTAATGAATTTCCCACCCCCCAAATTTTTTGAAATCCAGTTTTATTTAACTGCAGGAGTAAAAGGGAAGCAATGCAGAAACCAGAGTGCCATGGAGATGCACAGCTGAGAAACAGAGTGACAGGTACAGAATATTTCTCTTTAAATGAGGAGGTGAATTTTGTTAATGGTACATTCTGTTATACAGATGAATGCAGGTTGAACTTTATTGTTTTCAAATTTATTGATTATCTGTTTTTTTTTCCAGGTAACTGTGATCAAAGGACATCATCAAGTGCACAAATAAAACATGGGACTACAGTTCAGCGAAGTAAATCCTCGTCATCAACTAGTTCTCCAGAGTCTGCAAGAAAAGTTCATCCTCGACCAAGTGATAAACTTAACCCTAAAACAATTAACCCAGTAGGTACAAAAGATATTCCTGACTCAGATTTTTCAAAGTAATATGCACGTAACATACTACTGGATTTCTTAAGCAAGGATCCAATAAACTATCTGAGGGCAGAAGGAGATTGTCTGACTTAGGAAAAAAAAAACAAAAAATAGTCTGAGTATCTATGATCCTTTGCCTCTTTTTATAATCTATACAATGTTAAGGAAATTGAAATCCTGAAGAATGCCCTGACATCTTTCTGCTGTTACTTCCTTTTCCCATATTTAATTGAGAGAGTTTGTAGCCCTGATTTGTCTTAATTTTTTCCTCAATATGAACAACACATTTTCAATTTATTTCCTTGTCTGATATGATTTTTACTTGAAAGCAATTTTTAAAACATGTTTTTCTTAGCAGGAATTATAACTAGATAAGTGAAATATTACTGTGCTGTGCATTACTATGCAGAACATGGATTGATCTCGAATGAATCTTATAGTATTTTAATGAAATTTCATGTATGTATTTTTACTCAAAATGTGTTTTTCCAGAGGAAAGGGCTAATTCTAAACTTGTATTCTTAAGTATATTTTTAAATTACTGCTTGCGATTAAAAAATTTATCATTATATATAGTAACTATTTATATTGTAATTTAGACAACTATGTTTCATTTGATTATATTCAAAGTACCATATTGTAAAATATTTACTTCTTGTGCCTTTAAGTCTCTGATCAATTATATTGAAATTACTCTGATTGTTTAACTGTCACGTGTTATGATTGATCATCTCTTAAATTGTCTTTAAGAGTAGATCCACAATTAATCTATTCTTAAGATAATAATATATAGCAAAACTGAAAGCTGTGGAGTTATATATCTAAGCAGACACATCTGGGCATCTGTTTGTGAGAGTCTTGCTCGGTGTCCAGCTCTGTCATTCCTGCCCAACCAGAGTCTTTGATTTTACAGAAGCTTAAAGTCAGTTTGGAGAAATTACAGGTTCTTTGACTATCTAGGCTGGAGGACAAATAGGAAATGTGCTGAAGGCTGAAAACAAATATACTCTCCTTTATACCTCTATTCAGCTCTCACTTTGGAAGGGCACAGTTTGGGAGGGGATGGAAAGATGGGTTATCTTTATAATATTTATATTTATTATATTCCTGATTTCAGCTACCTTCAAACATTTGAAACAAGGTAGGGGTGAAAGGAAATATACAAAGTGTGGTCATGGTTGTGGTTTTAGTTCTGAGAGGCCTGATGATTTTTCTGAGTTCCTCAGTGTAATGATGATGCGCTGGATACCCTCACGGTGGCTTGAAAGTCACCATTTGCCTCTGACCTGAGCTGGATTAAAACTGATGAGATATCACAGTGTAGGTGATAGTCATATTTATTGTATTCTTGTCATTTTTATTTCAGTTTGGTGAGCAGTCCCGAGCCCCTTCTGCATTCGCAGCTATTTACTCTAAAGGAGGTATTCCTTGCAGGTAAAATCAATGCAAGTTTTAACTGAGCATGTCATTCAAAATAATTGAGTAAAATCAATACAATATTCAGTTTAAATGTATGGAAAGTTTTATTTATGAGGGAGGTTGAAATAATGGTGAGTTATAGTTTGGCTGTTGGATTGGTATAGATCCTGGGACATTGTTGAAGAAAATATTTTAAATCCAAAATAGAATTACCAATAGATCTGAAGTAAACCACCAAATAATTTAAGAAATGGATCGAACTAGTTTCTAAAACAATTTCAGCATTCACTGGCTTGGGCAAGTTGCAAATAATCCTATTTCGTTTGTAAACAGAAAGTTGACAATTTATTGAAATTGTTCATTATTTTTAAAAATATATTTCAAAACTTAAATTTTAAAAATTTCAGTTATATTTAATGAAATTATATTTCTTAATGACTATATATGTCTGTTTTTGCTTACTTTTGATGTAATTCTTGCTACCTTTCTGGACAGACATCACGACTATTTTAAAGAAAATAACATAGGCTACTAAGAGTAATATTTTAATATTTCACTGTTGAGAATCATTTATTTCTTCTAAGTACATCCAGTTTTAGCCTATTCTAGATGCTGGAAAATTTCACTATCATTGTGGAAAGAATAGTCACAGCATCCTTTTTGTTATTTTTTTTTAATTTAATAAATGTTTCTTGTGGTATTTTCAGATTTGGAGGGCTATGAGTGAAAAATAAGCACAAGAAGCACTCTTCAATTTATTGTTATTATTTCCTATTTATGTTCTGAATTGAAACCCTATTTTAAGGTTCTTATACCCCTTCCCCACTCAGAGCAATTTATTGTTGCTAAAAATGTAAAAAAAAAAAAAAAAAAGTTACTGAGGCCTCTAGCTATTATGAAAATAACACTAATGACAGAATCAAGAAGTTGAGAACATTAAAAAAAAGGGAAGAAACATGTGGGGATGATAACGAAGTTCATCGTCATGATTGCTGTGATGGTTCAGTGGATGTACTCGTACACTAGAACTTACCAGATGACATACTTATATATGCGCAGTTTATTACATGTCAGTTAATACCTCAGTAGAGGCTGTTAAAAAAAAAAAAAAAAAAGCAGCAGCAGTTGCTTTAATTCAAGGGGCTACCACTTTGTTACCGTACATGTGCCATGTCACCTTCCTGGCCTCAATTTTCTTCTCTTTAACAGGGATAAAACCTGGCTTGACTTTACATCATTTGTGTTAGGGTTTGATGATCTATCCGAGAAACATTGTTCCTTATAAAACAAATTGTTTCTAATGATCACATTTTGTTTGGCATTTTTACTTTTCTTTAGATTACTTATTTTATTATAATTATTATTTAAACATATTAACTGTAACATTTGCATTAAGACTCACAGATGGCAACATGCTTAAACTCCCAAACTGTAGGCTTAGCAAGTGCGGGGTTGTTTAGTTTTGCCACCAGTACAGTTTTGCTGAAAGAGTAGGAATTTGTAGGATTATAGACACTGCTTTATAAGATGTCTCTGTAATATATTTTGAAGTCATGGGTTTCCTACATGTTACAAAATCTAATATGGTTATGGTCTAGAAAAAGTATGTATATGTTAGATAATCACTGCTTAGTATATACTTATGTTATCCTTGTTACATTCACTGATTTTTATATTTTAGATTAGTCCATGGTTCAGTGAAACACAGATTACAGTGGGAAAGTCCTCCTGAAAATCTTCCATTCGACCCTCTTCTTATTACTTTAGCTGAGGTAAATAAATACTCCATCTCTCCTGAGTTTATGGGAAAAAAAATTAAAATTTCATTAAATGTTATTTTGTAATTCATCAGTAAATCTCATTCTTTACCCACAATTTCTTGGTTTAATTGAAATTGTAATTACTGAAATTGTATATCATGATTAGGAAAATGATAATAAAACTTAATTTTCACTTGGACTAATAAAGATTCAATTTTTTTGTCATTAGCATAATAAGTGGATAGTATTATCATGTGCGATTTTTTGTTTTGTTTTGTTCTGATTTTTGGTCTTTGGCAGGGTCTGAGAGAGACTAAGCATCCATACACCTTCGTGTCAAAAGAAGGTTTTAGAGAATTGCTTTTGGTCCAAGGTGCTCCTGAAAAAGCTGTGCCTTTGCTTCCTAGACTGATTCCTGTTCTAAAGGCAGCTCTGGTATGTCCTTTATTCCTTTGGACTTACTGTAGTATATTTAGGATATTTTATGTCTTACTTCCAAATTACAAGCAGATTAGTCCTTTACTTGTGATTCTGATGTGTGTGTAGAGTTGGGCCACTGTTATTCAGGGCCAGATGATTACTTACTCAAAGGCACCTTTACTAAAGGTAAAATGGAACATTTTGAGTGATTAGAGAAAGTAATGAATCCCAGGCAGTATTTCTGCATGTTGTGCTACATTTTAGTTAATGTCTAGGTCAGGCTGACCATTGTTTTTTTGTTTCTGTATGTCCTGCATTAAAGGCTGTTTTTTAAATTCTAGATTCGGTTGATTATCCTCTAATTTTGAATGTTAAATCTTACTTTTTTTCTCCACTGGCTTGCCCTTTCTCCTAACCCATCTTTCCTTTCCTTTTCCCCTCTTTCCCTCCCCATCCCTACTCCCCGGACCCGCCAATGCTCCACAGGTCCATTCGGATGATGAGGTGTTTGAAAGAGGATTGAACGCTCTGGTACAGTTAAGTGTTGTTGTCGGTCCTTCTCTAAACGACCATCTGAAACATCTGCTTACAAGTGTGAGTACTGAAAAGATTAGAGAGTGGTTGTGTATATGTATCATGCATTATCCATATCTCTTCATGGTTTAATAACTTCAGATTAATCATTGACATGATTCAAAACCTTAAAATGAATCTCATTACCCTAACCAAAATGTAGAGATCAGACTTTGTAGTTCATAAAATATTTTATTAATGGACAGTTTGCTCTTTAGATTTTTTTTAATGGAAAGTACTCATATGAGCAGAATTTAGGGTTGTTATAAAAAGTAAGCAGAGTCGAATGGGCAGAAATTAATGAACAATGTAACGGTATCGTGCCCATGTGGATTAGCTGTGAATTATAAGCAGAGCTTATACACCCTCTTGTGTAGTCATGTCTTTCATCTTTTTCTTTGTTTTTCATTGTAAGTTTTTTAGTTCTATAAATAGCATTCAGGATGGGAGTTGTTTTTCCTGTTACTTATAGTTTAATTTTTATCACAAATGTATACTGGGACACCATGTAGTTAAGGAAGCCCCCAAGACAGCCTGTAGGTTCGGCAATTTGCTACAAGGACTTGGAGAACTCAGAAAAGCTGTTATCCACTGTTAGGGTTACTACCTGTAGTGAAACGACATAGGTTAAACTCAGCAAGGGGAGGAGGTGCACAGAGCAGGGGCCAGCAGAAACCAGGTGAGTACTGCAGATGTTTGGTGGGGGGACAAAGTTGCAGGCTGTGCTCGATGACCTGAACTGTATGTTTCTGTCTTCGCCCCTGTGATTCTGTCCTTATGCACCTTGTCCCCTCCCCCTTCGCATTCAGAGTTCCACCATCTTCCAGCGGAGGCCACTTTAGGACATATCGGGCTCGGGGTCTTGGGGTTTATAGTCTGATTCTTCTGTCACAGTTACTGAATTATTCATGTAAACGCACTCCTCTTTGGTGTCTCTTCCCATTTTAACTATAGGAAACATGTGTTTTAGAGGCTTAGCTTTTCATCATAAGTCCCCCAAATGCTCTTGCAAATTACAAAATGGAAAAGTATGCAATTTCATAGAAAACTTACTCTGGATACCACACTGTAGCAGATTTTTTAGGATTGGTATAATTTAAAATAATGTAAATTCATTGATCTTTTTAAAACAGAATGGTATCTATTATATGTACATTTCTGCGATATATTTCCTAAGAGAAGCCTTGAAATCTAAAACAAATTTAGTGGCGTTCATGTACCTACTATGAGAAAAGAGTCAATGACATTATTTCTGGATACCTAATTTTTAGCTTATGGTGAATATTCAAATCATTTCACTCCCCCAATTTTATTTTAAAAGCTTTCCAAGAGACTAAGGGATAGAAGATTCAAAGAGCCCGTCACCAGTGCATTACAGAAGCTGGAGCTGCATGGTGGGAGCGTAAGTATGGCTTATTCTTTAAGTCGTTTTTTTATTTTCAGCCATATTACAAAATTGACTATATAACATATATTATCTAATTTCAGCCACAAGTAACCACGTGGAGTTGATATTATTTTTGTTTAAGAGCTCAGAGTTTCTGTCTTGCCCAGGTCGTCCCATTTTTAAGCACTGGGATTCAGACCCAGGTTGTGTAAATACAGAGCCTGTCACTTCTGCTGTGTGAAATAACTACACAGCACTCTGTGTGGTGCACCTTTCCATTGTTTTTTCCTCTTTATTTTGGATGTTTTTGCTTTGACCAGTGGAACGTTCAGGAAACAGAAGGACTAATGTAGAAGGCTCATGAAGACAGTACCTTTTTCTCCCTTTCATTTGCCATCTTTTCTATCTAAAAAAAATTATCATTTGCCCATAATCAGTGATCGAAACAAGATTTCTAGATGTCAGCAATATTATGTCTGGAAAAACGTGTGTGCTCAAATATGAGCGTGCACACACAGGAATGATTCAGCCGATTATTTACACTTGCAAGAATGTTCAAGAACAATGAGCAAGAAGATGCAAGAATGTAGGGGATATCATCATCATTGTGTGGTGTCAAACCACCAGGTCGAGTTTTCATCTTTTGAAGTGTTCAGATAATCTAATCTTGGAAATATCTCCATGAAGCATTGAACCTTTCTTGTTTTGGAGATTACGTTTAATCACATCTGAATGATGGAGTTGCATGTGATTATTTTAACACTGCAGAACTTAGTTTTATTCTGGGTACTTTCTAAAGGACTTAAATCATAAAGAAAATTTGTATGATTGTATACAGTTTTAAAATGGCGGACGTTTTAGTTTGAACTTTACCTAAGTTACCTAATTTGACCAATTTCAGTGACTTTTTAAATTGATGATATTCTTTCCAAATGATGAATGCCTAGAATAAAGTTTATGAGGAGGAAATAAGTCCCAAGGCTACTAGATAATAGATTTCTTTGTTGTGTGTGGGTCCTGGGAAGAAGATTAGCACTCAGACACCTTGTGGTGATGCACAAAGCTATCCCCTAGCCAACCCAGTCCCTCTTCAGCGAAAGAGAAATTCTTGCTTTCAGATATGCTTGCTGTTGAATTGGAGTGCAAAATGAATTTGTGTCCCCTTCCCTCCTCCCCAGTGAAATGCAAGTAAACAGGTGCTAAATAATGATGGCACAGCTTTTCTACCTGAAACCCTTCTCAGGTGGTTTCCATGCATCTTGTGGACTGTTGTAGGGAATGGGGAAAGTCGAAAGGGGCAGTCCCTGCGTGTTAGAGTTCATGGGTACGTGTGTTCAGAGTTGGGGATAGCTTGTACAAAAAGTTTAAAAATAGCACACTAAGACTTGTAGGGGGAATACTGAGGCGTAGTTAACCAATCCAAGGACGCAGAGATAAGGGAGTTCCTCTCTTGCTACTCAATCTCATTAGTTTTGAACCATACTAATACAGAATTTAAAAAAAGATTTTTAAGTTATAAGGGCTAATAAGTATTATTTATTCTTTCAGGTTTTTTTTCTCTTCTCACTGTTTGAGTTCCTCATTTCTTTGGGCTTGTATCATACTGTTGGAAAGACTCAACTTCTGGGAAAACAAAAATGTCAGTTACAGACGGTCACAGTGTTGTTTTCTTAATAACTAATCAATTTACAACCTGCCTTAAATTGAAATTGGTTCATTCTGAGTTTGATTTAATATTTTTTCTAAGCGATGTGCACATTTGCCTTGGGAAAGGTACATACTTACACCTGATCTTCATAGAGCGTGCGGGAACTTATTACTTGCCAAGTATTCTGTTGAGTACTTTTTAGACATTAAACTCATTTAATCTTTACTGCAACCCTCAGAAGAATGTTGTTATCTCCCTTTAAAGATTTATAAACCGAGGTGCAGAGAGGTAATTACCCCCACATTGGACAGAGAAGTGACGGGCAGAAGTCAGATCCAAATACTTGTTGTCCAGCCCTTAACTACTTCTGTAGTTAAATATTTTTACAAAACAGTAAGATACAACCTCTATTTTATTTAACTCATAAAAAAGTTTCACTTTCTATTTTATCATTCCCTTATCCCTTTTTGTTTGTTTTGAGTTTGGATACTGTTTTAGATAAGCTCCTGCAAGTGTAACACCTGTTAGGGGAACCCTGCAAGATACTAATGAGACGGCGTTTTTTTGTTGACAGGGAAGCCTTCTCATCATCAAATCTAAAATTCCAACGTATTGCTCCATATGTTGTTGAAGAAAGGAGCCAACAGAAATCTCACTAGCTGGTGACAAGTGTTAAGTGCTGACCATAGTACCCTACGGAGCCTTTTCAGATTCACTTTAGTTTATTATTTTATGAATCACAGCCTCCATTCATTATTTACTAGTTTAAGATGAATGTACACAATTCTACTGAATCATAGTAAAAGTTATTCAGCAATGATGGAAAGCTATTAAAAAGTTCTATAATAGTACAATTTTGTGGGTTTTATTTTTTATATTTCTATGGTTTGTGTGAACAACCATTACTAGGTTTACAGTGGATGTGTTTGTATTTATTTATATTTTCTAGTGGCTTTTATTTATAACATTTGTTTTTCAGTTAATAGCTGTACACTTATTTCTAGACATTTTGCCATTTCTGGATTTTATATTTATCGAGGCTATGAAAATTTAAAATAGTGGACAAACACTTGTGAATTTGCTGTTAATTATTGTTTCTAAATATGTATTTTATAATATAGAATGCTTGGAAAATTTCTTTCCAGAGTATTCTAGTTTAAGACTTTTTTTTTAAATATGTGAATTTTCTTTTAAGTATGTTGTTATTACAACTGTTAAAACTACCTAAACTTTAGATGTTAATTGTATTTAAGTAAATGTTATTTTTGTACTTCATAGTCTGAAAATACTGAGCATATTCAGTACAATGAAGATATTCAGAAATTAAAATCTTAAAACTCTTAAGTGTATTCATTCAGTGGTTTGTTGTGCATTTGTTGAACAGTTAATTCAATTAAAAAAGCTTTGAAGAGAAATAGAAAATAAGAGTAAGACCTTGCATCTTAAGGTCAAGAAGAGAGCCTGTAGAAACTTGATAGTCACACCAAAGCCACAGCAGACTGCTTCTTTTGAAGAGATGGACATTAGGGGTCACTCTTATATAGGCGCAGCAGTATCATATTCCAGAAGCGTCAGAGAACACTCTGCCTTTGCTCCAATACCTGGAGTGAGCTCTTTGCAATTTTCACTTCGGATACAGCCTTACAGCTGTAATTTAAAAGAATATGGGTCATTTCTGAGGCATCGTATGGCGGAAATGCTTGTCCTCCCTCAGATCTTTTGCGCTTTCTCGTCCCCATCTGGTGCACTGTTTGCTCAAGTCTCTACCATTCATCACATCCTCAGATCCTATTACCTGCGACATCCACCTGCCCACCAGCCTTGCTTTTACCAGCCTTGCTTTTACTCTTCATTGTACTTAGCACCCCCCAAGGCCGAGATACTTGTCATCTAGAAAATGCCATAAGAAAAATGTAATACTTTTTATCTAGTAATTATAAAACCTGTTAGAATAAAGACCTATAAGATACAGTAGAGTTATAAACATTTTATTTGCTTTTATTTTATTTTTTTGAAATACAAAATGTGCACATTGAGTTTCCACAAACACGTGATGGCGAGTTTCAGTGTACATGTATTGTACTACTTTTTCTACACTGGTGATAGCAGGGCAGCTTTCAACATCCTATCTCTACACCAGAATAGATACCTGATTTATTGTTGCAAAGACAGTTTCAAGTTTCCCCCTACTGTAGCCTCTTAATCCGTGACATTTCTGCAAAATAGGGAAGGTGAGTGTATCTTTAGTAATGTAGCAACTTTACAATTTTGGTTTAAGAGCATTAAAAAGAATCTGACTTATTGGAGTTTTATGATAAGTGAAATCATAATGCAATCAGATGAGTTGCATATTTTTATTTGTTTTCTACTAGATTTGGGGATTAGAGGTCTTGATATAATGGAATCACTGGTGCTTTCAGAGTGACTTCTGTTTGCTGTTTGTTCCCAGCAGGCATTGGGGTCATCAAGGTCTCTTTGTCCCTGCCTGGCAAAGATGCTGTGAGCGGCCCAGGGGAAGGGGATGGAACAGGCCTTCAGTGATGTTAAACTTACTTTTTTTAAATCATTACTAGGTACTGGAGGATAGAACCTGACCCTTCGCATATGCCTATAAACAGGCTCACTCTATTTCACACCTTCTTGGAGTTCTGCTTAAAGACACATTAGAAAATAGTCAACCTGCAGGATTGAACAAATTCAAAATTATATACATCATGTAGGCCTTGGCTGTAATGTGTGTGTGTGTGTGTGTCTGTGTGTATATATGAAAATTAAGAAATGCTTATTAAATAAGCTTTATTAGGCATATGCTGATATCTGGTGATAAACTAATTTGTTTCATATTATAAAAAAAAAGCCAAGTGAATGTCTTTAACAGAAGGCATCAGATCCGTAGAAACTGACCGGGACTGTGTGTGTGTTTTTAAATTGTGGTAATCTTGTTAACTTAAAGTATATAAATGGAATCAGCATACAAACACGAAAATTAATTTCCGGAAATTAAATGCAAATGCCAGTGTTTTAGAAAACGATTTAAAATCCTTGGGCTGAATACATACAAATGAGTAGCAAAAAACATTTTAAAATCACGGATAATGTGAAAGCCTCAATAATCCCATGGCTAAAGAATCAATAAAACTATATGTCAGATTCTATTAATTTTGAATATTCACAGGGTGTGAAATGACTTAGACCATTGGTGGCATTATGAGAAGGATGCAGATTTATAACTGGAATACTCGAAATCTGGAGGGGATTGCTTCTCATTAAAACAAAGCTTGTTTGCATAATGTGCCTCAGTGTAAAGCTGAGCAATCTATGCTAAAAGTGGTAGCTCCAACTGTAAGTGGTAGAATAGTTCACATTTGTCTGATTGAGGACATATTCACAAGTTAAATCACATTTTCGAAGAGCTGCATGGATCGCATTATGTTTTCATCCTGTAAGGGAGAAACAGTGGGATTAAATTCAGAGTATCTGCAGAGGAAAGCAGAGTAAACCCTCACTTCATGTTGTCAATAGGTTCTGTGACTTTAAATGAAATGACGTGTAATGAAACCAGTTTTACCATAAATTGACTGATGTAAACAAGAGCTAAATTCCCATGGTATCTCATCAGTGTTACAAGGAAGTGATGCTGAGTGGACAACAATGAATGTATCGACCTTATTCAAGGACCTGCTGCACACTGTTTTCCCTGTAAGTTCCGCCTCCACACCAACCACTGATGCCAAAAGCTCAAATGCTGTTGCAATTGTAAACAGCATTCTTTGCATGTTCCACACAGACAACTGTGGAGAGCCCATTTTATGTTGAGTCTATCAGGCTTTAAACACCTCCACTGAATCGTGGTGTTAACAGAGGATATTTCTCAAATCAGAATGCCAGAATGGAAACTCGAGAACTGAAGAAGGGAAGACAAAATGAGCAAACACAAATTTTGGCACTCTAGGCGGATCTTGGGCCAAATCACAGAGATTTATATGGGTAGAAGGAAACCGTTTGTGAGCGAAGAGCCAACTTTGTGAGGATTGGAGGTTGGGGCTTTGGTACACATGTGCGATAATTACACCTCTTTCTGGATATGTTAGGGCTAAATCTGTGTGGCCTTCAGGAGCCTTTAAAAATGAATGGTCTCCCAGCTTGAGAGAAAGAATTGTTTGGGAAAAACCATTGCCCAGTGGCTGTGTTCTGTTTAGCATATTCCGTAAAATCCTAAGGGGACAGACTTTGGGTATTGATAAGGGCACTTGGAGATTCTATGTGGATGGCAATCGCTGAGCTTTCTCTGGTAATGCTACCCCGCAGCTGAACTAGTGATGACTTCAACTCGAAGCCAGCTAGCCACATCACCATTCAACAGGTTGATGTCATCAAATTAATTCTCTCAAAGACCACCAAGTCCAAATATGAGTTTAGAAACAAGCAGACATTAGGAAAGGAACAGTAAAACAATTCGAAAATAAAGAGAAAAGAAAGCTCCAACAAACGCCTTTGTTTCTATATTTTAAAATTCTTAATCATGGTTCTACCCACATCAAGTCAAATAATTCTAGCTAAGCTAGGACTGGTCTCCCACCAGATGACAGGGAATCACTGGATTTCTCCTCTGAGAAATTTCTGAAGAGTCACAATGGCGTAATTACTCAGTTGTTGTGACTGAAGACCATTACTGCTTCAGCCCAAAAGCCATTTCCTGTCCACATACATTAAAGCAATTCTGTTTCTCTTAGAAAGCTTGGCCTGCGAAGCATACTTAGCTGTACTAGAATTCTAAATCTGTGGAGATACAATGGACAATATACATGTTATAAGCTAAGTCTAGGCAAAGAGTAATTTAAATCTCATGTTTAATCCTCAATGATGAATACTCTCCAAATGTCTAAAGGATTTAGAGGACAAAAATGCAGTCCATGTGCCACATTTGTGTCTCTAAGACTTCCTACATAGCCTGTAGGCACTCTGTAAGTTCTGAGGAATTGAACATATACATCGGTGGTAGTTTTCAGAGCAATGGGCTTAGCTTATTTTGGTTGTGTAAAATGGCATACGTAGGCCTATGATCTTTAGATTTTGCTCGCTTCATGTTGGGTAGCTGGCC
Organism: Pteropus medius; assembly: GCF_902729225.1. Taxonomy (NCBI): domain Eukaryota; kingdom Metazoa; phylum Chordata; class Mammalia; order Chiroptera; family Pteropodidae; genus Pteropus; species Pteropus medius. The sequence goes on along the minus strand of NW_024349804.1, from coordinate 3,859,438 downwards.
ATACTCAGTCCAGCTGCTGTGAAAGCAAAAACGATGGTTCTTTTATTCTCTTTACTTACTTTTTGGCAACTTTCGATGAACTCATCTATAGTAACGACTCCATCTTTATTTTTGTCCATTTTCTGTTCAAGAAGGAAAGAATAAAAAACTTTATCAGACTTACCCCTTGATCCCCTCACACCTGAACCAAGTAAGCTGAAGCTGATGGAAAGGAAGGCCACTGCTTATTTAATGGGAAGAACGGCTTCAGAGCATGAACTAGTAACTTCTTAGTTATAAGAATCACATGGCTGACTCCTCATAGGCTCCTTCCTTTTCTAGAATGTGGGCAAGATCTAGTCACTGACCTAGGTAAAATCCTGCCCTCTAGCTATGTCATAGCCAGGAAATTGGTCATAACTTTCAGAACCTTGGTTTTCTCATCTGTAAAATGGGGCTAATGAGGATTAATAACCTCATAACGTTTATGTGAGAATTGAATGCAAACAAACAACTGTATAAAACATGGCAATTGCTTAGTGTTCTATTTAGGATATCGCGAATGTTCAACAAGTGTAAGTTATCAGTATGGTAATAAATTCAAAACCAAAATTAAATTGGTAAGATGGTGAATAGTCTCTTGTAGTTTGTCCCTTTCAGGAAAAATTATTTTTCTTTGTATTTTTTTTGAATCTTCATGGCATTTTGCAAACACCAGGAAATGTCCTCTTAATTTTATTCCCCCGTCTGACTTCTGCTTGCATTCCTACCTGGAAAAATGTTTCCACGTGTTGTCTGGGAGCATCTTCTTTAAGGACAGGATATGTGCATTTGCCCATCATGTCATATATTGCTTTCATTATGTCGAGCATTTCCTGAAAAGCGTAAGGCACCCATGTGAGGCTACATGCAATGCACGGAGAAACCACTCTGAGAAGTTTCGACATTATTCCTCCTCAGTTTTCAATTTCTAATTTTTCCTTGATGCTTCATTAAAAGTCATTTGGTTGTCCCAGAGGGAAAGTCAATGGCTTTGTACTTTAAAAGTAGAACCAGAATGTAAAAATCATTTCTGATCTTGGTTCCAAAATGAAATAAATTTCCACATATCTAACACAATCGGAAAGGCATATTCTGGTTTCATGTTTGGATTTCAATAGATTCGACATAGGCTATCTTTGTTTTGTTCAAGTATTATATATCTTACATGTTGATTATCAATTTCTATTTATTGAGACTAAAACACATCATGAGAATTATACAAAAACCAATAAGTGTCAAAGCTCATTAGGATTTTCATTTTTTTTTTTCTACTATGGCTTTAATTGAAGAAGTCACACATGTAGGATAGTCAAAATATTATGACTCTAGGAAACAGTTTGAAATTTCATTTTTTATGAAAACAATCTAGTTTTTGACTTGTCATTTTTAATCTTGGTAAAAATAATATCGCAGTATTTAAATGTTCAGATTTATTGTTTCACATTTGTTTCATATTGAAGCTTCCACATAAAAGTGTCTGGATTAAATTGATAATACAGACTTTTGAGAGCATTCAACTCTATTATAAATGATAAACTAGTTTGTAGTTCATAAGTCATAGGTGAACCTTTTAAATATGTTTTGGGTTTAGATAAGTAGCCAAAAGATCTCTTGCCATAGGCAGAATTCATGAGATGTATTACCTATAAGCAGTAAAAAAAAGCATGTTTGTATTAAACACAGAAAGAGGTAGAGATCGAAGGACCAAGGGACACCTAACAACCCTGAGGCATCTGAGTACTAAATGCATATTGTATACCAAATATACAAGGGACACTAACCATTTAGGAAGTGCCCCTTAATATACATGAACACTTAATATTCGTGAGATCTTAATTCAGCCACTTGTTGATGAGAAATATTCTGGACCCATGTGTCCTCTGCTCAAGAAACATAAATAAAACCCACAGCTGTTGTTTAGGCTAATTGTTAGACTATGGCTGTGGTCAGGTGCACTTGCCTCTTTGTCCCCAGTAAAGCAAGTTCATGTCATTGGCCCACGGTACCTTTTGTGTGAGGGAATTCTTGCTCAGAACTCACCTCTGGGTTAAGCTGGTGAGGCAGAACACAAGAACAGGACACAAGAACATTGAGGCCTCTCAGGATTCAGGATTCAGGTGATGTGGTCCTTGGGCCTCACTTGCATCCTACCCTAAATCCGTTAACTTACTTCACCCCTTCTCCTTTATTTTTCATTGTGTTTTAAATTGGTTTCACAAATCTCTTGACATGAGCATCTTAATTTGATCTGTGAGACTTCTTTCTTGAATAGCTAGCCTGGAAGTATTTGGGGGGACCTACCATTCCATTAAGTCATTTCCCACACAATACAGGTCATCACACAATCTATATGATGTCAAAATTCTATCTGTTTCCATATGGACCACATTAGATGGAGGAAAAAGGGTCACAGGCCAAATATGCTAACATGGTTTGGATACATTTTCTTCCTATCAGATTCCAACCACATACTGTATTCCATTGGCATTTATTAAAATATCAATAAACAAGGGTATAATCTTTACATGTTTTACATTTACTTCATAGATTCACCATAAACTCCTATCTCTTCAGATTTTTTATTAGACTATTTCTCCACCACCACATAAAATATTTTAGATTTCATAAAAAGGCGATTTTCAAATTAATAATTGCAATTGTTTAACATTTTGAAGTTAAAAAAGATGGGCCAAATGATACCTGCGTTGTTAAAGCATTTCTTACCTCTTTAGTAATGTAGCCATCTTTATTTATGTCATACAAATTAAACGCCCAGTTGAGTTTTTCTTGTACTGTCCCCCGGAGCAAAATGGAAAGACCCTTGATGAAATCCTAGAAAGAAATAAAAATACAATTTGACATGACAGTGCTAAAAAAGTAAAACACAAATTCCTTTAAAGTTCTCCCTTAAATACTGGAAGTGAAACCCTCTGATATCGAGCCATTTAGCAAAATGATCAATGTGTTCTTGGTCATTGGTTTTGCAGAGTTCTTTGTGAGCATAAACCACTCATTCGCTTTAATGTTCTCACCTTCTGATTGGAAACCAAGACTTAAATCGATTGTGGAATTGGAGATTGTATCAGAATAGACACCCACAAACAGTAAGGTGCGTGCTATAAGTGGTACTGACTTTCCACAAGTACACACAATTCTTTGACTGAAAAGAATCAAATAACTGTGTCTTTTAAAATGCAAATGCACATAACACACCGCCCATGAAAAAGATTCGTTTACAAGACACAAGGGCTGTCCTTAATTAAGACGTGAGCCGACCGTAACCTTTACTTACAAAGCAAAGTATAACGTGCATGTGCGCAATGATTAAGAGCATGGAGCTGGAAGCGAGACTGCCTGAATCCAGATTCCAGCCATGTCACTTGATAGCTTTGTGTCCTCAGACAACACCCTTTTACCTCATTTTTCATATCGGTAAAATGGAAATTATAGCATCTACTTCTTACAGCCAAACAACACAGGTGGCCTCTAAAAGCCGGAAAATGCAAGGAAGCATATTCGCTCTTCAGATCCCCTGGAGGGAGCGTAGCTGGGCCTCTATCTGGATTTCAGTCCAGTGAAACCCATTTTAGATCTCTGCCCCCAGAACTGTAAGATAATAAATACGTATTATTTTAAACCACTAAGTTTGTGGTAATTTGTTATAGCAGCAATAGGAAACCAATACACTCAGCAACAAAAATGACTTGGACAAGGGAAAAGTAAGTAGGAAGACTCATCAACAAGGGGTTGTCAATTTTGCCAAAGTTGATCTGTAAATTTACATATTCTCGTTAATTTTTTTAAGGTTGTTGATTTTCTCTGGTATGGCCTCCATAGTGATTGAGTTAAGTATTTGAAAGATACAATTTCAGGTATTAAGTAAAGTTTGCATTTGTTTAGAACTGATAAAAGGCATCAACGTGTTTAAAAAACAATAAGTATATTTTCCAAGATTTGTAGCTTGATTTTATCATGTTGAAGAGATAATGTACTTACCTTGATTGATACATACTACTGTCTATTTAGGTAATTTAGTGCTTTGATAGGTAATTATAGCTACATTAAATTAAATTAGAAGAAAGTTCTTTGTTTTGATTTCACTGGAGGCCATTAAAATTAAAAGAAATTTTAAACAAGATCATAACTACAAACATATAATAAATACACATGTAAATATAATGTTTGATTCATGTAAATACAGAAAATGGTACTGAAAGAAATTGCAGTCATATATAATCCTATCGCCTATTCACATTGAACATTTTCATTCTTTTTTTCATGCAGACCTTAGCACACGTTTATAGTAAGGGTTATATGGTGTATATGTGATTCTGTATCGTTCATTTAAAATTATAAGTATTTTATCACATTACTAAAAATGTAACATCATTTAAATAACTACATATTAGGTTGAACCATATGGAATTGCTGATCTTTCTCATTGTTTGCATCAAAATAGTAATTTCATATGGTCTGATGTTATAACAGTGGCTTTCAAACATTTTGGACCCCAAGTCACACTAAGAATTACATTGTAAATGGATGACTCTATTTCCACTTTTCTTCTATTAATTTTTAACAAAATTTTGTCACTAATCTCTTAATTTATTTTACTACCTACCAATGGTCACAATCTGGAGTCTGAAATGCTGCTTTGTCACACAAATCCACTGTAATTTATTTACTCATATTTCCTATTGTTGGATATGTAAATTAATTTATTTAAATTTTTCTTCATTATAAGTGATGATGTGGTAAACATTTTTCTTGATTTCCCATTATTTTGACTTATTTCATCAGGAAAAAAGTGGCATTCTTGGGTTAAAGAGCCCCGGGAACACTGAAATTTAATAGTAATAGTGACAATAGTTTTTTGATATGGGTGGGATATATCCAGGTTTCCACGCATTGGTTCATGTCAGCCTCACACAATCGCAGGGAACACGTATTGTTGTCTTTATATTATAGACAGAAACTCAGAGAAAACATGTGACTGAGCCAAGGCATTCAACCCCTGAGCAGTGAAGTCCGAAATTGAACTCAGACCTCTGACTCAAAGCCCAGGCTCTGATTTTGACTAGAAATGAAGCAATGGGCTGTGGTATATACACCAGTATTATACAAACGTATATTGTATCTTTCTTTTTGGTACTGTAAACCCTGATAGGAAACAGTGATTCATGGTGCCTGCAATTCAATTACTTACTGACAACATTTGTAGAACATTTAGAGGTGCCAGGAATTCATAATTTCTGCAATAAAATTACTACATAAATGAGTTAGAAAATGGTCTTAGCTTCTAAAAAGAGAAAGTGAATCAGTATATGAATATATATGTGAATATAAAAGCTATAGGAAGGTAAGACCAAGTAAAGAAGAAGCCCAACAGTCATGTGTCAAGGAACACTGAAACACACACACACACACACACACACACGCACACTGAAAATAATACTGAAGAGGCAGACACAAGGTCATGGTTGAGAGTTTGAGTTTTATTTGTGCAGCCAAGAATTGTGACAATAATCAGTGATATTTCTGGATGGCATGGATTTCTAAGCGGTGATTGTAAAAGCTGGCGATAATATTCAGTAAATAAATTATAGAACGTCATCTTAGACATTATCTAGCGAACATGGAGGCTCAGTCTCTCCCTCAGTAGGAGGTAGTCTGTTATGATGGTTAAAAAAAGGGATTGTAAATCTATGGTCTATGGGCCAAATATGGTCCACCACCTATTTTGTAAATAAAATTCTATGGAATACAGCTATACCCATTTATTTAGAATTTGTCTGTGGTGGGTTTTGTGCTACAACAGCAAAATTGGGTAGATACAAGAAAGACTATGTTTTGCAAAGTGAAAAATATTTGCTATCTGGCTCTTTACAGAAAAGTTTGCTGAGCCCTCATTAAAACCATGGATTTTAGAGACTTAGGCAGAGCTGGGGTTCAATCTTGGTTCTGCCATTTACTAACTAGAAGACTCTGGATGAGTCACTTAACCTCCCTAAGTTTTGGGCTCTTCATCAGTAACATGTGGCTAGTAATACAGGTCCTTCACTTTTTATCTGCAATGCATCACCTCCCCCACAAAAATGTTTTTGTAAACTAAACAAATACCCCCGCCCCCACCCCCACACAAAAGCCTATTGTGAAGATAGAGGAGGTGGTAAATTTTGGTACCAAAATTGTGTGTGAACTGATATGAAACTATTTCTAGTATCTATGTATCTATCTATGTGTCTATGTATGTATATATGTACATATGTATGCATGTATGTATGTATGTATGTATCTCTCTATCTATCATCTATCATTATCCATCTATCATCATTTATCATTTATCTATCCATCCATCCATCCATCCATCCATCCATCCATCCATCCATCCATCTATATCGCATTAATCAGAGGATGCTATCAGCTCAACACTTGCAAATCTTAGAGGCTTAGCATAATATAAGCTTGTGACTCACACACAGTGAAATATACAAGTGGGGAGGGAGCTCTGTTCCAGGAAGTCATTCAGAGACTTGAGCTCCTTCCACTTTGTGGCAAGGCCAACTGAAATGTGACTTTCACAGTCTCCACAAATGGAGAGAGAAAGGAGTTGTGGTCACTTCCACTTACATCCCATTGGTAAAAACTCAGTCATACCCCACCCAACTGCATGAGAGGCTGGGATTATAGCCTAGTCATGTGATCACGAAGTGGAGCCCATGGGCATTGGTGGTCAGTAGCAATCACTGTCATGTTTATTGTTTATCATATTTTGGCTGCACGAATATTATGCATTTGATAGTAGCATGCTGCAGACCCTGCTGGAAACTTTATATAATGTAGAGTATATGCACAGCATCACCTTTCTAAATCTGCAAGACTCTGGAGGACAAAACTCAGCTGGCTCTGAGGACTTCAGAGGAGGGGCTAGGGATCTATATCCATACCTTCCAGGCAGGATAGCACAGGTGATAAGAGATGTCTCCTGTGGCCATACTGCCTGAGTTTGAATCCTGGCTCAACTGCTTTTTAGATGTGTGACCTTGGGCAGGTTGATTAACTTCCCTGTGATTCCTTTTGCTGATTTTCTAAAAAGCAGATAAAAATAGTACCTATGGAGATGAAATGAGTTAGTATACGTAATTTCCTCAGCACAATGCCTGCCCCATAATGAGTACTAAACGAGGGTCAGTATTATTGTGTGTAGCTATTATTGTTAATGCTATTTTTAAACATTTAATACAGTGACTAACAGCATCATGCACAGAGCAATCACTACTCTTTGCTTGAATATATTCATGATAAGAAATTACTGTTGAATAAGACAACCAATGTCAATATTCACTGGCTTTGTCAGAAGAATCTCCCATGTAATAACTGCTATGGTAATGACTAATAAATATTGAGCATGTGTTTGGTGACAGGTATTGAGCCAAGTCTTTGACTGACGTCATTACCTGTTTTTTCTTACATTACTCTGGGAAGCAACTTTGCTTGCTGATGGTTTATAGATCTGAATCTATTGCCCAGAGAGTTTAAACACTCGGCTTGGGTCTCACAGCCACTTGGGGGCAAAATGGGGTTTGGATCCAGTTATATTTGGATTTAAGACCCCTCCTGTTTCAGTCACTCTGCCCTTCAGTTTTAAGCAAATTAAGTAGAAAAAGTCCATTTCTCTTTATTATGGAATTAGAATGATCTCTTCTGTACCTCTCAGAATGCTATTGCTGCTCAAAATGTGTTCACTGCCTAATCATTTCTGTTTTCTAGAAACTTTCCAGGTAGCTAATCGATTTAGAAAAATAACTATAATAGCTTAGTGTTAAATTTGATTTTAATATAACATTTATTAATTTAGCCATTAGTTTGCCTTTAGAGAAAAGACATTTTCCAACATGCTTATAGTCTATAGCCATTACAACAAATTTCCCAAATTATAATCAACATTCATCATAATTGCCAGCATTAGGCATAAATATTATAATAGCAATGTTATGTATGGTACCATATCGTTAATCCCAGATTAAATTTACATGTGAAATTAGATACAATATGCTATAGGTAATTGATGATACGTTTCTGTTACATAAGTAATTTCAAGTAAAGAAATCACTAGTAGTTTTTGTCTTAATCATTCTCTGCAAACTAGCTACAAAAGATTTTATTAGGTGCATTGGAAACTTTGACTTTTGTTTTGTAGCTAAACTAAGGCTGTGCTGAAATTAATCTTGGTAAAGTACATGGAACACTAATACAACATTATATGTGACGATCGTAAGGTGCCCTCAGTAGAAGAACCAGTACAGGGGCCTGGCACTTATGACTCCTCTATATCCAAAAGGTGTACCCCCCAATTACTTTGTTTCCATTATGCATATTAACAATTTTGTACCCAGTTCCAATGTGTGTATGGTTGCTCACACCACCAAGCAATTCTCCAACACCAGCTGAGTGTCCTATGATTTAACTCAATTCTGATGCTCTCTACCTAGAGAGAGCGCCAGATCTCACATGATAAAGGATCAGTTCTCCAAGACTGCTCTCCCCGTCCTCTCCCACACTTTAGATGTCAATTGCAAGTCCAGGTTGCCACCTATGCTTCTGACTGACAAGCTACATATTGGAGGCTCCAACAAATCCCTACCTGAGTTTCATTACTTTGCTAGACCAGCTCACAGAACTTAGAGAAACATTTTACTTACTAGATTACCGGTTTCTTATAAACTGATATAATCCGACGGGAACATTCTGGTAGAAGAGATGCATGGGACAAGATATATGGGATGGGTTACGAAGCTTCCACGCCCTGTCCCAGCACACTACTCTCCTCAAATCTCCACATGTTCAGCAACCTAGAAGCTCTCTGAACTCTGCTCTTTTGGATTTTTATGGAGGCTTCATTACATAGGCATGATTGATTAAAGCATTGGCCTTGATGATTGAACTCAACCTCCAGCCCCTTACCCCTCCCCACAGGTCTGGGGGCGGGTAGTGGGACTGAAAGTTTTAACCCTCTAATCACATGTGTGGGTCTTTTGGCAACCAGTCCCCAGCCTTAGGTGGGGTCGAAAAACAACCTCATTAACACAACAAAAGACATCTGTATCACCCTCATCATGTAAAACCAAGTGTTTTAACTCTATGCGAGAAACTAGGAAGTAGGATTAAATATACATATATTTATCATAAGTCACGATATCACAAATGTATTTTAAAAAAACAGAATTAATTACCAAGTAAAATAATGGACAATTCCATTTCCTAGAGACCAAGTACAGCCATTCAGAATATAAGCAAATAGATGAGTTAAGCATTCTATCCCCAGTTCTAACAAAAATAAAAGGCAACAGTCGTCACAGCTGATCAGAATTAGTGTTTATTCTCCCAGCATTTAGATTTAAATATATTACTATCTATGACATTATGACATGCTACATGCCATCTGAATGACATCAGTATATATAAACATATATATGTGTATATACATGTTTATCTATATATATAGTGCAATTTTGTTCATGAAATACTATATATAAAAATCAGTAGTTAAAATGTGTAAATATGTCCTAGATATTCACATAGATAAATATATATAAAAATTACATATAAATAAAATAATATATTTTAAAATATAATAAAATATAAATATATAATTAATATATAATAAAAATATTCACATAACTAAATATATATATAATAATTTATTATATATATTTAGTTATGTGAATATCCAGAATCTAGTTCATTCTATTGATGCTTATATATAACATTTCATGAACAAAATTAAATACAAATCATTTAAAGTACATAATTTGAAAAGGAATTTCCTTGTAAAATTGTCAGGCTGGTGAATACAGCGTTTTGTTATATTTAATTTCTTTCATATTTCCCCTACTTACTGGGCCTTCAATGTCAAGATTTTGACTTTATCTGATTAGTATTTCCAAGGCCTACCATAGTTATTGGTCTGTAGTCAATGCCAGTAAATGTTAGTTAGATCGTTTGCCTTCTGGGATTGTTGTCATGTAATTGGGAAAATGTACTTTTCTCATGCAAACAGATATATAGTACTAGAAAGCAAACTAATGTGTGTTGTAATTTGTACTTCTTTGGAAAGTTAAGTGTAACTTTATGACAACACAATGAGGGCAAGGAACTATTCTTGAGCTTTTTTCCTCTTGATTAAAAATTCTCAAGCAGTACTAAGAGGGAAGTTTATTGCAATTAGCACCAACATTAAAAAAGAAGAAATATTTCAAACAATGTCAATTTAGACTTCAAGGAGGTAACAAACAAAAAAACTAAGCTTAAAGATAGCAGAAGAAGGAAAATAAAAATTAAAGCAGAAATAAATGAAACAGAGAATAGAAAAATAATAGAAAAAAATCAATGAAACTAAGAGTTGTTGACAAACCATTAGCTAGACAAAAAAAAAAAAGAGAGAGGAGACTCAAATAAATAAATGAATGAATAAATAAATAAATGAATCAGATATGAAAGAGGAGATGTTACAACTGATGCCATAGAAATAAAAGAATCAAGAGATTATTATAAAAAATAACCTAGGTAAACAGGTAACTGTCTAGAAACATACAACTTACCAAGACTGAATCACGGCGGGGGCGGAGGGGGGGAGATCTATATCTAGGAGATTGAATCAATAACCAAAAATCTCTCAACAAAGAAAAGCCCAGGACCAGATGGTTTCACTGGTGATTTCTGCCAAACATTTAAAGAACTAACACCAATCCTTTTCAAACTTTTCCAAAACATTGGTGAGTAAGGAATACTTCTCAACTCATTTATGAGGTCAGCATTCTCCTGGTACTAAAGCTAAAGGCATCATAATAAAAGAAGACTACAAGCCAATATTCCTGATATAGATGGAAAAATCCTCAACAAAGTACTAGCGAACCAAATCCAGCAGCACATTGAAAGGATCACACATCATGGCCAAGTGGGATTCATCTCTGGGATGGAAAGATGTTTCAATATATGAAAGTCAATATATGTGACATACTGCATTAACAGAATAAAGGATAAAAACCACCTGATCATCCTAATAGATGTAGAGAAAGTCTTTGACGAAGTTAACACTAGTTCATGATAAAAACTCTCAGTAAACCTGGAGTAGAAGCACCTCAACACAATAAAGGCCACATATATATAAAAAAGCCCACAGCTAACATCATGCTCAATGATGAAAGACTGAAAGCTTTCCCTCTAGGAACAGATGAGTGAAATAAGCCATCATAGAAAGACAAATATTGCATGATTCCATTTATATGAAGTATCTAAAATAGTCAGATTCATAGACTCAGAGTGGAATGGTGGTTGCCAGGGGCTGGGAGGAGTTACTAACCAAAGGATGTAAAATTTCAGTCAAGCAAGAGGACCAGGCTCTAGGGACCTACTGTTCAACACTGCACCTCTAGTCGATGATAATGTGTTGTGCACTAAAAATCTGTTAAGAAGCTAGATCTTATGTTGAGTGTCCTTACCACGATAATAAAAAAGGATAAAAAGCTCAAAAAGCATAACAAAAAAAATATAAATCATCAAACTCAAATTTTTCAACTAACAAGAGACTAAATTCCTTTCAGTGTGTAAAGGCAAATCACATTAAAAAATAGTCCGAGACTCACCTCAAAACTCACAGCTCCATTGTGGTCCGTATCGAACGCGTTGAACAGAAAATGTGCATACGTTGTAGAGTCTGAAATGTTGAAAAGGGAAGATCATTAAATCAGCATTTCAGAATCTTGCATAGGAAGCGTATAGTATGTCCAAGCCTCCTTCTATTCAGGAAAATTTACGCTATTTCCTTTAATTTGTGCTTTCCTCCCAGCTGCCCACTTTCTTTCAGTAGAGAATTGCAATTAGAGACTCGTAGGAGTGAGCTACCTACATCAAGGCCACTAGTGAGGATCTTCTCTAAGTTTCCGGCTGGAAATGAGCTGACCTCATGGGAGTCTTGGGTGGTGCTGCTGCCCCTGGGATGAGTGGCAGCACCATCAACAGGTGGGAGGATTAAGTGAAGACACATCTGGAAATTGCTTAGTGCTTGGAAGGGACTATTTGCAGAAGTAATATGATACAAATACTACTAACGAGACACAGACAAATTGCTATTACTAGTGTTAGTCATCATTTTCACAACGTAGATAAGAGATTCAGACTCAGAGAGGTTGAGAAACTTGCCCAAAGTCACACAGTCAACAAGGAGTAGAGTGGGACATAACTCAGGTCTTTTTGACTGAAACACCAGGCGAGGCCACAGCCAGTGAAGCTGCCCAATGAATCGCAGACAGCAGTGACTTGGGAGGTTTCCGTGGCCACATTGGAAGGGGATTGTATTGAAGGTCCCCGGTGGCAAGCAGTGGAGAGTCCCGCTCTGCCTGGGTCCTAGGTGGGAATCGAGGCTGTGCATAAGGTGGATGGCTCTGGATGGCTCTCTGTTCCCAGTGGCTCATGATGATATCTAATAACACTGCAGTGCTCTGAAATCTAACACTTCCTCTTAGTTTGCTTCTTATAGGCTTTTTTCCTCTAATTTTCCCTTCCTCTTCTCCTTTGTCTCCCTAATCTCTGAGGTTTCTGTCTTTTCATTTAAAAAGTACAGACTCTTTCTTATTGTTTTCTTTTAGTGCACCGTTTTCATTTTTTAGTGCTTTTGTGCTTGACCCTTGATCAAATCTACTTGATTATTTTAAATGTTTCATCTCATGGGTTTTAGCTTTTTATCTTAACCTTTTTTTATATTAAAAAAATTGTAACCTTTTAGCTTATTGGCTCTAGCCTTTGTCTTCTGTTTAAAATCCATTTCTATTTTATAACTTTTAACCTTTATTTTTATTGGGATTTTAACAAAACTTCTATTCGCCTTTTAATTTATAAATTGCTCTTTAAAGGTTGTCAAAAAACTAAGTCATAGTAGCAGAAGTAGAGAATTGTCTTCCCCAAATAAGAGAGGTCAGAGATCAAACAAACTTCCCTTCCAGCTCTCAAGTGCCCATAGCCTATTTATAGATTATTTTTCCTGAATTCTTTACTTCAATGGTTAACGTTATTGAAGGCCATATATTTCGTGATGTAGATTCTCGAAATGATGGTGGTGTTTTCTTTCACCTCTTACCTTTAAATGTGATATGAGGAACCACTTATTTTTAAACATAAGAATTATTAACACTGTTCTCAATAAACTAAACAGATCTAAATGATATGCAAAGCTATTATATCTAGAGTGGATGTCCATCAAGTATTGATGGGTTGCAGGAAGAAATCCTTGACTATGGGACCAGGAGTTGAATTGCAATCAACTTAGTGCAATTGTTGGGAAGTTGCAGTATAGAATTATCAAGAAATTGCAGCCTGTTTTTATTTACTAAGTTACTTTGCTCTTAACACAGAGTTCTTGAACTATTTAGTGCACTATGGAGACATGACCTGACGAGTGGTATGTTAAAGTTATTTTCAAGGAGAAAAAAAAGTAGAGATTTTGCATATTTTATAATGAGCCTCATTAGGCAGATCTCTTGTTACCCTATTTATAGAATCAGGGTGGACGCCTTTACCTTAGCATACAGAATTCACCATGAATAATGGCTCAAACCAAACAATGTTGAGAATTTTTTAAAATTAAAAAAAAACAAAACAAGATAATATGGGCATAAAATAATTACCACTCTTCTCAAATGAAGTTGGTCTAGCTTTAAAGCTTGACACGTGGGACGTACACTCTCAAGGTTTGCCCTAATGTGGTACAGAGGATTTCTTGTTCCTCTAAATGTAACTTGGCAATTATCCTGGAAGCAAAGCCAGTTCCCCAGCCTAGATAGACTGTGCAGGGAATGGTTGGTGATAGTATAGAGAATTCAGACTGTCTAAACTTGAAACTTAGTGCTACCAAATATTAACTGCATGACCTTGAGAAAGTTGTTTCACCTCCCAGTGAGTCAGTTGCCTCAGCTACAATATGATAACAGTATATACTTCATAGAGTCATCATGAAAAGACTAAATGAGATTCTGTATGCAAAATGCTTAGAATAGTCCTAGGCACATAAATGCTCAATCAATAATAGCAATTATTATGCTTTTATAAACGAGCCACTCTTATTTCAACCACAGATGTAATATATTTTCACCTGAAAGTTTCCTGTTTTTTTTTTTGTGAACTTCCTATTGTATGTTTAGGTGACTAGAGTTCTAATCTGATGCAACTTCATGCTCAATAGACTAGTAAAATTGTGTCATGAAAGGCATTGAGGTTTCTGATGGAGTTTGGATTTCTTCTGACAGGCATTTGGAGACAGTGAAAGTTTTTTAAGAAGGAGAGTGATGCTACTAGCTTTGACTGAGCAAGAGGAAGTAACTAAGGCACTAGGAGGGTCTGCCTGGGCACAGATGTGGATGCACGAAGAAAAGGAATACTGTGCACAAAAGCTTTTATGATCTGGTTTAATCTGACGGTGTTCTTAGATACTCAGTAAATATTTGCCAAAAGGATGAATAACTGGTGTCCTGGATTCTAGATTTCAGTAGAGTTCAGGACTCAAAAGATATAACAATGATCTCTATTCTCCCCATGTGACCTGATGGCCTTCCTTGCTCACATTTCCTTACAAAAAACAAAAAAAGTTACTGAGTTTGACAGGCTGAGATTGCCTCTGTTTCTTATAATTCTATTTGTAAGGTTGAATTGAAGTGTTACAGTTGGGGGGACGACATTTATGAGTTCTTAGGATAGGAAGGGATCTCGGGTATCACTTAGCTAGTGTTCTGAGTTTAACAAGGTGGAAAATAAGTGTGAGTACTCTTAGTGGCTTAGCTAAGGTCACCGAAGTTAATGAGAGAGTTGGCGATGAAATCAGGACACTGCAACTCTTACTCCAACACCAACTCTTAGAAGTAAAGAACGTTAGAGTGAAAAGCAAGCTGAGGATTCCTTCACTCCGCATTTCTTACATGTCGTAAAAATGTCGTTCCACATTTTACAGAGGAACGACCTGAGGCCGGAGGCAGAAACCGCTCAAGTCACAAACCATTCAAGTCACACGACTTGGTCTTGGTATAGTCTATCCACAAACTCAGGACTCTAGATTTAGCCCTGTGTCTCTAACACAGTCATTTCCAGACCACAGTGATGATACCAATTAACTCCTTCACTGCAAAAGTCATCGATATACACACATTTCAGAGTATTTGATTATCATGCGTCAGATCTGGGGACTGAAGTCATCTGGTTGATTTCTCTCTTCACACCACAAACCTCTCCCTACTCGTACTTGAATTCAAGCACAAGGTACAGGATTAGCTTAATGCATTTGAATATACAATCCATGGCTCTGCTACTATGGTAAGGCAGGTTCATATCCATGAAGAAGTAGTTTCTGTTCAATAAGCCCTTTATAAATCACCCTGAAAATTCTTACGAATATTGTCTTTGATATTCAATGGTGGAATTATTTTAAAAAATAAAAAAAGAAATCTTTAGGTCCATTGAACTCATCTAACTGCCTCAAGTGCCTTGAACAACATTTGTTGACTTAGAATCTTTTAATTGAAGCTCATTCATTCACTCCTTCAATAGCTGTTTATCAGGTGCCTAGTATGATAAAGTAAGTGCAAAATTCTTACAATATGAGCTGGAGTAGCCCAGGAAACTGCATTTTTAAATGAGTTTTAAAAATGCTTAGGAAGCTACGACTTTCCATGCTAAAGCTTCCACCGTATGTGGAGTTGAAAAGTATTGCCGTCATGATATAGGCAAGGGCACCGATAAACCATTTTCTCTCAGCTTGCTTTATGGTAGGCAGACTTTACTCCTCACAAACAAGAAGTGTCTGTTCAATTTAGTTACTCCAACATCCAGAACACCAGACATGTTGTGCTTGTAAACCATCTCACTAAGCAAAAGAGAAAACTAAGAGCCTGACACAATACAAATTGCAGGAGGTTCTGTAGATGAGACAAAGCATTTTCCCTGGAGGAAATGACGAGACGCTGTGATTTATGGAGCCATCGTTGTTACTGCTTGTGATAAGAAAAACCTGTTGTTTTCAGATCATCAACTTAAATAAGTGACTTCATAGAAGTGTGAGGATGGCCATAGCATGAATTTGCCTGCCATTGGAGATGACGTTCTTCCTTAGATTATTTTCCCTTTTCTAGCAAAACTACAAAATACGATTTGTACTCATGATATTAATTTTTTAAATTGCAAGTCATCATTCTTTAAAATACCTCATTTCCTTCATTTATGCCTGGCACTTTTAGATTTATGCATTCAATTAACATAAATAATCAAAGAATTTTTAAGAGTACAAAAGTGATTTTTCTTCAAATCCCTTTGGATTTTGTAACCAGAATCCTTTGTGAAGGATTATCTTTAAGTAGATGTTCTCTAATGCTGAAATGTTATTTTTCAAATTAAGGTAAATTTTTAGTGTGAAATTGTATCTAATTTGTAGCATGTAATAACTTTCATTTGAGATAATGAAAAAATAACTTAAAGATTTCTATTTGTGCTAGGTGCTTTGATATTAATGCCTGCCAATATGTTGGCAGATAGTCAAATGTATAGTAAACACAATTTTTCTTTAAAAATTCTATGGTTTTTAATAACTTAGAATTACATGAGTTAATCAAGTGATATTCCAAAGCATAATTCTAATAGTACATTAACCAGTCCACATTCTTACTTACCTCCCTGTGGAAAGAACTGTGAGTAAATCTCTTTGAAGGTTTCTTCATTAACAACACCACTGGGGCATTCCTAGAGAAAGTGGTAGAGAAGCCATATGAACAAAGTGTTCTGAAAACTATTTTTTTTGCACATTTTTAAACAGAACTGTCTACTGTACAAAGCTGCACCAAGAAAGCCAACCATCCATCCGTTATTACAAAGATAATAAAAACACACGATAAAGTTTTGTTCCAGTTCTCACAGAAGGAATAAAGAATAGCCTATGTAAATATCTTTGCATATAGTTGTCAAAGCTGGTCGACACATTCAAAAACACCCAGCTGCACATAAGAAGAACACATGTGTTTATTATCAAAGAGGTGAGAGGAAATTACATTGCTTTTCATAAAGCAAGGACCCCATAATTTTATTGAATTTCTGAAGAGGATGGTCTGAAAAGAAACAGGCCTGTATATAGTGACCTGCCACCTTTGTCCCATGGGTGGAGTTATTTAAGACTCATTGATATTGACCTTGGGAATTCCACTGATGTTGGACTATTGACCTGGTGGGACCATAGGGCAAAGCTGCCCCTCTGAAAGCAAATTTGGCATTTTCTATAAAAGGAACTGAAATTTAAGAAATGAGAAGGGATCTGAATAAAATGAGGAGTAAACAAGTGGGTCTTAGACTGAAGTGAGGGCAAATCGTCCTTCACTCTTTGCAGTCACGACAATGCTCTGGCTAGGGATCTGAGTTGTAGAGAATCCCGGAGCAGTGGAGTCTGATGATCACGTGATAATCCAGCATCAAATCACATATGGGATGTTAATTATACCTTGCAAGTGAGGAAGTGATAAGCTCTGCCCAGCCCTTTTGAGTGGCTTCTCATAAACAGTCCCTTCTTACCTGTGCTCTCTTGGATCATTTGTCATAGTACCCCCAAAATACCCAGCATTCCCCCAGGATTCACTGGGGCAGAATCAGGGATGTGCTAACTTCCTTGATTTTAGGGATGAATATCCTCTGTACTTTAAATCTGACACTGTTCCCTGATATTCAGCAATCATTTGTTGTGGTCTTTAAAGCTCTTAACTTAAATTAACATCAATGTCCATTCATGAATAAAGTTGATTTATTAATTTGATCTTTCTTTATTCTAATGAGCCAGTTACAACTGCAGTGTGCTTCACATGAAGAATTTTCTATTTTCTCATTCATTGGTGTGAAAGGCAAGGCCTCTGAAACATAAACACAATTTAAAATCATAGTTTCAATGTGAACTTGTGTTTAGAGAGCTTGTCAGTGTATATTTTTCCCATTTAGTTGTTATAATAAACCTATGACTTAGGTATCTCCTTTCACAGAGGCAGAATTGGCAAAGTACTGGGGTAAAGTACCCTGTTATTCAACTAGCCACTGGGAGAGCTGCAATGTGGGCTTGGGACTTTCCAAATCACCACAAGTTTTGGATTATATGAGCCCTGTGGAAATAATAACTCCAAGGCCTAAGAGAATTGGAGGACAGAGATGACAAGCAAAAACAAATGAGCAAAAGGCAAGCAAGCAAACTGTGATTGTTAATTTTATGTGTCAAGTTGTCTGAGCTATGATGCCCAAGTGTTTGATCAAACATTATTCTGGATGTTTCTGTGAGATTGTGTTTGGATAAGATTTGCCTTTAAATCAGTGGTCTTTGAGTAAAGCAGATTGCCCTCCATAATGTGGGTGGGCCTAATCTAATCAGTTGAAGACTTGAATAGAACAAAAGACTGATCTCCATTGAGGAAGAGGACTTCTCCAAAAGACTGCCTTTGAATTTGAACTGCAATTCCTTCTCGAGTCTCCAACTTTTCTGCCTCCCCCATCAGATTTTGGACTGGGTAGGCCACCATCTAATAGCGCGAGTCAATTACTCAAAACAAATCTCTTTCTGTACATACACACACCTATTGGTTCTGTTTTTCTGGAGAAGCCTGACTAATACATAAATAAATATAATCAACAGCTACAACTCCAAAAAGGAAAGAAGATGGCATGTATATAGCTAATGACTTCAAAGTCTTGGCTAAATAATTCTATCTAGCTGGCAGCAACTGAACCAATTTTAGAGCAAATGAGCACTTCGTAGTTGGACCCTCTTGCACATGGAAATTGTGATTTATGGGCTATTTGACTTGAAGCCATCTGCTTGGGGTAGTAAGAAGAGAGCAAACAGATGGCTCTCTGCCATCAGGTGCAAGGTCGGAGCTGGAAACCTGTCTCAGACTTAAAGTGACTCTAGCAAGAGACGAAGATGAAAAATGAATGAACTTCAGCACCCAGCAAATTTGTCAGCTGTCTTTGGTCTCTAGAGGCATTTGATAAATATATCTTATAATGTGAAATAAAATTTAGAAAATCGACTGTCTCATATGTGTTTGTTTTATATTTTATCATGTGTCTGTATTAGGCGAAAATCCTTTCTCTAACGACTGAAAGCCCCTGGTCAAGTTTTACGGTGGTAAGTCTCACCAGGCGACTTTGTCTTCATCTATCTCACATTCATTACATTAATTTACATCTTCAACCAAAATATATTGTATGCTTATTGTTCTAGGAACTTTTCTAGGAACTGGGGCATCAGCAATAAACAAGTCAAGGTTTTGCCCTCATGGGGCCTACATCCAAATAGAAGAAGAAAAGTCAAAACAAGACAAAAGATAACAAAAATAACAATCCAGAGAGTGTGATCTTTTGTTTATTCTAAAGAGTTCTTACGAAAACCAAAGCATTTTACTACCTTTCCATGAGAGAAATTAATCAGATTCTATAGGACTTCGGTGATTTTAAAAATGCTACAAATGATTTAGTCTCTAACTTTTTCCTCATCTCTTTCACAGAATGAGTGGTTTATGCACAAAAGTGATATTTCCACCTGTTCAACAAGGATAAATTTGGCCATACCATTTGTATAGCTAAGCGTACAATGTGGCTGTATTAGGTAAGTTATCTCTTGCTGCTGTAACAAACAGGCCGCTGAGTTGTAATAAATTAAAGAGAATATGGTATATTTCTTGCTCATCTAACAGACTTGGGTGAGTATACAGACCAGTTGATTGTTCTCAGTCATTAAAGAACAAAAGCTAATCTGGCGATCTTCAAAGTGTGGCTTCTAAAGTTTCCACGATTGTCTCATTCAGGAGAAAAGGGCCATTAGAATTGTGTGTGGGAGGTGATAATGGGTCAGGTCTTGAAGTGGTAGACATCGTTTCCACTCTCATCCTGTTGGTTAGAACTCACTTGATATGTTCACTCGAAACGACAAGAGAAGTCTTATGTGCACAGAAGACAGGAGCACAGATTTGCAAACTGTCAGCGACATCTGTCTAGGAGCCTCCATATGTCTGTGCTCTGAAATAATTCTCCCACTGACTCTTTATTATGACGATCACCACATCGTGTAGCAGTATAAATTCTTCTCCCCTGGTATCATTTTTAAATCATGATATTTTCAAGCCACCAAGTCCAATAAGGCCTGAGCATCCCAGTATGTATGTGTTTGTTAGTCTCTCTCTATTCTAACAGGAAGGACCCAAGAAGCAGTAGAGTTCCCAGGTTTAGGGAAAGTGAGAAAGGACTCACTCATCTATTCTTTGAGATGATACTGTAACCTTCTATAAGTCCTATGGCTTCTACATTATATTTTCTAATGAAATTTGTCAGATTACTAAGAAATGATTACCTTGTGAAAATATAATGTCGGTAGGAAAAAAACAAAGTATGTAAAAATTTCCCATAATTCTACTGTTGTAAGACCATTTTAGTCATTTATCTAAGCATATATTAATATACTCTACACATAAAATTGGGATAATACAAGATATAGTATTATATCGTATTATTTTTTTAATTTTACAAAATACCCCGAACGTTTTCTATGTCATAGTTTTTAATGGCTGCATAATAAAGAGCTATTGAATTGACCATATTATTGGATATTAAGAGGATTTCAGCATTTTGATTATATAGGAATAATGATATAAATTAATATTCTAGTGCATACAGATGTGACTGCACCTGTGGCTTTTTCTTTATGACTAATCGCAGTAAGAGAACCACAAAACCGATGGGCTTAAGTCGTTTTAAGGCTCTTTCTATGCACAGTCACGTTGCTTTCCAGAAAGGCTGTACCAGGATGTGCTGCCACCACTGATGTATGAGCTTGCGCTTGTAGAGGGGCTGCTGCCCAAAACCGCATGGGGATTTGGCATGCACCAAATCCCACGAATAAACGGCAATAATTAGCTTCCTTCATGAATTTAATTGTCATTCTGAAAACTACCAGAGGACATCAAGGCATTTGTACAGATGTCTTCCAAGGGATAAAGCGATGGGCCTGCTTTTCCTGCAGACAAGGGTGCTTCGATGGCAATCTGTAGGGCTACATTATCACAGGAATGACTACTGTAGACATGTTTCCTTACGATCCTTTCAGTTTTCTCAGGTAGTGTCACGGTTCGTTGAATGTCAAGGTCAGTTGTAAATGTACAATGAGTATTTGCTATTACTAATATTGATACTAATAAAGTAGTGATTTTTATAATAACCATATGTTGATGATGGTGGTGATAATCATGATGATGATAACAAGCTAACATATATGAGCACTTTCTGTGTTTCAAGCACTGTGTTAAATGCTTTACATGCATTATTTCATGTGAATGGACAGAAGCTAGCATTACCTCCATTTTATAGATGCTCAAACTGCCTTAGAGAGAAAACTGTGCCGGTTCTCATAATTAGAAAATGGCAGCACATAGTCTTTTAGTCACGGAATCAGGAAATTTGAGTGTTTAAGCAATTTTTGTAGATAATTCAGTTCAATGGCTTCATTTTAAAGGTGAAGAGATCGAGGTTGACGTTCTAGGAATCACTCATAAACCACGTGATCGGCTGCTGATGCTTATCTTGTATGACTGGGTTTCCGGAGGTGGAGGCTGACGTGTGGATCTCACAAATGCCTTCATGTCCATACCGTTGCTGGTATTCTGCCAGGTAGTATATAGAATCATATAGTGAAATGCTTACGTTCCTGAGCTCCGGAGTTAAGCAGAAGAACTGGATTGAAACGCTGATCTGCCACGTAAAAGTTGTATAGCTTCAGATGGATTGTTTAACCTACAAATCTGTCTCATTATTCTCCCCTGGAATGAGGCTGTGGGGAAACCATTGACATCACAGGGCTGTTATAAAAATTAATAAGATAATGCATGTTATGTTGTTATCTTAACTCTCTTCTTCGCACATCATATTTGCTCATTACACATTAGCTATTAGCACAATATCAATAATTGAGAATTTGGTAAGCAGAAATCCATTACACAAAGAATCACTGTATCATCGGTGTGGCTATACCAGGGTTAAATGGTATTCATCAAAGCAGTTGAACCCAGAAGAGTGCAGGTCTGAAATAATGCAATGAGCCTATGAAGCAGATATGAGTTATGCCTCCTACTCTAGCATTATAAATTGAATTTACTCTATCTAATATCATCAGAGCTTACCCTCAAAGGCATGAGAATCCTGCAATTGTAAATGACAGCCGAGAAGAATAAAGGCCACCATGCTGGAAATAAATGTCAGTAGGAACCCAGGAGCCTTTTATTCATTAATTTAAAAGAAAGTTTTCCCTAGTAACGCTTAGATGAGTACATTAGAAATACCACAGTCCATGTAAAGTGCTTCGAGGAGAGATCCATGTATGCATAGGAAATTGCTAAAGAAATTTTTTTTTGAAATACATCATGAATCCTTATATTTTTACTTCATAAGAAAGCTTTTCAGTATTTCTTTGAAAGTTGTCAGAACTCTGGCGAATGTTCTAGAAATGATTGCAGTGACATGCAAATCAGATGTATTTTCTCAATAATATTTGTCCACTCCATTGGCTGACATCTCTTCTTCCCATAAATCGTTCTGTTCTAGTGTACATCTTCTCCTCAGGTTCAGAACTATTATTAAACATTTAGAAATACTTCTTCAGGAATCCAAAAATAATCATGGTACAAAAATATCATGGGCAAAGAATGAAAAGGCCTTGTGAAAGAAATAGTTCCTTGGGGACCCTTTCATGGTATCTACAATATCACATTCTTTTAGACATCGATGCATTTCATCATCTCTCACACCTACCCCTGTTGCTAGGGAGGGCATAGGTGGCAGTGTTTGTGCGCTGCTTGAATTGAAAACCTTGGGTTTCTACCAACAGAAATATCGTGGTATCCATGGTTTGTCCAATGACTGTTCTTTCTGTTATTCTTATTCTTCCTGACAAAGGGAGTAGACTGATATTTCTTTGATAGGCATCACAGGCAGATTGTGGGCAGAGCTACACAAAGAGAACACAAACACTGGGCACTCAGATCAGAGAAAAGAAAGATGGAGACACACATCACTACCCATAAGGTGAGCATCCATTCCTCCGGCAAGAATAAGTGGCAGGTAAATCAGCACTTCTTAAACAGTACAATTGCTGGAGACCGTACTTAAAGTGAGCTGTGTACAAATTCATAAGCAGAGACCAGCAAGCATCCTGAATACTTACAAGAACAAGTGGCAGTAGCCCATGAGATACACCAAAAGGGAACAGCTGAATTGGACAAGGCATGGGGAACAGAATTTTACATGTGGTATAGTCCTCAGTACTATTTATCATCAAGTTTTCCCTACTTCTGAACATCTGGGGAGATTGCATTTCATGGGTCCCTAATGGTTGGCTGTGATCATATGACAAAGTATCCAATGAATGGAAAGCTGAAGTGACACTGTGATATTGTGATTTATAATAAGAAATATATATAATATATTTTTATGTTTTTTCATCCCCATTTCTGGCACAGAGCTCCAAAAACCATTGAAATTTCCTAAGCCATGAGACAAATAAAGGTGTCTCTTGTTATGTTAATGAAGTGACTTTTGGACCCCACCTAAGGATGTCTTACCTGTTTCCAGGAGAACCATCCATGGGATTAGAGGGTTGGAATTTTCAGTTCCACCCCCCTGACCTCGGAGAAGGGATAGGGCTGGAGGTTGAGTTGAGTAACCAATAACCAGTAATCTAATCAATCATACCTATGTAACAAAGCCTCCATGAAAAGCCAAAAAGGATGGAGTTCCAAAGGCTTCTGGGTTGGTGGACAGGTGGAGATCTGGGGTGAGCAGCATGCCTTGAGGGGGCAGTTCAGCACCCTTGCCTTGCCCTACACATCTCTTCCACCTGGATGTCCCTGGGTCATATCCTTTTAAAATAAACCAGTAATCTAGTGAGTAAATGAGTTTCCTGAGTTCTGTACACCATTGTAGTAAATTTATCAAGCTAAAGAAAGGAGTTGTGGGAACCTCTGATTCAGAGCTGGTTGGCTAGAAGTACAGGATACTACCTGGACTTGAGATTGGCATCTGAAATGGAGGACGGCCTTGTGGAGCCCTTAACCAGTGGGATCTGATGTGACTCTTGTAGACAATGTCAGAATTGAGGTGCATGTAAGATACCAGCTGGTGTCCCAGAATTGCCTGGTGGTGTGAGAATACCCTCTCTCTGTACCCCTGGTTGGAATTGTAATAAGAGACCTTCTAGAAACACATCACTTTGAGACTATAGCATTTAATTGTTGATGCCAGACATGCGAGAGCTCTCTTCTCCTTCTGGCATGGCAATCACGTGTGACATGGTGGCTTCTCTGTCAGCGGGACTTCTTGAGAGACATTGATGAGCAAAGCATTCCTGCTTACCAGACATGAGCATGAAATATGAATGAGAAATATATCTTTTAACTTTTGAGCCACTGAGATACTGTTGTTAAATAATATTGTGATCGATGCCCCAGGAGAGGACAGAAAAGGCTTTCTTCCCTTGTCCATTCGGCTAAGTACTCTTTACTGGTTACATGGTGAGGAGATATTTGAAATTCATCTGAAAATTTAACTGCATAGATAACAATATATTTGTTTATACCTAAGTGAATTTAATCATAAACTATGAAGTTCTCATTTTGAGTATGAATTCAACTATTTATCATTTGCTATTTTAGGAAGTTGTAATTTAAAAATACTTTCAAATTACCATTATGTATACCACATGGATTCTATCTAATTATTACACTTAAGATTCTGATGTCTGGAGTACCTCCAAATCAGATAAAAAGTCTTCTTATAAAAGGATGCTTTAACAAGTTGTAGATTTGTCTGATTGTGTTATATTCAACAATTTATCATAACTATTTGTATATATTTAACAGTTGGGAAAGATTGGCTTTTTATTTTCTGAATTCTCAAGATGTGAACATATCAAGCTAAGTTATAGTATAACTATTTCATAGCTAAGACAATTTTTTATCCTTTAAAATTTTCTTTTATATTACCATTAATTAGGTGATTTAATGGTGGGTGGGTAGGGGGGAAACACACCACCTCCAGCAAAGATGATTTTCACAAGACAGATGGAGTGAAGTCACTGATACAATAAAGATGACGGATAAAGTATTTCATTCTCAGAGACCTGTAATTGGAAAGCACGACAGTCTACATATTATTCCACCTTGCTTAATACCTAATCCAATTGGGAAAGCATAGGTTCTTTTAAATTAAATTTCCACTCCCCACTGACCTCATCTGAAACAGGGCTTGCTCTGAAAAGTCCCTCCCTTAGTAGCATGACAATTTAAAGTTGCCCTGACATTCTACAGTTGTAGGAGAATTTTCAAAATTTAAATAGCACAGCGCCACACGCTGGACTGCTGGCATCACTAGAGTGTGTTTGTGGACTTCTCTGCTCCCTTTCTCCTGGGTAAGTACCTTGAAGGGAGAGACCAGTCTTTACAGAGTCCAGCGGTATTCAGAACACAGAGAACTAAGCATGTTTATCCTAAATGGATAAGGACTCAACCAGTCCTTAGCTTTTAAGAAATTAGGAACTAAGCTTGTTCTGGCAGTTTCCTCAAAAACATGTATGCAGATTTTTAGAACTCAATGCACTGCAAAACAAAAATATTTTCCCTCTGATTCTTTCAATCTTCTCTATCTATTTGTGCTGAGGGAATATTTTTGATGCCTTGTGCTACACTATTCAAAGTCACCACTTCCTCTTATGTACGTCTCTGTCCTTGGCCACACTGAAGAACAGTAAATGGTTATAAAGAACTTTTGAGGTCAATCTCTTGTTTCCATCCTCTCAACCCTATGACTGCTTATCATAAATATGATTCTAGAAATTAAAGGAGAACACCAGGGTTAGGACAAAACATTTCTTATCTCAACATGAATTTTATAAACCTTGCTATATTCAACAACTGGGCCATAAGAAGCTCATTTAAAAATAATAGAATTAGCTCTTCAGTTTTCAGAGCATAAAAGCTTGCTACTAAGAACTAGAACTAGCTTTAAATTTCTGTTCTAATGTTCCCAGGTGTTTGAACCATTAGCAAGTCATTTATTCATTGTTAGTCTAAGTTTCCTCATCTGTAAAATGACCTCTAGGAAATACTGACATCACAGGCAAACAGATAAATTAAAATTAAGATAAGACAATGTATAAAAAAGAAAAAAAAAACTTTAAGAACTTGATACAACTAACATGTTGGGTATTTTGCTCCTTCCAAAATTTGCATTAAGAACCTTCTTCATTCCTTGAATAAGCTCCTTGGGCCAAAGTGGTTCAATATGAATTTCAGATTTTTAAAAAAAGAAAAACAGTGGAGAAAGACTGCCTCACATAATATTGGCAAAGAGATGAATGATGGATGATAATTGAGATTTAACTCAGGTGCTCAAGAGTGGCAATGCGGGCGCGTTCTGAGCCCCACGTGGTCCTACTGTCACCCCCAGGATGAAGGAGAAACCCAAGGTGCGGGCACATTTTCTCCTCACTCCCACTTCTGTTCTGCTTTATGGAAGAGGGAAATTATATGAAATTTGCAGCCTCCTTCCTCCGGCCCCAAAAAAGGACTCGAATTTCTGCTAACAAAGAAATCGCTGAAATGTCCTGGACCTCTGAGTCTCAGTCTATAAAATGTGGAAAGTAATAGCATTTTATCGTGCCGAAATGAGAACTCATTGACATTACGTATATGAAGATCCTAGCACTATTCTAGGAACTCTACAAATATTGATTTAACATTCTCTCTTCACTCATGTTGATTTTGCAAAATGAAGTTGCCCAAAATTTTCAGGAAAAGGCTTCCTGGAGTTGGGCCCAAGTCCAGAATTTTTGTTGGCATGCATGTCAAGTTATTTGATTTAAATAGCTTTCAAAAAAGGATTTTCTGAACATAATGAAAAGAGAGGGTTCATCTGACCGAAATTCATTTTGTCAATCACAGCAGTTAACTTCCGTTGGTGTGCAGAACAATTTGGGGAATGAAAAAGACAGCAGTGCCCGGAGAGCAGGCCTGTGTATTATCTCTTGCTGCATAACAAATTACCACTAACTTAGTGACTTAAAACAACACAGGTTTAGTATCTCACAGTTCTGAGGACTGAGAGTCTGTCATGACTTAGCCGTATTCTCTACTCAGGATCTCACACTAAAAATGACAGCCGACTCTGGCTCTCACCTGGGCCTTGCAGTCCTCTTCCAAGCTCATTCTGATTGTTGGCTGAATTCAGTTTCTTCTGGTTGTAGGACTGTGGTACCAGGTACCTTGTGGGCTATTAGCCAGGAACCTGTCTCAGCTGTCTCCTCTCATGATTCCTCCATCTTCAAATTAGCAAAGACATGCTGACTTCTTCTCACACTCCAATCCTCCCTGACTTCCTTACCTTTTAAAGGGCTCACGTGAATAGATCAGATCCACAAGGATAATCTCTGTATCTTAAGTTCAGCTGACCTGGAACTTTAATTCCATCTGCAAAATCTCTTCACAGCAATACCTCCATTAGTATTATTTGGTTGAATAGCTAGAAGACGATAGTCTTGGGTGGGCTACCCTTAGATATCTGCCCACCACGGTCTGCTTCCACTTAACATGGGCTGACTTCAATTTTTATGGCAGTTTCTGTGTAACAGTCTTTTCTGTACTTACATTCACAGGTATATCAAACAATAGAAATTATTCAAACTTGTACAGATGCTGAACTCTTTTCACCACGACTGGTGACTATACTACTCAGAGCCCTAGTTCAACTAGATTTGAAAGGGAAACATCCTGTCAAGGCTGTGTTCAGCAGGTATAGGACCTCTGTGACTGAAAAATGGAATATTCTTTTCATGGAAGCCATGAATAAGATTCCATACACTGAGGTGTGTCCTGCTCTTTATGTCTGCTCTATTTCACCAGGGTCATTTTACAAAGTTTATGAATTAATCAGATTACATTTAAATTGGAATTATGTTAAAAAAAAACTGAATAAAAAATTCTACTTAAAACAACCATGTGGCATTTTAATCAGAAAAAAAACCCCACTAAAATGAGGTCATACATATATATCCACAGATATCTACACAGTTGTAAAAGGACACATTTTCTAGAGCTCTGCAAAAGTATTCTTAGATTTATTTTCTTCTCCTGCTAAGTTGGCTACATTCTGGATCTTCGCTGACTTCATTGTGCCTCTAGTCTCTTGGCTTCTTAAATGAGATTATACATTTTCCTCACTGTGAAAGTCATTTTTATTTTTTGGTTTTCCTTTACTTAGAGTCAAAAATATCCTTAACGTATAGAATAACACCTGTCATCATTGTATTACTCCTCTCTACTGAGTGGGGAAATGAAAATAAATTCACTTGATTGTTTGCTGACAAATTTGGTGAAACTTCTGTTGGACAAGGAAGAATAATCTAGAGATTGTAGTGACACGTGCGTCTGTGCAGTTGATTGGATTTGCCTGCATGCAGATTTTTGAAAATGTGTTCTAAGGTATATTCGAAGAAACTTTGAGGGAGTGTAGGGGTTGGATGCCAAACAAAAGTAACGTCTAATTGTCACCATGGTCTGCTGGGCACTGAGCCAGGTTGTGGAGGAGATCTAGGTTCTCATTAAGTCCTTGTAACAAGTACAGGAAGTGGACATTTTATCTCATGATACGTAAGAAAGGAGCTCAGATAGATTTAAGAAACTTCCCTGAGTCAGACAGACATTAGGCAGGACCATAGG
The DNA here is from genome assembly GCF_902729225.1 of Pteropus medius. Taxonomy (NCBI): domain Eukaryota; kingdom Metazoa; phylum Chordata; class Mammalia; order Chiroptera; family Pteropodidae; genus Pteropus; species Pteropus medius. The sequence continues at coordinate 3,830,600 of NW_024349804.1, read as the reverse complement.
ATTTGAACTTGAGGTTGACTACAAAGCCTATATCTTACTAAGTTGTGAAAGGCAAGTATAATTATAGAAGAGAAAAATAAACTAATGGGGAATGAACTATTATCTGAATATTTTTCAACCTTATGAAGTCACCCAAAAAAGGCATTATTTATTCGACAAATATTTCTAGACTGGCAAGCATGATCCCCCATACAGTCTGTGGGGGAGACAGGAATTATGTACATATTCACACAAATAAATAGCTTATGAAAGCTCATCAGGGCAAAACAGCATCAGAAATCTGCTTTTCATAAAGTGATTCAGTGTCACAGGTGGGGAGACGGTAGGACAGGATCTGGAGTCCTCGGGTTATCTGCTTTCATGAGGAAGGTGTGGGACACAGTCAAGCCCAGCTCTAAACTCATTTTATTTCATATTCCTCTACCTCCACTTTCTTATTATAACTCCGAGAAAAGAATCCTTTGTCCCTCTCAGGTATTTGCCTCTCGAGAGCTACAACTTCCAGCAGCAGCCTTGAGTCTCTGAAGCTTGGCTCTTAAGTCGAAGGAATGTTTATTCTGCTTAATTAAATTCTGTTTGTTGCAAATACTTGAGAAGTTCTACCCTTCTTTGCCTTCTAGCGATTCTTCAGAGGGCCTTCTCTAATTAGCAAGGGTCACAAAAGCTGCCCGAGGGGACAGCTGCGCCTCCACCTGCAAGGTTCCCAGGCTCCCGTCGCGAGCAGGGTGGCTCAAAAGGCGACCCGGTTCCCCTGCCAACAGCTGAGAAGCGCTTCAAAGGGCTCTGGCGCTCAGCCCTGCGCAGGACGAGCCGGCCTCAAACGTCCTCCGTGTTTTATTACAACGTCGAGACACAAGGGGGCAGCCGTGTCCCCCACGACAGCTAGAAACTGGGTTTCTAATTCACATTCTGGCAGCTCGTTCCCTAAATTTGGTGCAAGTCCGAGTATATTTCTTTCCAGAAAGCTATTTTCCCTTTGTGAAAGGTGGCCGTGAGTTTCTTCCTGTTCTTTTAAGGTATATAGAAAAATTATTTCAGAGAAAGGGACCCAGAGACAATTATCTCCTCCATCCTGGATATCAGAGTTGGAGTAAATCAGCCTAAAATTCTAATCTCTTTGTTGACAGTGTGCCATCCTTAATTGTAGTCGCCCAAAATCTGTAGGTCGTAAGTGTAAGAAAACGAGTAAATAAGCAAGACGACAGCAAAAATTCCAAAGTTTGAGTCCAAAAGTCTTGCAAATTTTGTTCTCAAGTTCATATGGGCTCTCGAGTCAGACTGGCTATATTTTTGCTTAGCTATCTATATATACATAGATTAGTGGGGAAAGTTTTAAATCTTTAAAACAGAAATAATGATAATGCCTGTCTCAGAGACATTATGAAGTTTAAATAAAAAGAACCCCAATACAATTTTTAGTGCAATGCCTGGTATTAGCCGTGATGGGGTTATTTCTGTAAGGGTTGGAGTGATCATTATGAACCCCGTTAGTTTTTTTCTTTGTTCACTTGATGGAGGATATTATACTTATTTTTATTCAATCTCACTTGCTTATTAATCTCAGAGGGTTTTATATATATATGTATATATATATATATATTCCTAAACCAATGTTCCATTTTCTTATTTCTTATTCTAAATTGTAGCCTTGGGGGTTTGATAGTCCCTGGCTTAAAATCCACTCATATCACTTACTAGAGTTTTGAGACTTTGAATAAGTTAATTAATTTCTGCAAGCCTGGGTTTTCTCATCATTCATTTATTCATCAAATATTTTTGAAAATATATGCCGGAGAGCATAGTTAATGTTGGAGATAAAACCATCAGCAAGACAAATGAAGCTCCCTCATGGCAGAAGTTTAGTCTCTCAGAGGAGGTGTACATAAACACCTGCACAGGAAATTATTTAGCTAAGGTTAAGCTCTACAAAGGGAATGAGGGAGACCAGTCTAATCTAGGAAGGGCTATAGGAAAGATTTCCCCGAGGAAGTCACATTTAAATGACTTGTACACAGAGACCTGAAGGATGAGTAGACGTTAGCAAGAGCTAGGGGAGAGGCCAGAGGCATGGACAAAACCTGGGATGTGTTCAAGGACTAAAGAGATGGCAAATGTGCCAGAATGGATAGTCTCAGACCAAATTAATTAATTCAAGGCCTGTTAGATATGTTCAGGATTGAGGTTTTTACCATTTATGTGATGGAGATGATATACCTGTTCATAGGACGCTAGAGAGAATTAAGTGATGCTTTACATAAAGTGCCCAGCAAAAGTCCTGATCACAGCCTACAGTATTGTTCTCTTTTCTTTTTGTCTTACCAGAGCTGAATTTCTAACTCCGGTATAGTATTTATTCAATACGTAATTATATAGCGTCTACTCTGTGCCAGGCTCTCTGCTGAAGAAACAGAAGACAACGAAAACAAACAAAGACATCGTCTTGCCCTTGTGGAGTATTTTCACTGCTCAGCTATTATGTTCTTTGTGTGTATGAATTTTTTTCAGCTGAACGAGAGTTTCAACATAGCTAGGAATTAAAGTCTCTTGCTCCCATCTCCCCAAACTGGAAAAAAAAAAAAAAAAAAAGAGGCAAACATGCACAATAAACTCACATTGCTGTGGATTACAATGCTAATAACTTGGGATTAACAATTTGTAATTTGTAAGTAGAATTTAGTTCTGACTCTTTGCATTAGCTCATGATTAATAATAATGATGTCGATTTCTATAATGCATACTTATTTGTGCATGGTTCAATTGATTAGGATGGATCTTTATACTCACTATTGAAAGTGCTACTAAGGCGTTCATGATATTATATGAAGAAGTAGCCTCTTTCTGGAGGGCTGCAAGACTGGCAAGCTAGTTGGTTTAGCTAATGCCTGTGTGGATATGTTTACTCTGAAAATCAAAGTAGTTTAACTCTTATTCTCTGCTTACTTGTTTTAACACACTAAATATTTCATATATATGTTTATTTATTTAACATATAAAAATTCTAACTTCTCAAAAAAGTTCCAGGCATCAGAAAAGGCTATCAAATTACAAACACTTCACCACTTTCACTCTTCATTGACATCTGTACATTTTTCATTTTTAGAGCTCATGGATATTCAAGACATTTATCTGCAAATAGAGTGAAGGCATTATTTCAATCAGCAAGGATCCTCTTCAAAACTCACGTTACCTAAGTTTGTTATCATAAGTTTTACTCTCTCTACTGAGGCATAAAGCTATATAGGCTTTATGTTCCTGCCACATAATGAAGGAAAAACAATGCATGTTTTTCTCAGTATTTTGCAGATATTTTCATTTTCTGGTTCAGCAGCTGTTAACTTTAGTGCTTCTCAGAAAGAGATTAGTGTTTGGATTTAAATTATGGTACTTTTTACTTCATGTTTCTCTCTCCCTCTCTCTCTCTCTCTCTCTCTCTCTCTCTTTCTCTGTCACTCTCTGTCTCTTTCTCTGTCTCTCTGTCTCTCTCTGTCTCTCTGTCTCTCTGTCTCTCTCTCTCTTTCCCTTTTGATTATTTTTATTGGGAGATGAGAAGTCTGGGTGGTTTGGCCTCTATATACCCTCTCAAAATATTTCAGACATTGTTTGTTTTTCAATAGTTCAACGTAACTAGTACAACAAGGAATATTTCCTCTGTAGTCATAACACGTAGTTGAAAAAGGATGCTTTTCCCAGAGAATTGGAATGCTTGTATTTTATCTACTGTTTCTAATTACACTTTTGTTCCCACAAATAATATTGCACTCTTTAGGAACCATTTCCTTGATTCTACCATCAGAAAACGATTTTCATATCTTTCCATAAATAGGTTTGATTTTTGCATTTTTCCGTTTTATGCCACTGTGTCAGGCACTGTAAGTGAACCACTCTAAAAAATACAATCTTGAAAATACTTCGAATTAGGTTTTTATTACCTATACTCTGAAATATTCTAACCTATATCAGGATGGTATTTTTACCCCAGCTTTTTGTTCTTCACAGGATGGCTACGGAGAAATAAATGTAGTCCCCTGTTTTCTTGTTGATGTGTTTAGATGCGTCAAGAGATAACAACCAGATGAATAAGAGAAAGTTCATATTTTTTTTTAGTTATTGTTTTAAACTCTGACCTCAGGCACAAAAAAGGATATATTAGTTTATTTTTATAAACCTTATTTTCACAACCAGAAGGGTTTGAACTTTAGAAAATTATTTCAAAGACCAGCAGAGAGCTGAGATGATGAAGAAAACAATAGCAACAAAACAAAACAAATTAATCTGCAAGAACATTTTAAATTTCAAGAAATTCCAATTTCACAGTTCTTACTCATTCAAATCAAATTTATTCAAAAAATCTCTATTAAACCCCTACTATAAGCCAGGCACATATAAATGAGTAAGATAAAAAATTTGAAAGGACTTCTCATTGCAACCTAATAATTAAGTTACGTGATGAACTTCTTTGAGAAGCAAAATGTGGTAGAACACTGAACTAGAAGCTCCCATCTGCACTAAATTAAGCATGCAGAAATATAGCGTGTCGATATGAATAAATATTGAAGATCATATAAAAATAAGATTCTGAATTAATTGCAATTCAGTTGCCTCTTGATTCCTTACATTATCTGCTAATTAAAAGAGCCTGAGTGCTATTATTCCATTAACATTTTGAGGAAATCCTCCCATGAGTCGGGCATTGGGTTCAGCACTGGAAACACAATTGTGAAACAGGCAGGTCCTGCCTCTTGCCCCTCAGTGCAAACCAGAGACCCTCAGAGGAATCACAGTGATTGTTCACTTCACCTTTTACATTTAGTAGGTGATAAAACTCACAAACACTAGGATCCGAAAACGGTATGAAGGTCTCTTTGCTAAATGGTTTCATTATTTTGATTTTAGTCACCCTCAAATAGAATCCCTAATTCTTGTCCAGTTTGATGTTTAAATAACTGACAATGATTCCTCAAACATTAACTTGCTTGAATTAGAAAGACTCGTCATGTTCAAGTGTCTCATTTTTAATCTAGGGAAACCGAGGCAAGGGCTGTCAAATGATCTGCTCAAAGTCGTATCTTGACAAAGTAGGAATAACATCCGCTCATTATCACTCTCAGCCCATGTTTGTTCCATTAAACCATGTTGTAAAAGACAGACGTCTGCGAAGGAAGACAAGGTTGCCGGGTTTAAAATCCTCTTCCCTTCTTTCTCAGGCATATCAGTCATGATAGCAACTAATGTATTCTTAAGACTAATGGAGTAGTTAAATTTAGGATGACTTACTCTATAAGGCCGGAAGTCTTTCTCTAGAAGTACTTTGAACTATTGAAGAAAAATTCCTGCTTCCTTTTCTTTTTTCTTTCCTTCTCTCCTTCATGTCTCTGACTTTCTTTCCTTCTTTCTTCGATTCTTTGATGTCATTCCACATGAAGTTATTCAATGTGTAGGGTGTGTGCTGGGCATCGGGAATATACACGTGAGTCAGACACCTCCCTGCTCTCACTGGGCTCACGATCCAGTGGTGAGGAAACAGTGTGATGTGGGTGTTATGGTTCATCACAGAAAAAGTGTTTACTCTTTATGGCGAAGGGGAAGATTAAGGGCTTGGAGGCTATGAAGGATTTCTAGGAAAAAAATGCCTGAAGTTTTTTTTTGTTTGTTTTTTTTTTAGGAATTTACCAGATTTTGAACTAAATAAAGGGCATTTCAAGATAAGGCACAACCCCCTGCAAGGCAAATAGTGTTTCCCTAAACCCACTCCTCAGAATCTGGGGATAGTATCATTAGGAGGCGATGCACTTGATAGAGAGGAAACACCATCGGGCTACTCTCCCAGAATTCATTTCTCAATTGCAAGGCAGGGCTAGCAAAGCACCCCGCATCCACGGAGGATTAGGATGGGGGAAGAGGTAGAAGTGAGGCAGGGAGAATGAGCAAAGATTGTCTCAGTTCACGAAGTTGGAGACTTAGTAGGACCAAGTCTTAACTGTGTAAATGCCCATAGCTTCCTCTACAGATTAACCACTAGCACGTTCCTTCCTGCTTTTTCTGATATCATGCTTTTTTGACCACTGCTGCCAATCTTGAGATTGGACTTCTGATCTTCTTGCTTCTCAAACATCTATATAAAAACTACTTAGGAAGCTGGTATTACTTTTGCCAGATGGAAGAGCAACACTGTCCAAAAACAGTGATCTGGGATGATCTCTGCTGATATATCTGATAATGAACTCGGGTCATTGGAAGTAGATTCAATAACACATACAATTCTCAAAATATCCTGGTTGAAAACTGGGTGAGCTTATTTCACAGCATAATGAGGGTAATGTATTTCATTTATTTAATGTGACTTTTGGATGAGTTTGATAAAAACACCAAGACTTTGGCTACTCTTTCAAAGACTATCACAAAAAAGAATAGAATATAATTAGTTATTTTTAATTTTTAATTATAGTCTTTTATATTTTTCTACCTTTCTATAATGAACATGAATTCATTTTGTAGTAGAAACAGATAAAAGTGTTATTATAGAAAGAATAAAATCATCATTATCATCAACAAACTTATCTTGGTAAGTTTCCATCATGTTCCCTTATGAAAATTGCAAAAATAGAAATGACTATTTCTTTCTCATCTAGAACTTACACTGTGGGTTTCTAATATGTCTGGTCATTGGCAGTTTCTTGCAAGTGTTTTTTTTAGACTGTGGTTGTAGTAAGTGGGCTGCAAGAAGAGGTACCATGTGGTGAAGAGGAACAACTGTTGGATTTGAAGTCAGGGGACCTAGATTACAGTTCCTTATCTTTCCTTACCGTTTATATGGCCTTGGACGACTCCTTTACTATTGTAGCACCTGTTTTCTCTACCAAGGAGGGCTTAGTAATACATCCTCCATCTACCAGACAGGGTGGCGGAAAAGAAGTATAAATATTTTGCAAGCTGTAAGATGCTATAGCATGTGAGCTGTTTTTAAGGACAATTATTTGTAGTCACGAATAATTGATTCAATGTAAGGGACCTTGTTCCAAAGATCTGTGTATTGTGCAGTTGGAAAAGAGGTCCTTGCAAAACGTTAATGTATAGATAGGCAGTTTAGATATATTAAACTGGAAATGGTCAAATTGTAATATTTATTCTTCTCCATATTTTATATGTGGAAAGGCAATTTTCATGTTTCATATAATAATGGCATTTACATCTATAAATTCCCTTCCAAATGCTCACATCTCCCAACTGATTTGCTACCAGCAATTTATTTTTTAGACAGTTTTATTCAGATGACTATGGTTTATTTGAGCACTTTGGAGCTGCTGTCTGAGAATGTTATATAAGAATATTAAATACTATATTATATTTCTGATGCTCTTTAAAGATTTTTTTTGCCAGCAATTTAGTTTTTCATTTTAGAATTTTTCTCTTGCTCTTATGATATTGATTTTATTTTGTAGCACCATAAAAGAGGTGTTAAATTAAAAAAAAAAACTTTGGGAATGAAGGTAGCTAAGTATATCTATACGTCCATGCACTCTTCCAATGCACTTACTTTTAGTGTAAGGCTGTTATGTAATGATTAGTTTGCTACCCAAATTCTAATTCCTGTTGAATTGAAAAGCATATTTTATTGATTGTTGAGCATTGAGGTCATTAGTAGTTCAATGAATGTTAGCCATAAATTCACCTTTAAGTTTCCGATGTTAAAATTGTTTAAAACTCATTACTTTCGTTTTCAGCATAATTTGTTTTTAATGAAAATCTCACTTGGGATTTTTTTTTTTTTCTTTTAAAAGCAGCTGCATGATAATTGTCTGGCTGTCCAGTTACACTTCAGTATGTAACAATCTTTTATCTAGTTAAATGGGCTATTCTGTAAGTCATAGTCCCCCCCTCATTTATAGTAATTTTACTACATACTTCCTCCCACAGTATTTTATTCTTCCCTTAAACACTTTTCTGTTGGTATTGCGATAACTCATTTACATAAGTATGTATATATATCTCACTAGGTTGCAAGCTCTGCGAGGAAAGGAAGATTTTTGCATATCGCGTTCACTGTTGTCTTCCTCCACGCAGCACAGCGCCTAACAAGTCACAGGCTAGTGTTCCTTTAGAATGAATTCATGAAGGAGCCCAAAACTATAAGAGACGAGGGAAGAGATGTGCCCATGACATGAAGATTTAATCCACATCACCATAGAAATGTTACGTTGAAAATAAAACCCTAAAGTACATCAGATAAAATGCTTAAAAATATTGTCCACATGTCGTGATTGCTGCTTTCTATGTGGTGAGGGACCCCATGTCCTAGCTGGCAAACTGGTTTTTCCATGAACAGGAGCAGACGTGAGCGCGGCCGGTCGCTGTGGTGCATGCATGGCAGAGGATGGGCAAACCCTCAGGGTTTGCTTCCTCCGAGGGAGACTCTGCTCCGAGAAAATGGAGAAGGTAGACCTGGCACAGGAGGCCATCTTGGAATTCAGCATCTCCTAGAGGAGACTGCAGGAAAGTAGACTCCAGATCAGCGTAGTTAAAGTCTGTGCTCACTGAAAGATTCATTGTCTTCAGCACATAGTTATAAGGCTCCGATTAAAAAAAAGAAAAGGAAAAAGAAATAGCCCAGTGTATCAAGAAGAAGAGGAAGAGATACCCAGAAGATAGTTCAGTAGGTAGTTGGTGAATTCAGAGCAATCAAAAATGGGAAAATATATTTTCTCAGCCTTATGAAATAAAAGATTTCTAAGGTTTAAGAGTTCCATAGTGAGGAGTAAAAGGGAGTTATTATGAGGATACTCTCATCATTGAGTAAAATTTTGTTTCTATCAAGACTTAAGTTAATGAATAATAAATTATACATTAGGACCTCCTTCTTTTAGAAGGATTAAATAGTGTGCATTTAATCCTTCTAAAAGAAGCCATTCATTTTCTAGTTAAATTCTCAAGTTAAGCAAACAGGCAAACACAACTTCTACAGATGTTAATATAGTTTTCTACCTAGGCTGGGTAGACAGATGCTATCTGTCCATTGCAACTGGTCAAATACTATACTCGATGTTTCTTTGAAGGTTTTTTTTTTTTCTTTGAATGGGATTAACATTTAAATCAGTAGACGGAGTAAAGCAGATTGTCTTCCATAATGTGAGAGGACCTCATCCAATCAGCTGAAGGCCTTGAAGAAGAGCCTGACTACCCTTGAGAGAGAGGGGTTTCTGCTAGCAAACTACCTTTGGACTTCAATTTCAACTCTACTGGATCTCTACGCTGTCAGCTGACCCTGCAGATTTTGGACTTGCTAGCCTCAACAATTTGTGTGAACCAATTCCTTGAAATGAATCGCTTTCTTCTCTCTGTCTCTCTCCCTCTGTCTCTCTGTCTCTCTGTCTCTCTCTCTCCCCGATTGTATTGCTTCTGTTTTCCCGGAGAACCTTTCCTAATATAACTAATAAGCTGAAACAGGAGAGAAAATTAAATAATAAAAATTACCAAATTAACACAAAAGAGTCATAAAAAAAGACATTTCCTTTTATCTTCTGTGAATTGGGCAATGATAATTGCTGATCGTGTGGCTATGAAAATCAAGTGGATATAGATCTGTAAAAATATGTTTAAAGCCCTTAGCACCGAATAATGTAGGAATTCTTAAAATGCATTTTTCATTACTACCAGTCAGTATGTTCTAGTTTCCATTCTATTTTTCATTTACTCATTTCCTATTGTTATTCTCAGTAATGTAGTCTTTCTGAGTCATAGCTTTAGTATTCTTATCACAGTGACTCAAGCCAGCTTGTTTAATTTTTCAAATTTCAAAAAAGTTTTCGATGCAGAGTAAACAAAAAGGATAGAAATAATTTAGAAATAAAAATCCTAAAAGTTTAGGTTCCCCAATAAAAAAAAAATCGTTTCAAGTGACTAAATAAAACAAGTACAGTGAATAGTTGTAGGTGGAAATAATCTGTATTGCATCATAGGCTGGTTTCCTGAATACCAAACTTTTTAATAAATGAATATTTTAATAACGTCTGTGTTCAAAGAACTTAGTGCTTTGTGCAAATGAAAATTCTGAAATAAACAACAGTTCTATAATTTCTATTTCTCTTGAGTAAGTCATGAGATGACCTCTCCTGCTCTAATATAGATAATATGAGGGCAGTTCCTCCCACCTAGATAGCTAGCTCCATTGTGTAATAATGCTTCCCTTTGCTAACCCTTACAATGAATACAAAAAACTCAATTTCGTTGCTACAAGCTGAAAAGGACTCCAGCATCACCAGATTTTTCTAAGGGAATATTTTCTGGTTTTGTCTACATTTGTATTGCACTCGTTTAATGGAGAGAGGTAATAGGATTTTTCTATCGGCTATAGGAGCTATTAAAAAAGATGCAAGGCTAGAAAATATATTTTAAAAAAACTGCAAAGGGAAAACTAAACGGTTTATTGGTTTCGAACTCTAAAGTTTTCCAACGTAACAAGCAAGCATGCCTGGGAATATCAAATTGGGCCTTCGGAGAAATACAGTGTTGTGCCCTGCAGTCTGCTGCAGTGAAGTCTTCTATGGTGTGTAGGAAAGATTCTACAATGGTTCCCACGGTTTCCTCCCCTCTCGTGCACATGCCCTGCATGAATTTGATGGATTTTACTCCTCTGTAATGAGGTAATGTTATATGGCACCATTGACTAGATAACTGCAAAATAAGGAGATTATCTGGGTGGGCCTGACCTAATCACATGAGCACAGGGCTTTCTCCGGCTGACTGAAGAAGGATAAGCCCATAATGGGAATCAGGGAAAGTTTGAATCACCATTTCTGGCTTAAAGGTGTATGTGTGCAGTCTTCTAGGAGATGAGAGCAATCCCTGCTTGTCAGTCAGCAAGGAAATAGGAAACTCAGGAATATAGTCACGAGGAACTGAAATCTGCCGACAGCAAGAACGAGCCGAGAAGTGGGTTTTCCCACTGAGCCTCCAGAAGACAACTCGGCCTGGCTGATGCCTGAGTTTTGTTGATTCCCTCGACAGAGAACACAGACACGTTGTGCTGGACTTCTAAGCCACACAATTGTCACTTAATACATGGGCGTTGCTTGTAGCCCCTACATTTCTGATAATTTGTTATGCGGTAATAGAAAACTAACACACATGGTTTGGCTCTAACCCAAAGTTTTCATTATTTTATATTCCTTAATTCATTTATTCACTTATTTATTCATTTTTTAGTGCATTTATTAAGTGCCAACTATGAGCGAGGCTCTAAGCTTTATCAGGTGCCAACTATGAGCTAGGCTCTAAGCTTTTAATTTACAAGGCAATTTCATAACCCAAATCCTGAAGACTATACAATTAGGATTCTGAAATGTAATATCATCATCCTCTCTCTCCAAAAACAATCAAATACAGATAATGAAGATACTCTATGAATTGGAAAGCCTTAAAACAATTCAACATGTAGTTTTTGTGGCTCATCTGGAAAGGTTGCTGGGCCTGATAGAAAGCTGTAGGTATTGCCCATATTAAAAAAATAAATAAATAAAGTTAGTAGATGTCAGAATTTCAGCCTAATTGTTTTGGCTGTCTCACAGGCTTATTGAAATTTCCTCATGGTTTTCCAGATATACAATGACTGTCATGACTGGGAGTTCCAAACACAGTGTCTTGCACTAATGAATTTTCTTTTACAGAAGTGGGGAAGCAAACAGAAACCCAGCTAGTGTTTGCTGTCAGATAACTCTTCCCATCTGCGCTGATGTCCACTCTATCAGTTATGCAAATCACATGACTTGGGGGGAATAAAACCCCTGCCTGCTCTGAGTTTTGTTTATTAGACCAGGAGAAAGTGAATTACCATACCTCAGCTCAACATTAAGCTTTATTCTTCAAGGGAAAAAAATTGGTAGCCTAAGGCCAGACATTTCATGGCATCTGCAGGTAGCTGATAAGACAAGATATAAGACAAGATACAAACTAGTTCTTGCACTGATATATTGCTAAACAGATTTTACCCTGTCTCTTCAGAGAAACATGGAATGTCTCCTTTCTTTCTTTCCTTCCTTCCTTCCTTCCTTCTTTCTTTTCTTTCTTTCTTCTCTCCTTCCTTTCTTCTCTCCTTCCTTCCTTCCTTCCTTCTTTCTTTTCTTTCTTTCTTCTCTCCTTCCTTTCTTCTCTCCTTCCTTTCTTTATCTCTCTCTTTCTCCCCAACCTGATCTTCCTGCTCTCTTCTTTACACTCTTTCTTTCCTCCCTGCCTCCTTCTTTCTTTGCTTCTTCTGTTAGTGTTACTTACAGATCCATTCTGAGCCTCATTTCTTCTCATTTTCACCTTCTCTCTCATTGTTGTGACCTCAGTCCTTTATGTAATATGACTCCTTACATTTGATGATTAATCTAGATCTCTTCTTACCTACAAACACAATTATCTTCCTTCGTGATCACTCCCCTTGCATGCCTCATAATCACCCCATAACCGACCATACCTAAGGTACTGCATTATCTTGTCTTTGGCAAATATTCCCCCTCCTCCTTTTCCTCCCGCAGTGAGTGCATATTACAGTCGGAACCTGAAATTCAACCCTGGAGCCTTTCATTCTGTTCTTCCCCTCTGGCATTATCTACTTGACACCCAAACCCGCCTTTTGATTTTTACCATCTTAACTACCACTGCTCTAAACCAACGGTGCTCAGTGTGGCCCCTGGACCAGTAGCATCCACATCCCTTGGAACTTGCTGGAAATGCAAATCCTTGGGCTTCCTACCAGATCTAATAAGCCAGAAACTCAGGAGGTGGGGCCGTAAGTTGTGGCCCCATCAGATGTCTTCATACCTCACTCAGACCCTGTAGCAGGCTTTATGTTGATCTCTCAGCCTCTAGCGTTTACCACCTCCATTTTCAGTTCTAACTGGACCATTCTCCTGCTCACGGTTTGACAGTGGCTGTCCAGTGCCTTCTGGATAAAATAGAGGCACGAATTCAGAACTACTAGGGATCTGCTTCTGGATTCTTTCTCTAGCTTTATCTTATCTCACCTCTCCCTTCTCCCACTCTTCAGAGCACGAGCTCATCGCACACGCTAATAAGAAGCAAAGATGTAAGCTTGGAGTCGCCAAGCTCTCTTGTCTCTCTGGGAGCCTCGCAGAAAGCAACTTTCATAGCCACCCTAAAGCAGATTTGGGTTTTCTTCTAGAGTTCTCTGTCCTTCTGTGCCACGCCAATAATTGCTGCATTTTTAAATTAAACCATTTGGTTTCTGAAAAGATGTAATCTGGGAATGCAAAAAATAAAAAATAAAAATAAAAATAAAATAGTATTTGTGTACATAGAGAAAATGCAATGCTTTCTGGAAAGAAATACAAGAAAATAGTCACAGTAGTTTCCTCCAGGGAGGAAACTGGAAAGTAGGATTAGGACGGGGTAAAGATCTACTACCTACACTCCTGATTTGCTACTATGGCCATGCTTTATGTTTATTACTTAAAAATAAGTTTAACAAATTAAAACATATTTGTCACAGGTATGTGGATTTGTGTGTAAGAGGAGGCAGAGGTGTTAAAGGATAAAAAAAATTGTGCCATAAAGAATAAAAGCAAGGCTTGAGATAAATCAGAACTAGGGAAAGAAGATAAAATGCACATCCTAATAAATATTGCAGTTTTTCTTGATCTTGAGAAATGTATGAAAGCCTTTTAAACTTACAATTTTCTTTTGATTCCTTTCCTTGTTTTTTCAAAAATTTTTTTTTATCGTTTCTTGTTTAAATATGCATAAGTGAACAAGGGATATAATGATGGTAGCATGATCCATCCTAAGAGCTTTATAGATATGATTCATTAATGTTAAGTAACTCACAGGTGGGGATCTAGGTAGGAAGAGGCAGAACTGGGCTTTGGACCAAGGAATAGGGTTGTGGAATCTGCAACGCTTTTATACAGCTGTAAGACCAACTCAGACTAACAAGTTAAACATAAACAGAGCCAAATGATTTCAAACTAACAGTATTCATTTAATATGACAAATGCTGTTTTGATGAGACAAAATTGCCCCTTAGAACAGAATTCTGCTCCATATGGAATAAACTCACATCCTCATGAGTTTGCATGGTTCTGCCATGGCAATGGGCTGTGTGCTGAGTTAATTTTCTTATCACCTCTTGAATGACTTGAAGTCTTCATTTATAGAGTTGCCTTAATGACATTTGTCCTTCACTTAGACCAAACATGTCATTTAGAATTAATGTTAGCCTTATTTTCTCATTACCACACGGCAATACAAACAGCATGACTTGGCACCAACACGAACATTACTCCAAACCCAAGTTCGAAGACCCTACAACCACACAGCTGTTTTCAAAAGTAAGAGGTCATCCAGGGATCATCCAACAGAGATCAGTAAACTATAGCCTGTGGGTCAAATATGGTATACTCTGATTTTTGTAAGGTCCATGAGTAAAGAACATTTTTTAAAATAATATTAAATGGTTGAAAAAAAAATTTATGACAGAGACACAAGCAACCCACAAAGTCTAAAACATTTATTCTCTCGACCCTTTCTAAAAAATTTTTGCTGATTCCTGACCAAGAATGTCCTTGTAGCATTTAAAAATAGATTATCATGAAATCCAAATACGAAATGGAAAACATCTTTTAGAAAGTTTCAGGATCTTTGGGAATACATTTTCAGAAAGCAGAGAGGAAAACACATTTCTACCTATTGGAAAATGTGGTCAGTTATTCATCGTCTGATGCTCGTGAGATACAAGCACAAATAGATCTTTGCCCAGGAGAAACACAACCATTATTGGTACTAAGACAAGACAGAACTTACTCCCAGGTTTGTTGTAAAGATGACACTACAGAATAAAAAGATGTCTTCTCTGGCGAGCCAACAACAGATGTAACAGCAAGTTTTGCAGAGCTGTTTTACATCACAGTCCTACATTTAGCCTGATGACATCATACCAAAATACAATTCAATAAAGGCAATTTTCAAAAGACCTTAGTGCGTGGGTCAATCATCTGGCTTTCTATGGGTCTGGCTTGATGTAGGACTAGATTGTAGACTCAGGAAGTACGGAGAGAATGGATGCCCTTGAGTCAAATCTCTCCCAATGTCCTTTTCTTGGGGGAGCTGTTGAACACATGAGTAAACACCTTGACACACAATTGAGAATCACCCTGTCTATGTTGCCAGCTGAATTAATACCTATTTCATGTTATTACTATGAAAGAACGTGGCATATAACTGGACACATGACAATCCAGAGTTCTGAGGATAAGAGCAAACACAAGTAAAACAATTAATGAGGCCATGAAAGCAGTAGATCTGATTCTTGAGACAGCTCCTCTATTCGCATGATGCAAATATGACAGAGGACACCTCAGAGATTGCCACCCAGCAATGACATTTATGTCAGCAGGTGCTGAGATGACATCTCTGCCTTGATTTAGTTAGATGCAACTATATGTAGCTCTCTTGTGACCTATCATAATGTTTATTTATCCTTGTCTCTTAAAGAAAGATCATTATTCACATTTATTTATTTACGAACACAATTATTTATTTTATTAGTATATGTTGAGTTGCCTGGTTTCTTAAGCTTTGTGCTAGTTTAGCAAATCTAATGGAATTGGTGTGCCCACAGCCCAGGTGCTCCTCCAGATAGTGTCCTGAGAAACCCACTTTTCTGTTCATTAAAGGAGAAGCAGTTACAGATGCTGGATGCATTGATGATTTTGCCTTTATTGATTAAAAGTCAACTATAGTCCAGTTTCTTTCAGGCAGGTCCTCATGCAGAGTTAGTACAGGTGAGCTAGTTATGTACGAGAGGATCTGAGATAGCCACTTGAAACCACTCACCCCCATCTACCCCTGCATGCAAAACTTTTTTTTTTTTTGAAGATCTATTCAACTTAGATTTTATAATCAGCTGTCGATTCATCTACCATCAGCTGTTCACTGCCTTGTGCTCTCTTACTCTCAGCAAAATTATGTGCTTTTTAGGGTCAGGGGCTGTTCTTTGTGTTTTCAGCACACAGTCCAGAGCTGGAATGAAGAGACAGCTGTTACCCCACACCATCTATACTTGGGTCGCCCAGAGCTAAAACAACTTATGTTTGTCCCTAAGTGTCCCTAAGGTGGCAAACTCACCTTTACTTTTTGGTTTTTAATCTCTCCAGTAATAGACGATAGTCTGCAAATCGTCGGGATTTGGGATCCACTCTGACAGACCGTGGCCAAAGTATTTTGTTAAGGAGAAGAGAGCAGGCCCCGGAAAACACGTTGTGTGACTTGGTTCATTTAGCAGGTAAATTATAAGGTTTGAGAGACTTAGGGTTGGGATGGAGAAACATCTGCAGCCTTCAAAGACTATGTTTTTGTGGCTGTTGTTTGACCTACTAAATTTTTTTTCACATCCTGAGACAAACTATAGGGTGCAAGGTTAATATTAGAGGAACTGGCATTCTGGAACTTCTCTGCCCAGGTGTGGGCTTCGGGCTGCTTTTCTCTCAATGGCCTGAATCCACATATATTCTTACTGCTCCTGGCCATCAATTGCACTACCAGGTTGAGTCTCAATGGCAGTCATTCTGGAATCAGAGAGTACAATATCCTGCTTTCCTATTATCTTGGGTAATAAACTAACTCTTGCAATTTCGTACAACATTTTTTTTTTTTTCAACAGACATCTAAAAGCATGGAAGAACTACACATTTAGTCTTTCTCCCTGGAGGGGGTGAGCAGCTGCAGCCCATCTCAGGAGGCTGCTCGTACATGTACTGTTTGTTCTCAACTTCCTGGGCCACAGCAGGCCACGACCCAATCCTTGCTCCTAGATGAGAAATCCAGAGGCTGCTTGCTGCCTGCTGGAGTGCTGACAGGCATGCTGTTTGGGACAAGTACTCAGAAGCAAAGTTGGAGAAATCTGATTTCTTCAGCAGTGATCCTCTGGACATGAACCTGTGTGAACTTGACATAACTCATTCAGGCCAAGGTGAACACTTTGAAATCCGCCACTAACTGCAGCACTCAAGAATATTCTCCCCTCTCGGGCAACTGGGGCCAATCTGCTTCTTTCTCACTCCTAGTACGGACAGTTCATCACTTAAAACGATTTCCCTCGTTGTTGTTATTGGACCAACAAAGACCGCAAAAGCAAACCATTGCTCAAGCTGAAAGTCATTTTGTAGAGAAAATGAGATGCTTGGACCAGTCTCTTTGTCCTTTATTTTATCATCTCCTCTGGCATCCATTTATGGATCTGATTTGATTTCTATTTTCATTTTGAATCTTTTCTCTGTGACCTCGGGTCACAGACAATATCAAAAGCAATGTGTTTTGGTGGGTTTATTCGTCTGAGTCAGTGGAAGA
Source organism: Pteropus medius (assembly GCF_902729225.1). Taxonomy (NCBI): domain Eukaryota; kingdom Metazoa; phylum Chordata; class Mammalia; order Chiroptera; family Pteropodidae; genus Pteropus; species Pteropus medius. The sequence continues at coordinate 3,813,260 of NW_024349804.1, read as the reverse complement.
AGAGAGAGGTAACGGAAATGAAAATGGGGAAAGGGAGGAGGGAGGGGAGAGAGAGAGAGAGAGAGAGAGAGCGAGAGAGAGACTGAGAGGCTAAAGCTTTGTTTCTATGAAAAGGAAAAATGACTAAAATGACTACTGTTGACTCTGGAATTCTGACCATCTTACCAACTAACCTGACGGTGTTTACAATATATCGATCAGCTTCATTGTCTAACAGAGCTACAGATATTGTGTTACAGTCTAGTAATATTTAATCTCATATACATGGACACAACGATGAATGGACAGGGTTGGGGCTGGGAGGGGAGACAACCAACAGCAGGCATCGAGGAGACAGACTGTCTTTTGCCATTGAAACAGCAACTTTTATAGTAAGTGTTTGCGATAGCAAATGTTTTTACAAAGCTTCTGGACTTGCCTTTTGTAAAACTTCATGAAACTTTTAAATTGAATTTCATCTGGAAGCCCGGCATGCTTTCATTAAATGCAGCTGTGTGCTTGTTAAATCCCATAGCATTTGGTGTTTCCATGGATACGGGAAGTCAGGATTCTGGGACTGGGGCGGCAATAGAGATGGCTGATGCATATGAAATGAGTGAAGAAAATAAACTCAACACATTTGGGCAGTACACCAAATGATTACTTGTGGCTAGTGTCACCATCGAGGCCACCAAGCAATTTGTGGATGGAACCTTCTCTTCATTAATAGGAAAAGTAAACCACAGACCATACGTTCTTCTCAAGGATTAGGTGCTCAAACTATATCATTTCCAAAATGTCCAAATGGGAAAGCAAATGATCTAGTGCACTTTTGGTAAGGAGAGTCAAAACAATGAGATGGGACTCTCTTTCAGATGAAGATAGGGAACCTTTTTGATAAGCTTGATGGCCCAGTAATACTTAGTTCAGTTCTCAACTTTACCTTAGAAACTTCTTCATCCCATCCCCATAGAGGAAAAAAAAATGATACAATTATTAAATGGGTATAATAAATGTTTAGAAATAATAAAAACTGGGGGTGGTCACACTTAATTGAATCAGTTTTTGCTTATTAAGTACGATATGAGGCCATAGCTTCAGAGTTCAATAGGCATTTAGGATTGCCTCGGATGAGTGTTAAAAATATACATACCCAGTCCAGGCCAATGCTGGGAACAGAGAGGAGTCAAGGAGACCAGTTAAGAAGTTTTGCAACAAACGATCTAAAATTTCTCCCCATACCCTATGCAGGTCATGATAATGAATAAGACATGGTCCCTTTCCTCAAGTTGCTTACAGTCTAGTGAAAGAAGGTCTAATAAATGAGACCGAGACAGAGAGTCAAAGAAGTGGTTGGCTAGGTGCACAGGCTGGGGATGGACAGATACAGAATTTTACAGAGCTATATGGACCAAGGAAAGAGTAAGTTCCCAGACCAAGGTTGACCCTGAGAGAAAGATCATCAGATCGAATCAGAGTTTGGTGGTGCTGCATTCTTTGAGCTGCTGAGGGCAAAAGCCAGACTGTACAGTCTTGTATAAGTGAGTGGTGAGAATATGAAAGCAGAGTATTGATTTCATTTTGAAGGTTTTGTTGGTGAAAAGATAGAGCGAAGACAGCAACTTGAAGGTAAGATGGGGCTAAGGAAAGACTGTGTTTTTTTTGTTGTTTGTTTTGTTTTGCTTTTGTTTTGATTCATTCTTAGAGGGGATACTGAAATATATTTGAAAGAAAGGAGGAAAGAGAAGTTGAAAACTGGAGAAGTGATCACTGATGAGGCCAAGAGAAAAAGAAAGGAGATGGGACCAAGATGAGTAGTGAGGTGGAGGATCTGGCCTTGGGAAGGAAGAGGCCAGAAAGGTAAAGGGGCAGGTGACTCCACGTGGCCCATATGAGGTAGGAAGGAAGCAGCAGGAGAGAGAAGCAACAATGACGGAAGTGAATCAGATGCTGTAGGTTGCCACCTACTGGCCATATTACACCTATTTCTTAGTTTGTAGAAGCCAGATATGCAGGTTTTGTTCATGTGGCAACGTACTTAGGCAATGTTGGTCCCTCCTCAGGTCCCAGAGGATGCACCACGATTGATCTAAACTCAGCACGGTTATCCCATACTCCTCTTGTGGTGATTGACTTGAGGGTGGACAAATGACTATCTTTGGGCCAAATATGCATCAAGAAGATCTCTGCTGAGGATACTTCTGGGAATTATTTTGCTGCATGGTAAGCAAGTTTCCTTCCTTGAACTTGGTAGTACAGGACATGATGCTTGGAATGAAGGTGCCATCTTGTAACCATGAGGCGGAACCAAAGGACCAAAAGTTGAATGCTCAGGATGGAGGAGAAGAGATTTGAGTCTAATGATAACATTGACCAAACGTATTACTAGAACTGCTGACTCCCAATTTCCTGGCTGGAGAGAGATTTATATTGTTCATTGTATAAATCACAATGTATAAATTTTAATTCTCTGATATTGTCAGTAAAAAATTTACATAAGTGACTTTAGGAAAATTGTCTCCATCTTTTCACTAAAGTAAAAGAGGAAGTATCTGCTAAGAGAGATGGAGGCACATCTGGGATTAGGGTTTGGATATCTGGAAAGCATCTGGAGCCACTGCCGAGCACACCGAGAACAGTAGCTAAGGAAACCAGCCAAAGGAAGGCAGTAATAAGAGCACACCCCAAATACAGTGGGGCTGGGCGTGGCCAGAATAGCTTCCCAACATTTTCAACCTCCCCATGAAGGGGCAAAAGATGAGAAAGTCCATACTGAGGATGAGTTAAGGGAGGGGGGCGGGTAGTTACTGGAACACAGTATCGACCAAGAGTCAAAGGGACAGGGTGTCAATAGGGGAGCAAGGGCAGTGTGGACATATTTCATGAAGGAGTCACATCAGTATTAGACAGTGCTTGGTCACTTCATATACCATGTTTTAGCCTTAGTTTCATCATCGCTGAATGAGAATAAAAGAACATCTAGCTCTTAGGTTTTTGTGAGGACACAGTGAGGTAATATCTGTAATTGATTTTATATGGTATCTAACATTGTTTAAGCACCCCATAAATATGTGGTGGGAATTAGGCCTCAAGCTCCTGGGAAAGCCCACACACAGCAGAAATAATGCCGAATAATGACTTCTGCATGTACCATACGTATTTTTCTAATCAGCGAGTTGTATAAAAATTCCACTCACCATGCATATTAGTAATTTTGTCCAAAGTTTAACTAAGGAAAACAGTTCTGGCACAAAATAGCCTGTGTGTCTCGACAAGACAAACTCCAAATACATTGGCTGCCAGCAACACCCACTGATTATTTGCCAACATTTTTCTTTTTTAGCTAGCACACGATTTTTCTTTAGCTGGCTCAGCAAGCTGCTGTAGCTGTAGATGCTCATCTTGTCACTGGACTGAGCGAAGGAGCGAGCTTGCCAAGTAACCAGCTTTCTGGGCAGCTGTGGGTTTGGTCCAGGAAAGTGGTTTCTTCCTGCTTCACTTTCCCAAATTCTCTTCTCAAAAGCCTCCTCCACATAGTATGTTCCTATGACAGGATCCACAGCTGCAGCATTGCTGGAGAATCTGCTAAAAATGCAGACCTTCAGGCCCCATCACAAAGCTCAAGGAAATACTATAAACTTGGGTGTTGGATAGGCTTGGGTTTTTCCAGGCTCTGCCGCATATGAGTTTGTCGGCCTGAGATAAATTAACTCTATAATTGTTATAGTGCCTCCCCCACCCCAATTCACAAGCAAGACTCAGCTCTATTTGTCACCATTAATTCTTTCCTGATGGCCTTGACTGACTAAAATAGAGGAAGTTGCTAGGGGGCACTAGGACAGGGCACCTAAAACAGGACCGGCCAGCTAGCTTTGCTCGCCGGAACATCGAGACGGGGAATCGAGGACACTGGTCGTCTCTTTCAATGTCTGAGTGAAGGAGAGTTGCAGGAGCGCCTGGGGAAGTTATTTCTTAGCTATGGGCTCGGAGATGCAAAACAGCTCTAGAAATATGAACCTTAATTCCTGAGTTTCCCAATTTTGGATTCTAATCTTTACTGAAATTCACTTGTACTTTCTGCTTTTGGGTTCCTCGAAATACCTTTTACATATCCAGTCATCAGTCTCTCAATCTTCCTGTCTCTCAGTCTTCCCATCTCCCTGTCTCTCTGTCTCTCTCTCTCTGCCTACACTAGCTTACATTCCTTAAATCCACACGGACCTGAGCAAAGAATAAATCTAAAATGAATGGCAGTTATAATTATTATTGCTACTAGATTATCAAATATATAAAATACCTCCTGCACCAGCCTCTTTTTTTCATTCAAACTAAGTAGCTCATAGTTAATCCTCAAAACTGTAAGAAAACTAATCATCTGAATCATGAAGGAAATTAAGGAAATACTATCTTCCCATATATTTATGTATTCACCGATGGATCGATGTTCACAGACTAATGATGCCTACCATTACTAAGCATGATGGCAGATGCTTAAGAGCACAATGTTTGCATCAGACACTGTGCCAAGGAGAGAACACATTGTCTCAGCTCTCAGGACTGTAATGTGCCCTATTGTCACTCAGATTTCACAGGGCCCTAACTTAAGTTGGAACGGTAAAGTCTGTGACCTAGGTAACAAAACTAGCAAGTTATAAAATGATGTTGAGAATTCCAGGTCCCACTGGCTTCCATGGTGTCCATATAATATAATCTAGGTCCAAGCCCGCAGAGCCTTATCTCAACTGGCAACCAACCCTGGAAACCTGTCTGTTACACCAATTCTAATCCTTCTTGAGATACTGACATCTTGAAAACCTCAAACTCTTCAAAGACTGACCATTGAAAGTACAAAATGTTTGACATTATCCAGTAGAAGTATGTATTATTATCGATGTTAATGATAAACGATAATAACCCACATTTAGATGGCAAGGTTTACCAAGCCCCTTTTCAAAACACAACAGTATCATGCATGAGGCACTGTTTTCTAGGTTTTAGTACTGAGATGCATGAGACTTTGAGAGGTGAGATAACTTCCCCAAGGTTTCCAGTTCGCCTTCTAGAATCACACTATTCTGACAAATACAGATAGCTCTGCTCAGTGAACACACTTGGGAATGCTCTTAGAAATCTTTAAGTAGAAAGCAGAGCCTCTCTCAAGTTCCTGTCCAATGAAATTGTACATGCTCTTTTCCTAGAAGGGGGGAAGAATGCTTTAGGAAGAAACTGCCTGTTCTTCAGAGCTGTGACTGGCAAAAGGGTAAGGAGGTCACGGCGGGTACTTCCCAACAAAGCAAGCTCCGTAAGAAGCAGACCCCAGGCAAGATGAAAGACCTCTCCAGTTACCATGGAACAGTAAATCAAATCCCTCATCCCTGGTAGGTGCTGGGCTGCAAAGCATAACTCAGCATCATTATAATTTTCTAGTGTATTGAGCTGAGAAATGTTTTCATAGGAGACAAACCAGTTCTGAGATGAAGAATTGAAGACTCTTCAGCAGTTCTTTCATTGTGAGGGTTTAGTAACTCAATAGTTTCATACCCAAGGAAAGGCAGAGTTCCCTGGAGTTTTCTCTACTTGAAAGTTTTAAGCAAAACAGAAAGGACTGTGGAGGTCGTATATAAACCATTTGGATTTTTCACAGGTTGGCATAGATTTACTAATAGGAGCTCTGGAATGGATTTTCTATTTTCTTCCAAAAGGGTCAGTTCTATTGCTTAGCTATTCTCTGTTTACTTTGTGCAGAAACAAAAATTCGTGCTCTGATATTTGGGCCAGTTTTGTAGAGAGTAGAAATTTAGAGACATTCAAGAGAGTTTTAATGGAGAAGGAGACAGTCAATATTTTTTATTCATTCCAAACACAAACTGACACCATTAGGTCAGGAAATCTTTCTACTGAGAAAATAATGTCAGAAAGGTTCAACCAATCACTAGGAGAGGAGGGAAGGGTCACAAGAGACTGCCCAGCTTACATATGTCAGTCAAAATTTTAGTGGTTGTAATTCCTGAGTCACCCACTGTCAAGCCTGTGGAATTAGCCCAAGCCTTATCTTTGCGTGAAGCATCTTTGACCTCAAGCCAGTTTTCCAGGCAGATTTCAAATTCTGCCTATAAGACAAATTCTGAAACTCTCATTATGCACATAAAGAAAGCATGAGATCTGGCTCCTATATCCTCATTAGCTGCTAATCAATGCACCTTTACCAAGAGCCCTTCTTCTGACATAAACCCAACTTCCCCACCTCCATGCTGCTGCCATCTTGCCATCCTGGTCATTCCAATGGCTGCGATGCCCTTCCCTGTCTAGGGAATGCTCTGTGACCTTTACGTCCTCATTCAAATACCTCCTTCCTCAGGCCCTATTTTCACTTCTCTCACCCTTCTTGGCAAGTTGAATTCTCATTTAATATTACCTTATTGTGCTTTATCACGGTAGCCTGTTTTACCATTTTTCTCTCCCCTTTGATAATGAGATTTTTCAGGGCCATTTTTTTTTTATCTGCTTAGCCAGTGTCCATTATTTACTAAGTGATTGCATAAACATAACAATAGGATAATGAAACTACTGTGGATTTTCAAAACAAAATCCAAATTATTATATTTCTATATAATTAGATGTTGTCTTTGACAAGTTATTCTTTTTACAGTTAGTGGCTCCTGTGAGGGTTGAAAGTGGGGAAAATCAGTGATAATTGAAAGAGTAGCTGAAAGAGTCCCCCAAATAGTCAGAAACCAATCATCTGAATCTCGAACAAAACAAAACAAAACAAAAAACCCAGAAATTATTATTTAGAGCTATGTACATACATTCATGATGACTTGATATTCATAAGATTTACTGACAATTAATGATGTTTATACCATTGAGCAGCCTGGACTGGGCTTCCACAGCATCCGATGCTCTATAAGCATGATTTCTAATGATTGTGATGCTTCACCTGAGACATTGGTTGCCCAGTTTTAGAGATGGAGAATCTTAGGTTCAGAGGTGTTCAAATGATGCTTCAATGTCAACTAGCTAAATAAATAGCGAAACTAAAAGAGAAGTCCCTCGAAAAAGATAGCCTATATCTTGGTTCTGCCTGTTATAACAGAAGACCATAGACTAGATGACTTACACAACAGAAGTTTATTTCTCATAGTTCTGGAGGCTGGGAAGTCTGAGATCAAGGTGCAGACAGCTATAGTTTCTGGTGAGGGCCTCCTTTGGGTTCTTATTGAATCCTCACGTGGCGGAGAGCAGAAAGGGGAAGCAAGTTATCTCATGCCACTTCTCCTAAGGGCACTAATGTCATAATGAGGGCTCCACTCCGATAACCTAGTTACTTCTCAAAGATCCCACTTCCTAATATCATGACATTAGGGGTTAGGATTTCAACATAAAATTTTTTTTTTTTGGAGAAAAAGCATTCAATCTGTAACATCCTATTAATAGCAATGCCAGAAGGCAAGGCTGGTCAGGAAATAGTCTTAGTATCAATTCCAGTGCTTTTAAGCTGACAACTCTATGAAACAAAGGCAACACAGACTATTTTAGTAAACAAATATGATAGAACTCCTACTCCAGGTTATCAGAAGAAATGCAATCCTCTTTGGAAGCACCTGACTTTAGCCTCTGGTGTGGCTTGTCAGCAAACTGGCTCAGCTGTCTTGTGCCATCCCTTGGAGGCACAATTTTCAGAGGCTGAATTCCTCTTGATTTAAGTAGCTGTCGAGTGAGTGCCTAGCTTCCCCAAGTGCTAAGGTCTGTTTTTCAAGAGCGTCCCAAGCCTAGAGCCTGGGTAGAACATCTGTTGTGCCACAGTCAAGGAGCTTGTTGCTGCTTCAGCCTGGAAGAACTCTACATTTTTCTTAATTCATTAATTCAATAGGCTTGAGTTCATTGACTGAGAAATTAAGTCCAATGTACAATAGGTACAAAGTGTGGTACAAATTAAGGTTCAGAATTAAACAGTACTCATGGTGCTTTCCTGAACACTATAATGTTAAATGATCTAGAATAATAGTAGGAAGACAATCTAACATTCTTGGATGTTTCCCATGGGTCAGGCATTCTGCTGATCGTTTTTTTATATATTATGTCATTAAATCCTCACAAAGAATTTATACTGGTAGGCGCGGTCATAATCTCATTTTACAGACGGGACAACAAAGTCACACTGCCAACAACTGACAGAGCTAGGACTTACAGCACACTATGATGACCTATTCGTTTATCACTTTAAATTCACTGAGGCCTGAAGACCCAAAGATGAATAAATAGAGCAACTGCCCTCACAGCGTGATAAGGAAATGGGCAAATAAACCAACTACACAGGGAAATGGGCAAATAAAGCGACTGCACTGCATACCCACACCATAAGAGAGGTGCTAAGTATGATGTGAGAAGTGACGGGAGGACAGAAGAGGCCTCACAGGTAGCTGAGACCTGGAGTAATAAATGTTAATGCCTGAGTTAGAAGAATCTAATTATAAAGTTGGCAAGAGAACATATCATATACTCTGGAAAAGATGGGTACCTAATCCTGTAGGACTAGAACATAAAACACAAAGTGGAGAGTGACAGGAATTGAGGGTGAAAATGCAGGAAAAAGCCAATTCCTAAAGGGCTTTAAATGCCATGCAAAGAAATTCAAATTTTACTTAAATAAAAGAATAGAGAGTCGTTAAAAAATTCAAGCAGAGTTAGTATCAATAGATTTATTATAACGATTACTTTGACAAAAGAGTAGTCAATGGGTCCGTGACAGTGAGACTGAGAATAAGAAAGTTAATTAAGATTTTGTAGTAGTTAAGACTTTGAAACTGAGTGGGGTGAGGGAGTGGAAATGGAAAGCAGGTAACAGATTTGAGAGTATAGAAAGCATGGGTAGCGGTAAGACCATAGGTTCTAGGCTGACTACTTAAGCTTGAATTCCAGCTCTGCCACTTCCTGCCACTTCCCTGTGTTCTTAGGGAACCCCATAATCTCTATGTTTGAGTTTCCTCATCTATAAACTTGAGATAATAATGCTATTTATTCCATAGTGTTGTTGTATATATTAGCATAAGACACTTTGTATTTAATATGACACATTGTCGTTGAACCTAATTGCACAATATTATTGTGTAGTTAATGCATAGTGCTTAATTCAATGGCCAGCACAAAGAAAGGGTTATACCAGAGACATTTGGAAACTGAAAACAACTTATATATACATTTTGCTGATCCTCACAATGGGCAAAATTAGTTATTTTTCCTTTTGTAATATTGTACCCTAAAGCAAATTTAATGTACTTGAAACAAAATTCAGACTCAGAAAACACAAAATTTAGCCTAGCTTACAATGTCTTGTAGTTGCATGGTGTAATGACTCTGGAGACAAAGTGTTCTAGAATAGGTGGCACTGAATAATTGTCATGTGTCATTGGCTTTCATAATTACTTTTATTCTTATTACTACCCCATACATGTAAACAAGACATAGAACCACAGATAACCCAGTCCTGAAGAACTACTGATACATAATTAAACATATCATTGTCCTAAACTTGGTTATATACTGTTTTTAAAAATACTGACTTCTAGATTCCATAGGCTCTGAAGATTTTAATTTGTTTTAAAGCAAAATAAAAGAACAAGATCTAAGGAGTGTTTTACTTCCAACTGTGTGTTGGGCTCAGACCTTCAATGACATTCTGTCCCATTCCTCATTGGTATACCAGGGTACACTTCCCAAGCAGACCGAGTGCCTTGCCTCCAGGACTTGAGAAATTTGGTCTTACTGACATAAAATAGAGTCAGTAGAGAATTAATTTTAGTATGAATTGCCCTGGTTGGTCTTCTGTTTTATGTATAAGATCTGGTGTTGAAATGGAGACTAGATTCTGAGTAGAAGACAGAAGTATAGAGACTACTTAGGACATTCTTGACTACTTCATAAGGGAGATGATGTAGACTTGACCTATGATGTGCAGTACTGGGCTAACGAGGAGAGGATACATTTGAGAAAGTGTTAGAAAAAGATATATGACAGAAGATGATGGCTGATTGGATGTGGATCATTAAGAAAAAAAAAGTCAAGGATGATGGCAGATTTCTAGGCTAGGTAACTGGGTGGATGGTCATGAACCCCAAAAGAAAGAGCAAGTAGGAGGAAATGCAGTTGTGGTATATGGAGAATGGCATGTTTAGTTTTAGACATAATGAATTCTCAGGATCTATGCCAGACTTAGGCAGAAGTGAGTGCAGATGATGGGATAGGCAGCCTGAGTGAGAGACATGGGCTTCCAATGCTTTTTCCTTTTGTCTTCTAAGCAACTTGTGTTCCAGTTTCTTCTCTCCTATTCTTTATTTCTTTATACATCTTGTTCATTGGATTTTAATACATACACCAGCATGCACATCCCTACCTACAAATATAAGACTTTTGATGCATGGAGGTGGATACAAAGAATAAAGAATTATAGCTGTACACCTGGAAAAAGAGAGTGCCCAGAATTAGCTTTTTCTAATGTCCAAACTTGCTAGAAAGAAGACAATACCCTATAGAAAGTAAATATCAGAAACTTTCCATACTGCCTCTTTTCTTACAGCCTCTCAGCTTTTCAATATGGGCAGTAGGTTGTGCTGGTGATGGCAGGTAGAGTGAAGGCAAAATCAGTAAGGGATTAGAGTATACAAAAAGTGGGTGAGAATTTATCTTTAAAATATTGTGAAATTTGAATTAAAGAGGAGAGTCCAGTCTTCCCTCAGGGGCCCAGTGGCACAAATTCCAAGAGACAAACTAATCTCTACCTTCTCTGCCTCCAGATAACAAAAAGTAGGAGGGACCTGGCCTTTGTAGCATTTTTTTTTTGCTTTATTTTTATTATAACTGGTATCGTATTTATTTTTTATTATATTGTATGGCATCATAATTCATTTTTGTTATTACCATGGATACTGCTGTTGTTTATCATCTTTGCTAGTCTTAAGCTTGATCTACTGCAATAGGTTTCAGGCTGGTCTAACAGCCTCCACTCTCATTCCTCCCACTATGCTGTCAGAGTGATATTTCTAAAACGTAAATCTGATCACAGCTTGTGCTCATTCCCTTGGTGATCTCATCTAGTCTCATGCAGATAAATATGATTTAGATATTGAGGTCAGCAATATTTATTTCCCAGCCTGGGCATCTCCCCTTGAACTCTAGACATATATATGCTACTACCAACTCCATAACTCTTCTTGGATATCTACAAGGAATCCTAAATCTCCAAACTAAATGGGGCTTGTTTTCTTGGTCTTTAAATGTGGTCTTCTGTCAATCTTTCAGAATGTTAGTCTATTCTTCTGATTGCTTAGATGTAAAGGTCACTGTCATCTTTGAACAGGAATCACGAGACAGAGAGGCTATAATGGCATCTTCAACTTGAAGAGTCAACAGCAGAATCAGGATGCGAACCCAGGAAGTTTAATTCCAGAGTCTATGTTCTTCATCCTTATGCTAGGCTGCTCCTCTATATTATAAACCCCTTTGCATGGAATCTGAACTTCATATGGCACCTGCACGACAAATACTACTTGCCTCAAGGAAGGCTTGCTAGATCAATTCAGAACTATGAATTCTGGTTCTATTTAGTTGTAATATTAAAAACCTAAAAATTCTCTTTGTATCAGGCTAAGATATTTTTTAAAAAATTATTTTTATCTTTTCTATTTTTAGAAGATATTCTGTGTGCTCTTGTTGGGAGACTAGACTGGGATTTTTAGATGGGAACTCAGGTGTGTCTGTTATAATTATTTCAGTTACTAATTAGCTATATGACCTTGAGAAGTCTCTAAACATTTTAATGTTAAGATCATACTGCCAAAAATAAATGCCCTACATGCATTTTTAATAATAATAATGCAGAAAAATAGATAACATCTTCTGCAGAAACTCAATAAATATGTGTGAATTGCTAGTGGAAGATTTCATGATTTGGTATGTGAAATGGACAAGGTGCCTTAGAATCCCAAAGACAGTTTGGTACAGCAGAGAGAATCTCAAATTAAGAGGCAGCAGACAAAGTCTGAAGGCAAAGAAGGCAGGAATTTAATGATTTTATGGACTATTTTATTGATTATTTAACTTTAGGACAAATAATCATCACAAAAGTCAAGTCTTCAGTATTTGTCCCTGCAAGATTTGGAGAATATGGAGTTAATTTTTCTCAAAAGTATATCAACAGAGCTCTGAATGTATAATTTACTTTCACCCCAAAACTTGGCTTATATTTTTGAAAAAGCAAATATTCTCCTTTCCTCAGTGTTATGGAATCTATAATGTATATTATATTGGTCATATTACATGTGTATCTTATGCAAGTTTCCTTTGATATCAGCATGGAACATTTTTGTATGTGCTGGACTTAGGCAATCAAGGGCTCAGGAACTCAGCTTCAGCATCTCCCACATATAAGCGTCTCCACTCACATATTATTTCTTTAAGACTTCACCAATATCGTCAGTAGATAATATTATTCCCACTTACAAATAAGGAAGATGAGGTTCAGGAAGGTCTTCCAGGGTAAAACAACTAGTAATTGCCAGAGCTGGAACTGGAATCCAGGATTCAGTGGCTCTCAGTTCTCCACCTATACACTGAAACACATGTCCCCCCTAAATCTACAGTCCTAGTTACACAGGAAGGAGGGTGGCACACAGTGGTGCTGGAGGTGGCTCTCTTCGGCACCGCTTATCACTCTGGGAGAGAGCAGTATAATGATCTGTAGAGTATTCTCGTCACATAAAACACTAATTGATTAGAAAAAGCTGGTAATTAACTGCATGCTTCCATTCTGTTTTCAATAAATGTAATCTATCCAATAAATCAGTAGCACTTATTAATGATAATATGAAGTATGTTGAGTAAAAGGTTTGCCTTCTGCTAGAGAACTAATACGGAGTTCCAGAAGAAACTGAGTAGGCATTATCAGTATTTGCTTCAAGGAGCAGATTACATGGTGCCTTAATTCTGCTGCTGACAGCCAGTAAATTGCTCAGTACGGTGTATTAAAATGTGTTTAATCTATAATTATTGCCTACCCCACTACCGATCACCAAGGGTAACATATATGAGGAATCAGAGTCCTAAAATAATTACAGACCACAGGATATAACAATACACAATAAAGGGACTAATCACATCCTTTCCTGGAATTTGTTTATTTCAAATAACATTTAGTTCTTTTTTCATGAAGAGTCCTGTATTGGACCACATTTCTGGTAAGAAGATTTCACTTGGATTTTAACTGCAGAAATTATGCTATTTATTTTCTTAGTGATAAGGCACTAAATTATTGCTTGAAATATTTTTTTTGTTCTTCCTTTCTCTAGACATTTCAACAAACATTTTTTATCATCTCTTTTTTGGAGAAGAAAGGGCATAATGTTTAGAAAGCTAGGTAGACTAAATAACTAGATAACGGCCTAATATTGAGTGATATAACCAGGAATTATGCCGAGAGAACCTAAAAAGAAAAAAGTGAAAGTGTCATTGGCTCGTTTATGCAAAGCCGGTGTAAAAAAAAAGCTGAATACGTGGCTTCTGAGAAGTTAAGGGCTAAACTCCTGATGCCAAATAGCAGTAATTTTATATTTTTTGAAAAATTAATACTCTCCTTTCTCCAGTGTTGTGGAATCTATAGTCTATCTTATATTGGTTATATTATATGTGTGTTTTATGCAAGTTTCCTTGAGAATATTTTAAAGATCAATAGGCAATATAGTCAAAATAAATAGAAATTAGATTGTTACATCGGCCTACATACCGTGGTGAACATTCGCATTGGAAAAAAAATGGTTCTGCTTATTTCCTTGTTGACCTATTTGAATGCTTAAAAAATAAGGTCCATCAGGCTGAGGGATTTAATAGTGATATTTTAGCTCACTCTAAACATTTCTCTTTGTTAACAAAAGATCGTCGAACAATAGAAAGGAGAGATTCAAGAAGACAATGAGTGAGTCTTCTGTGGTAATATTATCTGCTCTACTGACAGGGTCTTTTGATGCTCCTCAGTGGTTTTAAAGGCATACCTTCGTTTATTATTTGCAGATTACATTGTTTAAGGTTTTCTTATGGTGAGTAGATGTTGCTATGATAAAATGAATTGGACAAAGCCAAACCATGTCTCAGTTAATTATTTTTTTCTTTTCTTTTTTTTATTATTAATTTTACACTTCCTGCAATAGACTTTGTGTCTACAAGTTTAGGACAACTCTCTTTTATTCATTAATATGTATCTAATACTAGCAATGTCCTTGACATACAGCTAGTATTCAATAAAGGATCGGTACTCCATATATGTTTGTGGAAAGAATTAACAACCAGTAGGAACTTAAGATGAGAAGTTTTGACTCAATCTTCTAAAATTCTGTGGGAGTTGGAATGTCATCTATTAATCGTAATTTATTTATTAGCAGAATATTCATAGATAAGGAAATTACTGATTCTATCTCATTTTCCTTTGACACATCTCTTTGCTTTTCCCTCAAGTTAAATTAATCAACATGGATTTAAGAGAATTTATAGTCTAACACATTCAATTCCAACATAGCGTTGATGGACTTCTAAAGTTTTGGCAACTTATTTTGTTTTAATGATTTGAAAACCTGCCAGGATCACAGGAGTAATTGCCATTTAGGCTTATATTAATGAACCCATTAAAGTGGGAATTGTTAAAAATGGAAAATGATCTGACTTTATGGGGTAGGTTCACTGCCAGCAGCTTGCAGTGATGAATGGTGTCCCAGATTTGTTTTCAGTTTAACCACAAAACATCCACAGCAGGCTCTTTAAGGAATATATACTGAATTCAAAATATTAATTAGTGGGCTCCCAGAGATACATTTGTGTGAACCAATTAGTTCTTCCAAAAAGAATAAGAAGGAGTAATGCCGTTAAAGTTGATTTGCACAGTAGTCTTACCACCACCCTGTGTGTGGATTCTGCACTGTGAAGACTGGGTTCCATGTGCGACAAATTGCATTAACAAATCTTCTTGAATGAAGCTTCTCTTGAACTTGTTATGTATTGGTTTCTGATGTACAGTGTTAAGGGAAGTAGGAAATCTCAAAACATTCAGAAGATAGAGCGTTATCACTATTATTATTTTTAAAATCTTGATCCTTTAAGGAATATGTGAGTTTGAAATGTCTACTGATACCTTGCACCCAGACTAAAAAATGTCTTAGGAAGATTAACTGAAATACTTTAGGAAATCTTTAGTATGTTCTCCAGAAAAATTCAGGAGAAGGAATTTTTGTTAACTTTTGTAGAGTGCTGGTTGTTTCCTCAAATCTAGTTTCTCCCTCTATCTGCATACACTGCTGTCCAGCTAAAGATGACATTTCCAGTAGCCCCTGGAGCTGGGTTACTAATGAGCCTTTGAGATGTAAGTAAAAGTGATGTGTATACCATTTGTGTTATCACTAAATTAAGATAGGTCACCCACCCCTGGTCTATGGTTCCTTCACCTTCTCCCCAGACATAAGCATGAACGTGCCCTACTTTACACAATGCAGATGGGGACAGTAGCCTGGCCAAAGGAGAGCAGGGAAACGATTTGGAAGAAACTTGGATCACTGAATGTCCTGATGGAGCAGAACTGCCCCATCATCCGGGACCAAGCCACCTGCGACTCAACAGAGAAATAAAATGTGATCTTATTTATAGGATTATTGTGGGTAAATGAATAAAAAATCTTGAAGATTTTAGAAATGCTTCTAATGAATCTTTACCTTACATAAAGGTCGCTTTTATGCAAGCTGTTTTTATTTTTTATCTACCTACATCTCTAGGTTGTATTATGTGTTTAAAATATCAAAAATTATGTTATCTCTTAATTTTGACGAAATCCCAGCAAAGAAGTCATTAGAGAAAGACAATGTCAGTGTCTCCAAGAATTCAAAGGAGAGAGTAGAACGAAACCAACATAAAGGGCACTATTTCCAAATTTGTCTCTAGACAAGGTTTAGAGGCAAAGACATTTTAAAAAAGAATTCTGGACATTAACACAAGTCAGAGGAGTGGCATGATGCCGATGATGCTAATGACACAGGGAGTAATGAGGATATGAGCTGCATTTTGAGTGTTGCCATGAGACAGATTCTATACTCTGTGCTTTACATTCATTATCTTAGCGAAGCATCTGTGAGATGCTTTTCCAGTTTTGCAGATAAGTGAAAACCAAAGAGGTCAAGTATATTGCCAAATGGTAACCAGAACTAGAATCTAATCACATTTTCATTTTTACTCCAAAATACGCACACTTTTGTAGAGAAACGAGTCACCATTGCAAGACTGAGACTGCTGTCCTTGGAAAGTTCTGCTTACAAGGTTAGCCCTTGACCGGTCTATCTGTCTGCTAAGGCCGCCATGATAAAATGCCACAGGCTGAGTAACTTAAACAACAGGAATGTATTTCTTCACAGCTCTGGAGGCTGAAATTCCAAGATCAAGGTGCCAGCAGGATTGGTTTCTCCTGAGGCCTCTCTCCTTGGTTTGCAAATGGCCACCTTTTCATTGTGTCTTCATGTGGCCTTTCCTTTGGGCTCATGCATCCCTGATGTCTCTCCTTCTGCTAAAAACTCCATTCTTTGAATTAGGGCTTCACTTTTATGACTTCATTTAACTGTAATTACTTCTTAAAAGGTCTCATCTCCAAATACAGTCACATAGTTGGTTAGAACTTCAATGTATGAATTTTAGAGGGGTACAGTTCAGTCCATAGGAGCCAGCATCTAGGAACTTGAAGTATGGGAGGGTTCTCAGTTATTCCCTGATAAGAATGACTCACTGTGCCTAAACCATCTGTGTAAACAATATGGTTAATGCTGAATACTTGTTTTGCTTCTGAAAATCTGAAATTTTGGTACGTGCTAGACAGAGGGTGCTTACACAACCAGCCCCAACAGAAGCCCTGGACACTAATGACCTTGCATGCCTAATTGCCTTCCTTGGTAGGCAACATTTTCCACATGTTGTCGCAACTCATTGCCGGGGAAATTAACCATCTCTTGTGATTCCACTGGGAAAGGACTCTTGGAAGTTTGAATCTGGTTCCCTCCAAGCATTGTCCGTGCACCTTTTTCCTTGGCTGATATTCCCTGGTATCTTTTTGCTGTAATAGATCCGCTATGACTATGACCATGTGCTGCATCCTCTGAGTTCTCTTAGCAAATCACTGAACATAAAGGTGATCTTGGGAACCTCTGACACAACTTTCCTCCATGCCATTCTCTCATTTGGAAACTGAATTTTATTTTCTTCATAAGTAAATAGGAAGACTATATTTCTCAGCCTCTCTTAAAGTCCGGTGTGGCCATAAGACTGAGTTTTGACCCATGGAACGTGAGCAGAAAGTATGTCTGCCACTCCAGGGCAGACTCAGTGTGCCCCACACATTCTTTGTTCTCGCTCTCACTCTTTGTAAAATTAATTTATTTAAATTAGTTTCAAGTATACAATACATTGATTAGACATCTATATAGTTCATAAAACAATCCCCCCAGTTGCTCCCTCCCTCCACCTAGCCAATGCATTAATGCTAACTGCATTCCCTCTGCCATGCTCCCCTTCCCTGTGACCATCCATCAGCTACTACTTTGTGCTTCTTTAACTCTTCACTCCAGTCTCCCAGCTCCCCAACACCCCACCCCTCTGTCCGTCACCAAATTGTCCACTATATTTGTGAGTCTGTTTTTGATTAGTTTGTCCTATTTGTTCCTTAGATTCCGCATATAAGTGAAATCATATGGTATTTATCTTTCTCTGTCTGACTTATTTCACTCTTGAACATGGACCAGATGCAGCTGACCCAGTGGAGGGTGCTGAGGTGCTAAGCAAACTAGAAGGAAGGAGTGTCTTTAATAACAATCTACAAAAAATTGGGAGATGAGAGAGAAGCAAACTTTTTTTGTGTTAAGCCCTTTTTGTGGCTTAATACAGCATTTAAGTGGCTTAATGCAACAAAAGACTGTGTATTACAGCAACGAACCTACTCTGGGTAATAGTAGGAGCATGTGTTGGATGCCATCACCCTATTTCTTCCTTTGAATCTTTGAAATATATTGTTAAGAAGCGTTTTTAAGACACGGAGATCCCATTACTTATTTGACAAGCATTATAAGACGTGGATAATTTAGTGGATGAAAACTTTGGATACTCAATAGAATCAAAAGAAGTTCTTTGTTACCATATGAGACTGCCCTTAACATTTCTGAGGAGCACTTGGTAACCGTAATAGATGCGCCAAGCTATTGGATATAGTTCTTTTATAAGAGGAGCCACGTTTTCACTTCCCTTATTATTACATACTTCCCCCCACCCCCAGGAGTGAATTAATAGCTTTTCAAACTTACTGGGTGGCTCTGGAGGAAACTAAAAAGAGGAAGCCTAGAGAAGATAAAAATTTTATTTGGGATGATTCCCTGAACTTTTTGGTTGGGATTATTCATTCACAAACATTTACTAATTATCTGTTATATATAAAGCATACTCTGAAGAGCTAAGGGTATTGAGATAAAGAAACTATAGAATCTGCTCTCAGGGACCTTACAGAATAGGAGAGAAAACAAGTAGAGAGGAAACCCTAAATCGCTGCAGTGATCAGACCCTATTAGGGGGCTTTCCAAATCTACTTTGCAGGGCGTCAGAGAAAACTTTCCCGTATATAAGTCTTTCAACCCCCAAACTTGCGAGTTGGCTTTGAGTCCTCAATTCCCTTCACCTTCTCGATACAAAACACCAAAACATTTAGTTAGCTCGACCTCCACCATATATTATGCTCTGTCATCACATTCTCTACTGCTACTCTCTTTTTCTAAGCTTCACTTTCCTCCCTCGCTCTCGTGAAACGGCTCTCTCGAGGATCTCTGTGTTTTACCTTGGCCCTTTATACTCCATTTTACTTGGCCTGGCTTGCCAGAGCCATAAAATTCATTACTCTATATTGTATCTGACTCTTTTAAAACTGGTAGTTTCTTAATATTTTTAGAAATAATAAAATAGAATTAATGCTTCGAGTTCCAGACACTCCTGCTTCAATCTTGTCTCGGGGTTTTTGATTATCTTCTCTGCTTGGGATCCCTTTTCCTATTTTCATCTGGCTATGCCCTTCTTGACATTCTAGATTAAGTGCCATGTCCCTAGGGGACACTCACGAACAACCCCATCACAAGAAGCTCTCTGTGTTGCCTCTCTGTAACACATTTCATCACAGGTTTGATTACTACTATATATTTGCTCATTTAATTGTTTGTATGTTTAATCCTCATCCCTCCTCTCCATTCTTATTCTAACTGAGTATCCTAAATTGCCAGAACAGGGGTGGACCCATACTCAGCACTCAGAGAATGAATAATAATAATAAAAAATATGATGAGGTTAAACTCTAAACTGAGATGTGGAGAAGGTGCAGGAGTTTACCCCATGAAAGATAAGTAAGCTGTGGGAACGAGCATTTCTTGAAGGAAAAAATGCCAGATCAATACCCCTCAGAGGAAAGCACATCAACTGCATGAAGTATTCTATGGTTGGAGCAAATTGAATAGGAAATAGTGAGAGGCCAGACAGAAAAAGCAGGAAAGTGCTAACTGGTCAAGGGCTTACTGGGTCACTGTAGTACAGAGAGCATCTAACTCAGGGTCTGACTTATAGTAGACACTCAAGTATTTGTTGGATGAATGCATGAGACTCTTAGGTCTGTCTTCTAATGACAATGGAGAGCAACTCATTGGTTTTAAGTAGGAAGTGACTGGATCCTATTTGTGCTTTAAAAAGATTTTGTCAGCTGCACTGTAGAAAATGGTTCAGAGGAAAACAAGGCTGGATCCAGGTGAGGAGACTGGGAAGCCGTGTGGTGATGTGGATAAAAGGTGACAGCTATGTCTGAGAGGCAGAGGCAATGGAGAGCGAAAGGAAGAGGTAGATGTGAGAGACACAATGACTAGAAAGTTGACCACCCCTGGATATTAATTAGATGCAGGAGGTTCTGACAGAAGAAGCCAGGGAGACATCCGGGCTTCTAGGTGACTAGATAAATGAAGGTGACTTGAGAAAAGACAGGTTTAGGAGACAAATATCCTGCACACATATTTCACTTAATGAAAGTAAAAGATATTTGAAAAGTTTGGCATTATATGAATAATGCAGGATGACTTTTATTTATGATCAACATCTAGAACTTTCATTTCAACCAGGTACTGAGTGGTACAAAGGACCAGATGCCTGAAATTAAGAGTGGAATATCAAGATGAATCAGGCTCAGAACATGGTCTTTAGGAAGCTCAAAGATTAAACAGAAACAGAGGGCCTGAATCTATGTGTGTGTGTGTGTGTGTGTGTGTGTGTGTGTGTGTTGAAATAGATGTCCATATATATAAACATAATTATATATACATATGTAATTTTTTAAGTGCCTTTTTGGAACAAGAGTTGAATAGAAGGGCAGTGTGAACCTGCTGCCTTCTCTCTGGGGATTCCCAAGTAAACAAAGCAGAAGCTGAATGTTGGTGTGCCAACTTACTAGACCAAAGGGTCCCAAAACAGGAAACTCCTGACCAACAGGGTATAATAAAAATTATATTAAATGTTCACAATTAATTGTTCATTGTTAAGTAAAAATAATCCATTTATAGAATACACTCACACACACACACACACACACACATATAATCAATTCGTTTGTGTCAAAAGAATCCCAACACACACGTAACTATGTGCATATAATAAACAGTACAAGAATAAAGACAGCTGAGAGTGGTCCCCCCAGCAAGATGGAATGGAATGGGATGTTGATTACAGATGGAAACATGTTTCATTTAACACCCTCTGTATGCTTTCAAATGGTTAGCATGACACTTTATTCATTTAAAAAATGAAACAAATAAACTAATAAATAACCAAATGCAACAGAAAATATTTAACATAAACTCATGCTTAAGGTAATACACTTGAAGATGACATCATGGGGTTTCATTATGAATTTTAGTTATTTCTAGATTTAGGAAAATGAAAAGAAAGAGCTGAAGGGCTCTAATGTCTGTCGCATACTCTAAATGAAAGTGCTTATACAAAACCTTTCTCATTGTCTCACATTCATGGGTACTGACGTCCTGAATCTTCAAAGGAGAATTTCATGTCCAGAGAAGCTAAACCACCTGCCCAAGTTAGGAAATGGCAGCTGAAAGGTTTGAATCCAGGAGAGCACTTATAACATGCCAGTCCTTAGATTTTGGAAAGGCAGCCATGTCTATCTCCTGAGACCTGTAGACAGCCTTCTCCTCACATAGCCCTGCTTCTCGGAAGTCTGACAGAGAACTCTGCTAGGGCATAGGAAATAACATATTAACTCTGTACTTATACTTTGCTTCTAAAGTACATGAGTAATACTTTGCACTTAAGGAAGATCTTTTATGCGAGTCTTTCAAGAGCAGAACAAAACCAATTATTACCCATGCCCTTTGTGATTGGAAAGGAAGATCTTAATCCCTAATTTGCTGACAGGGAGACAGAAGCTGCCAGAGATGAAGTGATTTCCTGAAGGTCACACAATCGGTCTATGAAAGCCTCAAGAATAACTCTGAGGGCTTATGACAAAAGAGCAATTGCCTTGTACAATTATCAGCTTACTCCTCTATGCTAACCACCGTATCCCACTCTTCCCCATGCACGTGCTAAACTCCCCCTCTCTCCCTCTCCAACATAAGTGGGATTTAGTCCTTTTTATGTAAATGTACTTTGTCAAAACTGTAGATCCCTATAATTTTGTCCTCAGTTCCTATCATCTATTTTTAAAGGTCTTAGTGCAATGAGTTCTAGAACACTTCCAGTGGGGTGGAAAAACCCCATCCAAGAACTCTCGTCTCCTGCTGGTTCCTTTGGCCATACTATAAAAACTCACAGAAATCAAGGAATAGTTGGGTGCCACTTTTGGTAAAATCTCCAAGGAGATGTCTGAATCGCAGGCACAGCACTGAGGGTGTGCTTGAGATGTGACATCAGACCAAATTCAGCTGCTTCACTCTACAGGGGTTGCTGCCTCCTCACAAACACCACTGTTGGTGACTCCTAGTAAGGCACGTTCTTTTTAATCTCCTGGCCTTAAGTGCTGAGATGGGCTGAGATATCACTCCCATGATTATGTTATATTACAGAAGTCTCTGCTTTAACAGACTGGAGAACTCTCCCTTGCTGGCTTTGAAGAAGTGAGCTGCCAGGTTATAAAAGAGCCTGTGAGTGGGCCATCGGCAAGGGATTATGGGAAGCCACTGGGGGCTTAGTGACCCCAGATTGACAGTCAGCAAGAGACTGGGGATCTCAGAAATACAACAACGAAGAAATAAGTTCTGCCCACAGCCGTGTGAGCTTGGAAGAAGACTCTGTGATCCAGAAGGTAAAGCAAACATCTTTCTTTCCAGGTAAAAAGGATATCAACATTTAGCATTTTTAGGGATAAAGGACATTAACAAGTATTACAGTGGTACCCTGAAGACATATTTGAATCTGATGAATACTTTAACCTAATATAATTCAAAGTAGTGAAGGAAAAGAAGCAGAGAAGGGGTTGGGACAGGAAGGATCCAGGTGTCCAAAGCATACAGGTCTAACTATTTGCCCTTATCTTTCATCCCATGCCTTAAAAGATGGAAAAAATATTCTATAAATTTTTAACCAATGAGAAAAAATGATAAAGATGCATAGCCATATGAAAACTTAATGCCTCAGCAGACCATTCGTGATCACCTGAAAGTGAACTAAATTTATGCTTGATTTTGAAAGAGAGCCAGTTTATGAAATATATATATATTTACATATATACTTGCATGACCTTCTGGGTCAGTGGTTCTCAAATATGACCTTTCTGTTAGTTCTCTATTAAAATGGGAATTTTTTCTTAATTAAAAAGTTCAAAACAAAGGATTTCTGAGCACCATCCCAGACTTAACTGAATCAGAATCATTAGAAGTGAGACCTGTTACTGCCATCTCCCCTTGCCCCGACAAACATCCCATCCACCAAGGACTTCAGAAGGTTCCAATGCTGCCAGTTTAACCACTGGTATTTGACGTGATAGTGCTCATTGCAATTAGATCAGTACTTTTTGTGACTGATCATCTTATGCCCTGGATCTTATACATTCATTTTAATGGTTCTCAGTCTAGGCTGCACATTACAATTTCCTGGAGAGCTTTATAAATCCTGATGCTGAAGCTTCTTCCTGGAGCAATCACCAAACATAGTAACCAACTATTTGTAATATTTAAAGCTTCCCGGATGATTGCAAATTAAAGTTAAGTTTGAGATCACTGATGTATAGATAACACCTAATATTTTTCTGCGTTCTTTCTAATAATTGGTCATGTAGCCCAAAACCCCAAAAATGGCCTGGGAGGTATGTAGGCCAACCATAACTGCCTCGCTTTGATGGAACACTAAATTGAGGTTGACTATTTGGGACCATACCATGGAATGCTTTTTTGTTTAACTTCATGTTTGTTATCTTAATATCTAAAAAAACCCCTCCAAAAACAAACAAAAAACCCCTGTGTGATGTAGATATCATTATGCAGATTTGTAGGGAGAAGGACATGCAGGTCACTGATTCAGAGGGAGCTGCGTAAACGAGTCAGTTGTGGAACCGAGTCTGAGCGATGCCAAAACTTCTGATGTCTGCATCGTACAGTAATTCTCCAAGTGTGATCCCCAGACAAGCAGCTTCAGTATCGACAGAGAACTTATGAAAAGTGCAAATCCTCTGCCCCTAAATCAGACCTACTAAACCATAATCTTTTGGTCTGAGTCACAGAAATCTGTGTTTTAACAAGGCCCTTCAGATGATTCGAAGCACACGAACAGTTGAGAAACACTATTATGTTGCCCATTTCTATCAGCCACCTAATTTTAGAGACTCAGTTCAGCATGTGGTAAGAGAAATAAAAATATGGAGGTGACTCAGTAGGTGAGACGGGGGTGAGGGGCTGATAAATTGTCTCTCACTATCTTCCTTTTCTCCCAAACCTTGTTTATGTTAATAATCTAGGTTGGAAATGAGGAAATGCTACTGAGATAGCATCCTGGACAAAGACTGGGGACTCTGGTGATCTTTATTTGCAGGCTGCCTTGCCATGTCGAGCCGCTGCCATGTAAGTGTGACTATTTTAAGACATTGATGAATAGTTTATCCTTTTAATCAAGATATGGGGAGTTTTAAAAGGTTTCATTAAAAATGGATATCTTAATTGGTTCCAGGGAAATTATTTTTTGATCTTAAGGGCTTGAGATAATTGGTGCTCAGGAAACCAAGGGTAGTTGATTTGCTTTCTCTGCTGCCAAGTGGGTTCAGCTTGCTGCCATCCTATAACACATCCCGCTGACCTGTTTAGTGCCTCCCTTGCTGTATTTCAGGGCATATCGATTGGGTTGTACACTTGAATAGGGGAAAATAAACAAAAATTAAAAGACCATGTTTGTCTGATTTATTAGAGACATCGATTCATATTTTCTGAGTAAATTGTGAAGTCTTTTCTTTAAAAATGCATATAAAATGTGTTTTGAGTACATAAAGGTCTAGTGGAAATTTATCTCATGCTGCAGGGATGGGAGATACAGAAAATGCTGGCGAGAGAGGAGAAAAATACAGAAAGAGGAAGGAAGGAGGAGAAGTGAAAGAAAGGAGGTAAGAATTGACAAGAGGAAGACACAAAGGAGGTAAAAAAAAAACGGGAGGGAGAGGATGGAGGAAAGAAGAAAGAAGGGATCGGAAGGGTAGGAAAGGAGGAAAGGAACGTTGAGAAAAGAGGAGAGAGGGGACGAAAGGAAAACAGGAGGACAAGTAGGCAAAGAAAAAACATAAAAGAAATCGAGGAATGCAGACTTCGGAGCCTGGGCGATAATTTGTGAAGTGCTACTTGGAAAAGACAGGCTGCAGAGATGCTGGCTCCTAAGGTTAATGATGGCACTAATCATGATTCCAATTTGCAACAAATGGGATGAAAAGCAGCTGGACCCCACATGGAGACGCCTGCAGTGATGGTGGCAGTGTAATAATGTAGCAGTCATCCAGGAATACAGGGATTCTGGGAGTTCGAATTAAGTTCTCCTTTATTCAACAACCATTTTGTATCTGGTGCACAATACAATGTTAAAAAGAAATGTTTGCTTATTAGAAGATCTTTAAATTCGTGCAAAAACGTGTTAGATGTTCACAGGAATACGTTTGAAGTTCTATTCTGCCATTAGCCTTTCTTTAACATTTACTTTTGGTCAACACTTGGTCTTTTTCACTTCCTCTCCTCCTCCATCCTTGCCACTCAGTGGTTTGGGGCTGTCAGTGGTCAGTGATGCTGTTTCATTATAAATCTTGTTCTCTCTGATAGCTACAAACCGTGGCTTCATAGGCATAACTAATAATTCTGTAGCCTAATTTTCAAACCCCTTTCTCTCTATGCACGTTTATTTATATGTGTCATCTAGATAGATTACATATCAAGATTCCTTTTAATGAGAGTCCTGTCTGTGTAATGAACACCTCTCTCTATTATATCTCCTCCTACCCCACCCAGTGTATCCCCACAAAGGCCTGGGTGTTAGCAGAGGACCAGATTTTCAAGAAGTAATAAGGACAGAAAAATTTAGACAGCCCAGGCAAGGGAAATGGTGAGGAGCAGAAATGGGACAGAGAGAGACTCCACAAATCAGAAAGATGGTGGGAGGTTGTGTCTATTATGTGGAACCCTATAAATGTATTCTGAAAGCTTGAGTTACAAATTCTCTGAGTAAGTTTTTTTTTGTGGATGTCAAAGAAGGAGCAAAACTTCTCATCTGGCCTGCACGAGGTTGGACAGAGGTATCATTTGAAGGGGTCAGTTTTGAAGAGGCTGGAATTAGCAGAAATCTTTGGACACTATAGACTTCTACAGGCCACAGAATAGGGCATCTTGGGGTATGGGCTTGAGGAAGAATCAAAGCAATTTAATTTGGATCTCCAAGGGCCCCTAGAGCTACTGTGGTTTACATATATGTATGAACATGAGACATGCTGGGTTGTGCATGCCATTTGATAGACAACCATTATTACATTTAAAGATGAATTATTTTCCAATAGATTCATAATAGCAAGTCTTCTATCTCTATTCAGGCCATAAGCTCCTTGAGGACAGAAGCATATCTTCTCTGGCTTTTGAACAACTTGTAGTTAACTTTTGAATAACTAGGTTAATACTGAGCACATACCAAAGATTCAATAAGAGTGCGCCTGATACATTACGACTCATTGGCACCCTCTCCCTCTGATACGCATGAACTGTTACTTCTTTTGGAGATGATTCACTCAGGTAGTTAGTATCATAGCCACACCTGGATCACAGAGAACCAGATACAGGGACTACCTACAGGCACCTGTGGTCTTGAGTCATTGCAACACGGCCTTTTAGAGACTATCAAACTTATAGTGACTTTTTTCTCTGCTAAGAATGGAGTTTCTTGATGGACTGCAATCTTCAGTAAAGTTTCAAGTTAAGCATCTGACTATAGTTTAAAAATCCAAAGATAATTGGAGCTTATCGAAATGATGTCATTATCGCTATAAAAAATCCCAACTAAGAATTGAATTGAGTAAGCTTCGTTCTCCTTTACTCATTCTTGTTTAATGTGCACCTACATTGTATGGTGGGCCAAAGTGAATCAAAGTCCAAAAAAATATTGACAATATTCACATCTAGGAAAAGTTGGTAGAAAATGTACGTGTGACCGAGCCCTCAAAGAAATGTGTATTCTCTCTCTTTCCCCTCTCTCTTCTCAATGCTCCTCTGAGAACTGGATGAAGGTAAAGTCAAAAAGAAAGTTCTTACATTCTTAAATCCTCTGTAAAGAATCTGGAGCTCTTTCTTGGTGAATTTGCTCTGGGCTTCCAGAAGCTCGAGAGCCTCAGGCCGATGCCTAACGGTGGCCATCTCCAGTTCATCTTCCACGCTGTCTGTGGAGGAAAACCAAAAAGGGCCTTTAGAACAGTCATGGCTCATCAATGCACAGGAAAACAGAATGCAATGCTTATTGGAATTGTGTTATTTTTCCAGAGGAAGGAGTCTCACACTGTCGATCAATGGTCTTTATATTTCCCAGAGTTTACAGTATTAAGCTAAGCCAATTCTCTATGATATTTTTTTCATACTTTCTAGTCATTAGATGTTATAATACTAGCATTTTTCCAGTACAGTTCGAAAAGTGCAAAAGCATCATGAACAATCTTAAACCCTGGGATTTCTGTGTCTGTACAAGTACCAGGTATAAAAACGAAATTTTAGTTAAACGGCAATCAGCATCGCCCTTCTAGCATGTGTTTGTGAGACAGAACTCTGCTGATACTCAGAGAAGTTGCCTCTGAAATCAAATATTTTTCCTGGGGCTACAAATAAAGTAGTCAGATCAGGTGCTAAAGTGAGCAAAGTAATAAAGTGCCAGTTTGACTGGCATAAACCCAGTCTTCACGGTTGCATGCTGGATGGACTGGGGCCAGGGGAACTGCTGGCTAGATCCTATGTTGCAGCCAAGAAAATCCATAGATGAAGTCTAAGAATTGTACTTTGATTTGCGAATTATATTTATGCTCTCATTTCTCTAAGATGCTCTATGCAAAAAGAATTTTGAGTCCATATAAATTTGAGAAATGTTGTAAACGTTAACAGAGTTTAACGTTAACAGGAATATAAAGGTTTTGAGAGGATTCGCAAGAAGAAATTATATTTAACTTTGTTTATCCCAACTGACCCCAGAAGGTATTTGTCCATAGAGCTCTTTCTCCTCACAAGTAACATCTGGAACATCTGCATCTTTGCCCTAGGGTCAGGTAGAACACAAGTTGGGAGGTGTTGGTATGTATTAGGATCTGAGTGTTTAGGTCTCGTGCATTTTTAATTGGGTCCGTGTTGTTTGCAGTGGGGCCCAATGGAAGCCTAAGAAATTCTTCCTGCCATAGTCCAGTCTAAGGAATTCATCAGGGACAGAGCATCTGGGCCTGGAACTGAAGCCATGGCTTCCCTCCCTTCTGTTACTTCCTCTTGGCTACAGATTCCCATCTCAGAGGGGGAAGGCTTAGAAGAACAGCTGCTTCTCATCGCCGCTGGTCCCAGGGCCACCAACACTTCCAATTTCCTATCTCATGTGTCAGTTGGAAGTGCAGTCATTTTGACTACAAAAGTCACATCACTGCCTCTCACTAACATTGGTACCTACTTCCCTGTCTTGCTGAATGCAGTGAGGGGAGAGAGCTCACTTAGCAGGGAAAAAATAAAGGCCAGTGGAAGTCTAATCTGGGCATGTCCTTATCACTGCCCTCAAGGAGTTTACAAAAGAACAATAATGGTGATGAAATAAATACTCTGAATGGTCGTGTTTGTCAAAATGCGGAAGAGGAGATAAAAGCAAGCAATTGTGTACTTTTCATATTATAATTTATTTTGGAACAGTGATTTGGGAAAGCTGCAGAATAGTGATGGACGGATAAGAATAATAATGGGACCCATGAAAATATGGGAAGACCAGTGATAAACTCTGAGCTGACAAGGATAAAATCGATGGGAAAGAAAGCGGGATGTGCATCTAAAGGATGTGCAAAGGGATAAACGTAGCCAATAAAAGGCAGCTGGGCATCACCAATGTGACCTCAGGCTGGGCTTCGTGGGGAAATAACAGAAGCCCAAATGGGGCTCCTCCAATTTTCTCCTTTGTTCATTGGAACAAAAATGTTGATTCTACTCAATGAGTCCTGAGCTAGAGAGAATTAAGGAAGATGGTACTTCCTGCGATTGCTGTTAATCCAGTGAATTAGACCGTGTTGAAGTTACTATAAATACCAGTGTAGAAATAAATGCCACAGAATGGACCTCATGTAAATAGTACCAAATAGAAAGACTCTGAGTTTTTGAAAAATGTCCTGATGTAAGCTTCTTTCAAATCATTCACAGTATAATTTCCTCAGCTTACAATATTCTTCTTTCCCTTTTCTACCTGGTGAAATTCATGTATCTTTTATGATTCTATTTAAATATTACTGCCTCCTCTCTGAAGCCTTCCTGGATTGCTGTGGCATGCAGAACGGTTGGCTTCCTGGTCAGAGTCATCACACCTTACCACCCTCTCGGATAGCATACAAAACGTAACACTGTGATCTATTCATGTCTTTCTTCCGCTATGAGTTCCTTGAAGACAGTGGCAACGTCTTACAGATCTGTGTGTCCTCTGGACCTAACCCAGAGTCTGACACCTCCTAGTTGCTCAAGAATTCTTTCGTAAATGAATAAATGAGTCAATAAACAAACGATGCTGCTGTTAAAGTTTCCTTTCCTCTGGAGCCCCTTGAGCCTTAGCTGCCCTCTAGAAAATAAATTCTCAAACCAAGGTTTCTGGACTCTGCGTGGAGCTCAGATGCCTTCTTTGAAATCACTGTGTTCTCCGTGCGCTCTCAGAAACAGCACAGGCACAAGTAAAGCAAATCCTAGTCGGCTTTTCTGGGCAGTCTTTCAATCATAGCATAACCTCTTCTACACATAGCGACCCTTCCTTTGGAAAGAAACAAAACAGCACATTAACCTCTTGGCCTTTGTAACCACACAGCAGACTGAACCACACTACCAACACGGTTTCTTCTCCAGCTGTCTCAGACTTGCAGATGTCCAGGCTGAAACAAAAGACCCAGGGCCGGAGGGTCAATGTAATTGAGTTAAGTGTGTGTCATAGGATGAGCGGCACATGCAATAGTCAAAGCACCACACTTGAAGTGCCTGCCTGCAGGCTGTCTTGTTCTCCCAGCTGCCTGGCACCTTACTTCTTAATGACTCCTCTCTGCCGAAGGGCTGTTTCTATTTCTAGGAGGCTGACAGGCTCTAAAAACATACCTGAAATCAGCAGCAATCACCAGCTCATGTTAAGTTAAAAAAGCAACGCCACCTAACCCAATCAAGACTGATTCCTGGAGACAAATTCTGTCGAGAGCCCAGGACTGTGAAATTCACAATGTGACTCAGCCACCACAGAGCAGTGTGCATTCGGGGGGATTTTAATATGGCGCTTCACATTTTGGGGGGCTTCTATGCCAGGAGATGGGCGAGGTGCTCTGTTGATACAATTCTAATCTGTACAATAACTCTATGATGAGGTTTAGTTGTCCATTTTTTACGTATGTGGGTACCGAGTTTCACAGAGGTGAAAAATGAGAGGCCAGATGTCACACGGGAGAAGAATTAGAGAAAAGATTTATGCCCAAGTCTTTGACGACATTTATATTCTTTCTATTTGGCCACACTCTCTCTCAATATCAACAGAAATAACAATGTTAAAAACAATGACCACCTCTCTCCTCTCCTGCACTGTCGAATGTCTCAGAAAAGATGAGACTTTACCCACTGGGTCCATTTCCTACCTCCTGCTCTCTCCTTCATCTGCTGCAGTCTGGTTTCTAGCCTTGTTATGGGTTGAACTGTGTCCCTGTATAATTTGTATGTTGAAGGCCTCACCTCCGATATTACTATATTTGAAGACACGGCCTTTAAAGTGGTAATGAAGGTTAAATAAGGTCGCAATGGTGGGACCCTAAGTCAATACAACTGGATCTTTATAAGAAGGGAGGGAGAGAGAGAGAGACCAGGGATACACACACACAGAGGAAAGGCCATGTGAAGACACAGCAAGAACGCAGTCATTTGCAAGCCAATGGGAAAGATCTCAGGAAAAACCAACCCTGCTGGGTCCTTGATTTTGGACTTCCCACCTCCAGAACTATGAGAAAATAAATTTTGTTTAAGCCACCCAGTCAATGGCGTTTGGTATGGCAGCTTGAGCCGATGAATATATCTACCTGTGTTCAAATGACACATGACACTAATAAAAGCAGGTCTTGCTACTCACAGAGTTTGCCAAGTGAGTGCCGAACAGTTTGCTGATCAATCATATAATTTAATCCTTACAATAAACATCAAGAGAGTAATCATCATCCTCATTTTATAGATTAGAAAACTGAGGCTTAGAGATTCTAAATAACTTGTTCCACACTGGATGGCTAGCTGGCAATGCAGCAGACAGGTGTCCTTAGCACTCTGAAGTTCAGCTTTTTAAGCATTCTGCTGAGATTGCTAATAAAAACCACCACCCTATAGAGAACTTTTGCTCTAAGCCTGGCTGTATATTATCTCATTCTAATACTGATAAAAATTCTGTGAGATATCTGCTATTCCTCTTATTTTATAAGGAATAAACTGGGACTCACAGAGCTTAAACAACTTACTCAAGGTCACACAGCTAGTAAGGGACAGAGCTAGGATTTGATCCCTCACTTATTGACACCAAAGATCATGAATTCAGTCAATATACTATTTGAGATGGTAACTGTTATATATTGGCCTAAATCTTAGGGGATAGCAGATTTTGAACCACAAAGCAGGTGGCCACTGAGCCCCCAGTTCCTCAAGAGAAATGGGCCTGGGGTCCTCGAGAAGATTGCTACAATGGTGGTTGATGATGTGCTGATTAGAAACGTGTAGAATAAGGTGCAGAAGAGATGGGATCTCAGAGCTGGGAAGAACAGACAGGGATGTTTGCTTTTTCTCATTCTGTCACTGAGAAGTTGAAGTTCAGGGAGGCTGAGGGTTTGTCTGTGAGGAAAACCAGAAGCAGGTGGGACTCTGGCCTCCTGAGTCATCTCCAGGCCTCTGCCAACACACATCTTGCTAAGTTGCTAATTCCAGCGCTGCCTTCGCATCTTGAGACAAGCTGAATACAAACTGTATTCTAATGTATGCATCTTCTAACAGATTTAATTTTAATCAGACAATAAATTCCCAAACCCAGACACCCTTGAGTTCCCTGGCTGTCTTTCTTTGTTCTCTGTTCCTTAGATTTAAGTCTCTCAAGGGCAGAGGTTTTTCTGTGTCTGAGTCCCCTTAGGCCATAACACAGTTGGGCTA